>NC_133328.1:561104416-561435808 GCF_042186555.1 Aquarana catesbeiana
GATTCGCTCATCCCTACTTCTGGATTCAGGATTTTATACCATCCTGATTGGCCAGGCTGGGATGTCCTTCAGTGTACAATGAGGAAGAAGGTAAGACTCTTTTATAGCAGAAGAGAAATACAGTAAATGGTCTCTATTCACCGCATAATTTAACGCATCAAGCAAAACCGCTCAGTAAATACTGCATAAAACAAGAGTAAAAGTCACACCAAAAAATGTATGCGTTAAATAAGAAGTGGTCCCAGCATGCGATATTTAAGGAACCTGCAGCTGCCGGCATCCTTAACAACCAGTAAACAATCTGGTTTTTATGGATCGGGCAGCCACGGCATCTTTAAAGTGGAAGTAAACTTCCATCACTGAAATATACCTATAGGTAAGCCTACAATAAGGCTTACCTATAGCTAGTGTAAATATCTCCTAAATGTGTGCTGTTTAGGAGATATTTACTCTACATGCAGCCAGTGACATCACTGGCGCATGCGCTCTAAAGGAACGGCCACCGTGCAGGAGTGACATCATCACAGCTCCGCAAGTCACAGAGCCGGAGTCCGCAAACACGGAAGCAATATGGATGAAGATGGAAGCAGCTGCAGCTCTGTCATCCCAGCACTGGAAGAGCTTAGTTTTAAGGTAAGCTTAACATAATGTGCCAGTATACGATGCATACTAGCACACTATAACTTCACCTTGCAGGGTGCAAAAAAAGAGGTCCAGCAGGTTACAACCGCTTTAGCAACCAATGAGTCATTAGCTGTCAGCAGGATTCCTCGCTGGCAGTAAAAATGAAGAAAGAAAACAGCATGGGGTCTGCCATGGATTTTGAAGGGAACGCCCAAGCCAACATTTTTTTTTTTAAATGACGTGGGGTCTCCAACAAAATCCATACCAGACCCTTATCCAAGCATGCAGCCTTGCAGGTCAGGAAAGGCAGGGGACATGCCAGTGCCCCCCCTCCTGAACCATACCAGGCCACATGCCCTCAACATGGGGGACTGCTTTGGGGTAGGGGGGCTCTTTCCCACAACCCAGACCAGTAGTTGTGGGGGTCTGAGGGCGGGGGGCTTATCAAAATCTGGAATCCCCCTTTAACTATGTACCCCTATTCATTCACTCCAAAAAAGTGTAGTGTACAAAATGACAGTAGGCAGTTTTCGACAAGTCCTTTATTAAAAAAAAAAAAAAATCCCCCCGGTGAAGACCCACTGTCAATCACAACGCCCAACTCCACCACCGACTTGAAAAGAAAAGGTCCGCCCCTACCGAATGTTCCCACCGTCTGAAAGTTCTTAAATAACTGAGGGGTGGGGCCACCCAGTGACGGCAGAGCCCCCCCTGCCCCAAAGCACCCCCCATGTTGAGGACATGTGGCCTGGTATGGTTCAGGAGGGGGGTGCACTTGCCCGCTCCCTCCCTTTCCTGACCTGTCAGGCTGCATGGTCGGATAAGGGTCTGGTATGGATTTTGGTTGGGACTCCATGCCGTTTATTTCTTAATTTTTTGGTTTTTTTTGTTTTACATTCACCGATGATTCATCAGTTTTTAAGGATGCAGGTGCCACCCCCTCCATAAAAACCATGACAGTTACTGGTTCTTAAGGACGCCGGCAGCTGCCAGCGTCCTTAAGAACCAGCTAATGGCAGCCTGTGGTAAGGACACCGGCAGTAAATTACCGCAGGCTTTCACTACTAAAATACCACATGACTTCATAAAATAACTTTTGATAGCATTTTTTAGTGAATGCTAAAAAAAAAAAAAAAAAAAAAAACTTTTTGAAAAACGCTGTGCAGTATCTTACCATATACTTGGGTGTGATAAGATACCGCTTTGTGAATGGAGCCCAATGTCTTTTATGCAGCAAAAGAAACCCTTCCTGCTTACAAATTGAAATGTTTTCTAACCAAAGTTCTGCTTTAGGTACAAAAGTTGAGACAATATTATAAGTTTAGTACAGCAATTGCAAATGTTACATTTATGGGAAATGTGCATACTGTAGATACAAAATGATGATGTGAATAGAAGTAACACTGCTAATGTGGGGGATATTTTTTTCCCATACATACAATGTCTCACAAAAGTGAGTACACCCCTCACATTTTTGTAAATATTTTATTCTATCTTTTCATGTGACAACACTGAAGAAATTACACTTTGCTACAATGTAAAGTAGTGAGTGTACAGCTTGTATAACAGTGTCAATTTGATGTCCCCTCAAAATAACTCAACACAGCCATTAATGTCTAAACCACTGGCAACAAAAGTGAGTACACCCCTAAGTGAAAATGTCCAAATTGGGCCCAGTTAGCCATTTTCCCTCCCCGGTGTCATGTGACTCGTTAGTGTTACAAAGTATAAAGGTGTGAATGGGGAGCAAGTGTGTTAAATTTGGTTACAAACAAACAGGTGGGGTTCTTGCGAGCCACAAGTGGACCAATGCCTCTAAGGAGTAAAACAACTATATTTAAAGCAGCAAACACTTCACCACGTTTCATTCTGTGTATTTGAATATAAATAAAATCAATTGCGCTCGCGCTAAAAATGTGAATTGAAAAAAAAAAATATGAATATATATAAACTGAGTATAAAATATAAACTAATTGTGCAAAAATGTTAAACCATAATTAGTATGCTAATAAAAACTTACATGTAAAAATATATATATATATATAATGTGCAATCCTTATATATAAAATTCACAAAGTGCATCCACATAAAAGTGCAATCCTTATATAAAATGCTGAAAGTGCATCATGCATGAATATAGACCTAATTAATAAGTGCAAATCCTGTGACAATCAAGTGTCCAAACAAAATACGATCAGTAGATTCAAACTGAAACAAAGAAGTGCAAGAAAACAGTGTCCATGAATGAAGTGTTCATCAAGCTTCTCCTGAAAAGTGTCCAAATCACAACAAGCTGGATGTGCTCTCCTGTGATCCCCCACTTGTGCTTGCGCTCACCTCTATTCGTGTGACACAGTATTTAAACAGTGTCAAAACACGCATTGGGGCCACTCCTGGGCTCACTCAGGATGCAATGATGTATGTCCAATCCTCACAGGTAAAACATCATTCATAAAAGAGAAAAAGAAAGCTCCATGGTGTAATATAGTAAGGGATTTAATTAAAATAAAAGAAATTCCTCCAGGAGGGTACTCACAGTATGCAGGTGCTACAGTGCACCAAACTATACAGGTGTATTTCGTTTAGCAGCGGCTCGTATGGCGTGCGGTGTGGTGTATATTCCTCTCCTTCCCTGCTGACAGCTCCGTCCTATCCCTCCCCGACGCGTATTCGGCACAGGGATCACGTGCCTTCCTCTTGGCACGTGATCCCTGTGCCGAATACGCGTCGGGGAGGGGTAGGACGGAGCTGTCAGCAGGGAAGGAGAGGAATATACACCACACCGCACGCCATACGAGCCGCTGCTAAACGAAATACACCTGTATAGTTTGGTGCACTGTAGCCCCTGCATACTGTGAGTACCCTCCTGGAGGAATTTCTTTTATTTTAATTAAATCCCTTACTATATTACACCATGGAGCTTTCTTTTTCTCTTTTATGAATGATGTTTTACCTGTGAGGATTGGACATACATCATTGCATCCTGAGTGAGCCCAGGAGTGGCCCCAATGCGTGTTTTGACACTGTTTAACTACCGTGTCACACGAATAGAGGTGAGCGCAAGCACAAGTGGGGGATCACAGGAGAGCACATCCAGCTTGTTGTGATTTGGACACTTTTCAGGAGAAGCTTGATGAACACTTCATTCATGGACACTGTTTTCTTGCATTTCTTTGTTTCAGTTTGAATCTACTGATCGTATTTTGTTTGGACACTTGATTGTCACAGGATTTGCACTTATTAATTAGGTCTATATTCATGCATAATGCACTTTCAGCATTTTATATAAGGATTGCACTTTTATGTGGATGCACTTTGTGAATTTTATATATAAGGATTGCACATTATATATATATATATTTTTACATGTAAGTTTTTATTAGCATACTAATTATGCTTTAACATTTTTGCACAATTAGTTTATATTTTATACTCAGTTTATATATATTCATATTTTTTTTTTCAATTCACATTTTTAGCGCGAGCACAATTGATTTTATTTGTGTTAAATTTGGTGTTATCGCTCTCACTCTCTCATACTGGTCACTGGAAGTTCAACATGGCACCTCATTGCAAAGAACTCTGAGGATCTGAAAAAAAGAATTGTTGCTCTACAACAATGGCCTAGGCTATAAGAAGATTGCCAAGACCCTGAAACTGAGCTGCAGCAAGTTATTGCCAAGACCATACAGCAGTTTAACAGGACAGGTTCCACTCAAAACAGGCCTCGCCATGGTTGACCAAAGAAGTTGCGTGAACGCGGTCTGAGTCCTATCCAGAGATTGTCTTTGGAAAATAAATGTATGAGTGCTGTCAGCATTGCTGTAGAGGTTGAACGGGGTGAGGGGGTCAGCCTGTCGGTGCTCAAACCATACGCCGCACACTGCATCAAATTGGTCTGCATGGCTGTCTTCCTAGAAGGAAGCCTCTTCTAAAGATGATGCACAAGAAAGCCCGCAAACAGTTTGCTGATGACAAGCAGACTAAGGACATGGATTACTGGAACCATGTCCTGTGGTCTGATGAGACCAAGATAAACGTATTTATTTATCCTGTGCCCAGCGCTCTGTATAGTATGCAGTCCTGTACCCAGCGCTCTGTGTATTATGCAGTCCTGTGCCCAGCACTCTGTGTATTATGCAGTCCTGTGCCCAATGCTCTGTGTATTATGTAGTCCTGTGCCCAGCACTCTGTGTATTATGCAGTCCTGTGAACAGCGCTCTGTGTATTATGTAGTCCTGTGCCCAGCGCTCTGTGTATTATGTATTCCTGTGCCCAGCGCTCTGTGTAGTATGCAGTCCTGTGCTCAGCGCTCTGTGTATAATGCAGTCCTGTGCCCAGCGCTCTGTGTATTATGCAGTTCTGTGCCCAGCACTCTGTGCATTATGCAGTCCTGTACCCAGCGCTCTGTGTATTATGTAGTCCTGTGCCCAGCGCTCTGTGCATTATGCAGTCCTGTACCCAGCGCTCTGTGTATTATGCAGTCCTGTACCCAGCGCTCTGTGTATTATGTAGTCTTGTACCCAGTGCTCTGTGTATAATGTAGTCCTGTGCCCAGCGTTCTGTGTATTATGTAGTCCTACGCCCAGCCCTCTGTGTATTATGTAGTCCTGTACCCAGCGCTCTGTGTGTTATGTAGTCTTGTACCCAGTGCTCTGTGTATAATGTAGTCCGGTGCCCAGCGTTCTGTGTATTATGTAGTCCTACGCCCAGCCCTCTGTGTATTATGTAGTCCTGTACCCAGTGCTCTGTATATTATGCAGTCCTGTACCCAGCGCTCTGTGTATTATGTAGTCCTGTGCCCAGCGCTCTGTGTATTATGTAGTCCTGTGCCCAGCGCTCTGTGTATTATGCAGTCCTGTGTCATTTGCCAATAAGAAAAAAAATATCCCCAGATTTCATTTTAAAAATCTAGTCACCTTAACCTAGGGTGACCAGACGTCCCCGGTTTCCGGGGACAGTCCCCGGATTGAGTACACTGTCCCAGGACAAAATCTGTCCCAGATTTGTCCCCGGATTCAGGGGCAGCGCCTATACCCATTGCTGACAGCCTAGCCCTAGCAGGACATGCAGCAATGTGAATATCTACCCAGCATAGCAGGGATTGGTGGGCAAGTAGGGGCGTATATGGCCACAAGTGAGTGGAGCTGTCAAATCGGAGCTCTGATGAATGTCGGGGATGGGCGGGGCCGATATGTGGAGCCCCGCCCCCTTTGTCAAACAACCTGTGCATAAACAAAAAGCTGGTTTACTCAGGTGGTTACTGGTTTACTCTCAGGAATACTACCGGTACATCGAGCCACACCAGAAAGGAAGAGGGAGATTAGGGAAGTAAACAAGTGGCTGAAGAGCTGGTGTAGTAAGGAGGGGTTTGGGTTCCTGGAGGACTGGGCCGACTTCTCAGTTGGTAACCGGTACTATAGAAGGGACGGACTGCACCTAAATGAGGAGGGTGCAGATCTGCTGGGAAGGAAGATGGCCAAAAAGTTAGAGGGGTTTTTAAACTAGGCGATGGGGGGGAGGGTCCAGAGGCAGAGATAGCCAGTGCAGAAGATATTCCAGAGGGTAGTATTGGGGGCATTAGTGGTAGGTTAACCAAAGCACAAAAACACAAGGTGAGTATAGTAGCAAGTCCTAGTTGCAATCTCGAAACACCCAATACGAAGACAATATGCGACCGGTCTAAACTATGTGGCATGTTCACCAATGCCAGGAGCATGGCGGACAAGATGGGTGAACTAGAGATACTGTTGTACGAGGAGGATTTGGATTTTGTGGGAATTTCAGAGACCTGGTTCAACAGCTCTCATGATTGGCTGGCAAACATTCAAGGGTATACCCTATACCGCAAGGATAGAGAGGGTAAAAAAGGGGGAGGGGTATGCCTATATATCAAGAATAATGTACAAGTGAATGTGAGAGATGACATCACTGAGGGAGCTAGAGAGGAGGTGGAATCCTTATGGGTAGAGCTCCAAAGGGATAAAGCTAAGGGGAAAATAATACTGGGAGTATGTTATAGGCCCCCAAACCTGAGGGAGGAAGTGGAGACGGATCTCCTATCACAAATTGGAGTAGCAGCAAGGATGGGAAGTGTTGTCATAATGGGGGATTTTAATTATCCAGACATAGATTGGGCGGAGGGAACCGCGCATTCATTTAAGGCTCGCCAGTTCCTTAATGTCTTGCAGGACAATTTTATGGGTCAGGTGGTAGACGCACCAACTAGAAATAAAACATTACTGGATCTACTGATTACCAACAATACAGACCTGATCACGGATGTGGAAATACGGGGCAATTTAGGTAACAGCGATCACAGGTCAATTAGTTTCAGTATAAATCACACAAATAGGAAACATAAAGGGAATACAAAGACACTGAATTTCAAAAGAGCCAACTTCCCTAAACTACAAACCTTGCTAAAAGGCATAAACTGGGATAAAATATTAGAAACAAAGAATACGGAGGAGAGATGGGTTTGCTTTAAGAGCATATTAAATAAGGGCATTAGCCAATGTATCCCATTGGGTAATAAATTTAAAAGAGCGAACAAAAGTCCTGGATGGCTTAACTCCAATGTAAAAATGCATATAAAAGCAAAGCAGAAGGCCTTCAAAAAATACAAGGTTGAGGGATCATCCTCAGCATTCAGACTTTATAAAGAATGCAACAGGATATGTAAAGGTGCAATTAGGACAGCTAAGATAGAACATGAAAGACACATAGCGGAGGAGAGCAAAAAAAATCCCAAGAAATTCTTTAAGTATGTAAACAGTAAAAAAGGGAGGACAGACCATATTGGCCCCATAAAGAATGAGGAAGGACATCTGGTTACAAAGGATGGGGAGATGGCGAAGGTATTGAATTTATTCTTCTCCTCAGTCTTCACGAGTGAATCGGGGGGCTTCAGTAACCAAAACTGCAGTGTTTATCCTCATAACACAACACAGGAAGCACCTCCATGGTTAACAGAGGACGGAATTAAAATTAGACTTGAGAAACTTAACATTAATAAATCACCGGGACCAGATGGCTTGCATCCGAGGGTACTTAGGGAACTCAGTCAAGTGATTGCCAGACCGTTGTTCCTAATTTTTACAGATAGTCTACTGACTGGAATGGTACCAGCTGATTGGAGAAAAGCCAATGTAGCTCCTATATTTAAAAAGGGCCCAAAATACATCCCTGGGAATTACAGACCAGTTAGCCTAACATCGATAGTATGTAAACTCTTGGAGGGGATGATAAGGGACTATATACAGGATTTCAGTAATACAAACGATATCATTAGCAGTAATCAGCATGGATTCATGAAGAATCGTTCTTGCCAAACCAATCTATTAACCTTCTATGAGGAGGTGAGTTGCCATCTAGATAAAGGAAGGCCTGTAGACGTGGTGTATCTGGATTTTGCAAAAGCATTTGACACAGTTCCCCATAAACGTTTACTGTACAAAATAAGGTCGGTTGGCATGGACCATAGGGTGAGTACATGGATTGAAAACTGGCTACAAGGGCGAGTTCAGAGGGTGGTGATAAATGGGGAGTACTCAGAATGGTCAGGGGTGGGTAGTGGGGTTCCCCAAGGTTCTGTGCTGGGACCAATCCTATTTAATTTGTTCATAAACGATCTGGAGGATGGGATAAACAGTTCAATCTCTGTATTTGCAGACGATACTAAGCTAAGCAGGGCAATAACTTCTCCGCAGGACGTGGAAACCTTGCAAAAAGACCTGAACAAATTAATGGGGTGGGCGACTACATGGCAAATGAGGTTCAATGTAGAAAAATGTAAAATAATGCATTTGGGTGGCAAAAATATGAATGCAATCTATACACTGGGGGGAGAACCTCTGGGGGAATCTAGGATGGAAAAGGACCTGGGGGTCCTAGTAGATGATAGGCTCAGCAATGGCATGCAATGCCAAGCTGCTGCTAACAAAGCAAACAGAATATTGGCATGCATTAAAAGGGGGATCAACTCCAGAGATGAATTGATAATTCTCCCGCTCTACAAGACTCTGGTCCGGCCGCACCTAGAGTATGCGGTCCAGTTCTAGGCACCAGTCCTCAGGAAGGATGTACTGGAAATGGAGCGAGTACAAAGAAGGGCAACAAAGCTAATAAAGGGTCTGGAGGATATTAGTTATGAGGAAAGGTTGCGAGCACTGAACTTATTCTCTCTGGAGAAGAGACGCTTGAGAGGGGATATGATTTCAATTTACAAATACCGGACTGGTGACCCCTCAATAGGGATAAAACTTTTTCGCAGAAGAGAGTTTACCAAGACTCGTGGACACTCATTAAAATTAGAAGAAAAGAGGTTTAATCTTAAACTACGTAGAGGGTTCTTTACTGTAAGAGCGGCAAGGATGTGGAATTCCCTTCCACAGGCGGTGGTCTCAGCGGGGAGCATTGATAGCTTCAAGAAACTATTAGATAAGCACCTGAATGACCACAACATACAGGGATATACAATGCAATACTGACACATAATCACACACATAGGTTGGACTTGATGGACTTGTGTCTTTTTTCAACCTCACCTACTATGTAACTATGTAACTATGGTGTTTATAGGTTGATGGGCGGAGAGGAAGGTGGCAGGGGGCGGGTCCAATTGTAACTACTGTATTTGTAACAGCAGCGGTGTATAATTCAGGTTTATTATACACCGCTCTGGGGGCACATACAGTAGTTACAATTGGTCCCGCCCCCTGCCACCTTCCTCCCCGCCCACCAATGTATAAACATTGTTTGTCAATGCAGGGTTGTCTGACAAAGGGGGCGGAGCGTCACATATCATCCCCGTCCATCCCCGACATCAGAGGTTGGACTTGACAGCTCCACTCACTCTCACTGCTCAGGTCACTGCCTTAGGGTGCCAGAACGAGGGGGCAGTACAATCGGAAACCCTGGGGGGGTGTTTGGACATCCATATTGGAGATCAGCATCTCCGTCCAACATCCTTCCCTGGGGAGCTACTGACCTCCCCCTACAAAGCAGCACATATAGAGAGACCAGCTGTACCAACCAATCACTGCACCCGGGTCATAATAAATCCTCAACAGAGGAGCAGAGCGGAAGGCAGATCCAGGATGGTGGAGCAGCACTGCCTCAGAGTTACAGACACACAACTTGTGAAGGGAGCAGGTTTGCTCACTCTTCAATCAGCACTCCATCTCAACTATCTGCTGCTGTACCTGCAGAGTCTTCACCATCTCTGGAGTACACACACACTGCATACCTCCCCATCCCCCTCCCTCTCATACACTATGAGGAAGGCTACTCAGCTACCTACAACTGCTTTCTCTGTTAACTAATGATGTACCAAAACAGTCCTGGCTGCAGTTCACACTTATATACCCCTAATAGATGATATTAGACTTTGGTTCACACTGTGCAGGCTGGTTACAGGTGCAGGAATCACATCTGTTCCCGCCTGCAGATAAATTGCACTGCTCTTATGAGATGTGGGGGGCTGCCATTCATTCTGAATGGTACCCCCCCACACACACACACACATTTTAGCCCATACTGAGTTTGTGGTAACCGCAGGAAAATCAAATGGTCAAAAAGACCATGCTTTTTCCCTAACACTGGGTTTTTAGAAGGGTGCAGGCATCTTTTTTGCGGAAAACGCAGACACAGCAGCCCATTCAAATGAAGTGTGAACCAGGGCTAAAGGAGATGTGTGGCCAAAGCTCATTTGGCTGTACTTCTCCTATGGATCACAGCAGTTTGTTCTCAGATTCAGTCCGGTGAAGTCCGCTGTCAGCTGATATCGCAGAGCTGGTACAAACTCTAGGAAGATCCCAAGATTAAAGTCGGGATCCACCCAGAAGCCTGACCAGCAGCTGGCTTGGCATTCCACTAAAGACCTGAGCTCCCGCCCCCTCCACAGCCCAGCACTCCAGTGAGCATTGGAGGGGCAGAGCAGAGAGCGACTGACAGTCACAGCTCTCTGCTCAGAGTGGAGGGGAGTGATCAGCTGTGTTTGGTCATTCAGTTCTCAGTGTGGAGCCAGCGGGGGACAGATGCAGTATCGGAGTGATGCCACATCCACCTCTGTATGTAAGGTGTGTGTTTATTTATTTTTTGAATTCCTGATTTACTTTTTTGAAAATCCAAATCCTCAGCCACTTGTTGGGTATTTGTATTTGTAAAATACCAGTCTTTCATTTCCTAACACTGCACCCTCTCTTCTACGGGAGCAACATGGACATTAGTTTGCCTCACCTGCCATTACGTAGCAGGCAGGTGGCAGGAGGAAGGGGCAGGGCCAGATCTAGCCTGTCTGAGGTTTCCTGATGTATTCTGGTAAGGGGGAGGGGACTGTCTAGGAGGAGAGAGAGATCGGTGTTTATAATTATGAATTAGAATGAGCTCCGGCGTGTTCGCACACTCCACGTGTAGAGCCCACCAGGAAATCGGCACGGCGCTGCGCTAATCACAGGCAGTGAGACATTTCCCGATCTCTGCAGCCGCGCATCCGGACAATGTCTCACTTCCTGTGATTAGCACAGCGCAGTGCCGACTTCCTGGCGGGCTCTACACGTGGGCTGTGCGAACACGCCGGAGCTCATTCTTATGAACACACAAACTGTCTCTACTCCCCTGAAAGAACTGGGGATTTGTGTGTTTACATCGCGGCTGCCGGGCACTCGCATCGGCTCCGGGCACATGCTGTGGGCGCGCTCGCCCCTAGTGACCAAAAGGCGAATTGACGTAAGGTAACGTCGTTTCGCCCAGCCGTGCCATTCTGATACAATAAAACTGCGGCGGCTGGTCGGCAAGCAGTTAACCTAAACTATACAATCAAATTGTATCCAGTCAGGCAGGTCCTTGCACTACATAGTTGTTGATAGATCTAAAGGAGATTTACAGTCAGATTGTAACGTGTGATGAGCCTAACACTACCCATACTCATACCTCCCAACTTTTTGAGATGGGATTGAGGGACACCCATCAGCAAAAGTATGCAGGCATAGGACACACCCCTTGCCACGCCCCCTTAAAGGAGAATTGTACAAAAAAAACAAGATTGGTCAAACCCACAAGTGCTTTTTTTACCTCTAGTATTCCTTTATATTGGCTTCTGGAATTTACAAATGCAGAAATTTAGAAATCAGATGAAAGGTTTAGCACTGGGAAACACTTTTTGATAGATAAAAAGTGTCTTTTATATACATCTATATAGATCAGACCAAAATGAGGGACAAATGAGGAGGAATGAGGGACAGAGGGACATTGCTCCAAATCAGGGACAGTTGGGAGCTTTGCATACCTTTCAAACATTTTGAGATAGGAAGGAGGGACACCTATTAGCAAATGTATACAGGTATAGGGCACACCCCCTGCCACGCCCCCTGAAAGGAGAATTATACAAAAAGATTGATTAGAATTATTTTTTTTAATCACTACTATTCCTTTATATTGGCTTTTGAAATGTACGAATGCAACAATTTAGAGACTGGGAAACACTTTTTGATAGATAAAAAGTGCCTTTTATATACAACTATATAGATCAGACCAAAATGAGGGACAAATAATGATGAAAGAGGGACAGAGGGACTTTGTTCCAAATCAGGGACAGTCCCTCGAAATCAGGGACAGTTGGGAGCTATGCACTACCCACTCCCCAGATTGATCATGCTGCTGTCCAAAGGTGACTCTGTTGCTCCTTCCTCCAGAGTACAGACACCCTAAGATTTCTAGCTGAATCATGAATACACCTTCGTCTGGCTGCCTTTGAAGCTTAAAATGACACTAAACTCTGGTGTAAATAAAAAAAATTCCAATCAAGTGTGCGTAGTATTCTTAACTCAAAAAAGTACCTTCTGTCTATTGCTCTCAGCCTCCCCATATCTCTAAATTCCTTCTTTTTTTTTTTTTTTTCTGCTGTGATCTGACTTCCTGTTAGACGGTTACGTTTGTTCTTCCTGGTCTCACTGTATGAAGGAAACTATCCAACTTCTCTCACTCACTTCCGAGATAGACCAGTGACTATGTACTATAGGTAGTGTGACTGTGCATAGAGAAGTGCATAACTAACGTGCACTGCTTGTTCCAAACAAACTGAAGTGGAGGGGAAAAGGAGAGGTTTGGGAGCTTATGGAGGATGTTACAAGAAGGCAGTAAGAAAGAATTTCATTAAAAACATAAATGATACACAGTAGTGTGTTTTCAGATGTGGCTGCTGTTGCCCAACACCACACAACATTGGAAATCACATTATTTTCACATTATGGTTCACATCAATGCAACGCAGCTGAAGTGAGTGGCAGCTGGTGCTCATAATTTGTGTGTGGGGGGG
Source organism: Aquarana catesbeiana (assembly GCF_042186555.1). Classification (NCBI taxonomy): domain Eukaryota; kingdom Metazoa; phylum Chordata; class Amphibia; order Anura; family Ranidae; genus Aquarana; species Aquarana catesbeiana. The sequence goes on from NC_133328.1 coordinate 561,117,360, forward strand.
GGGCGCAAAAACAATTTTGAAAAAAAATCATCAATTGCAGCCACTGTGCCCATCAAGAGCTGCCACTGTGCCCTCAAACGCTGCCACTGTGCCATCAATTGCAGCCACTGTGCCCATCAAGAGCTGCCACTGTGCCCTCAAACGCTGCCACTGTGCCATCAATTGCAGCCACTGTGCCCATCAAGCGCTGCCACTGTGCCCTCAAACGCTGCCACTGTGCCATCAATTGCAGCCACTGTGCCCATCAAGAGCTGCCACTGTGCCCTCAAACGCTGCCACTGTGCCATCAATTGCAGCCACTGTGCCCATCAAGCGCTGCCACTGTGCCCTCAAACGCTGCCACTGTGCCATCAATTGCAGCCACTCTGCCCTCAAACACTGCCACTGTGCCCTCAAACACTGCCATTGTGCCATCAAACGCTGCCACTGTGCCAAACGCTGCCACTGTGCCCATCAAACACTACCACTGTGCCCATCAAATGCTGCCAGTGTGCCCATGAATGCCCCCAGTGTGATTTGTGGGGGGGCGCAAAAACAATTTTGAAAAAAATCATCAATTGCAGCGACTGTGCCATCAAACGCTGCCAATGTGCCACCAAACGTTGCCACTGTGCCCACCAAACGTTGCCACTGTGCCCATCAAGCGCTGCCACTGTGCCCATCAAACGCTGCCACTGTGCTCATCAAACACTGCCACTGTGCCACCAAATGTTGCCACTGTGCCCATCAAGCGCTGCCACTGTGCCCATCAAGCACTGCCACTGTGCCCATCAAGTGCTTCCACTGTGCCAAACGCTGCCACTGTGCCATCAATTGCAGCCACTGTGCCATCAAACGCAGCCACTGTGTCAAATGCTGCCACTGTGCCTATTAAACGCTACCACTGTGCCCATCAAATGCTGCCAGTGTGCCCATCAAATGCTGCCAGTGTGCCCATGAATGCCCCCAGTGTGACCCCTGCCCTGCACTTACCCTGTCTTGGTGGGGCAGCGGGTGATGGCGAAGAGCAGGGTCCTTCGTGCGTCTCCTGCCATCCTCATCTCCCGTCCTCTCCTCCTGATAGGCATCCAATAGCGGTGCCTGTCGTTTCAGCCAATCAGGTGACAGGTAGCAGACCCAAGCCATATCCATTCGCTTTTCTAACACACAGCTGAGTGACCTGCGAGCGCCCTTAATGCACGGGCTCCCACTGGTTTTCAGAAATAGTAAACATGCTTAGTGTTGCTTTGACACGTCTGCCTTTTTGCTGGGGATTAAACCCTCCAAAATGTATGTATTGTCTAAAAGCAGAGACCCTGGAAAATAAAATGGTGGTAGTTTTTTAAGCAATTTAATATGTTATTTAAAACTCATATTTTCAGGAAAAAATAACCTAAAATTGATTTTACTGCAAACAAACACAATATGCCCATTTTTTGTTAAATACAAAAGATAGGGTTGTGAGTAAATATATACCAAACATCTCAAGTGTTACATTTGCAAATGCCCGTAGAATATGGTACCCAAAATTCTTCACAGGGAATGCTATAAAAGCCTTTACATAGTTACATAGTTAGTCAGGTTGAAAAAAGACACAAGTCCATCCAGTCCAACCATAAAAAAAAAAAAAAAAAAAAAAAAAAAAACGTACAATCCAATATACCCAATACTATACCCACAGTTGATCCAGAGGAAGGCAAAAAACCCCAGCAGAGCATGCTCCAATTTGCTACAGCAGGGGAAAAAATTCCTTCCTGATCCCAGAGAGGCAATCGGATTTTCCCTGGATCAACTTTACCTATAAATGTCAGTACCCAGTTATATTATGTACATTTAGGAAAGTATCCGGGCCTTTCTTAAATCAATCTACTGAGCTGGCCAGAACCACCTCTGGAGGGAGTCTATTCCACATTTTCACAGCTCTTACTGTGAAGAAACCTTTCCGTATTTGAAGATGAAATCTCTTTTCCTCCAGTCGTAAAGAGTGCCCCCTTGTCCTCTGTGTTGACCGTAAAGTGAATAACTCAACACCAAGTTCACTATATGGACCCCTTATATATTTAAACATGTTGATCATATCCCCCCTTATTCTCCTCTTCTCAAGAGTGAACAAATTCAGTTCCTCTAATCTTTCCTCATAGCTGAGCTCCCCCATGCCTTTTATCAGTTTGGTTGCCCTTCTCTGCACTTTCTCCAGTTCCCCGATATCCTTTTTGAGAACTGGTGTCCAAAACTGAACTGCATATTCCAGATGAGGTCTTACTAATGATTTGAACAGGGGCAAAATGATATCTCTCTCTCTGGAGTCCATACCTCTCTTAATACAAGAAAGAACTTTGCTCGCTTTGGAAACCGCAGCTTGGCATTGCATGCTATTATTGAGCTTATGATCTACCAAAACCCCCAGATCCTTCTCCACTACAGATTCCCCCAGTTGTACTCCCCCTAGCATGTATGATACATGCATATTCTTAGCCCCCAAGTGCATAACTTTACATTTCTCAACATTAAACCTCATCTGCCACATAGTCGCCCAATTAGACAGTGCATTGAGGTCTGCTTGTAAATTGGAGACATCCTGTAAGGACGTTATTCCACTGCATAGCTTGGTGTCATCTGCAAAGACAGAAATGTTACTTTTGATCCCAGACCCAATATCATTTATAAAGATATTAAAGAGTAAGGGTCCCAGCACTGAACCTTGGGGTACACCACTGATAACCTTAGACCAGTCAGAGTAAGAATCATTAACCACTACTCTCTGAATTCTGTCTTTTAGCCAGTTTTCTATCCATTTACAAACTGATATTTCCAAGCCTGTAGACTTTAACTTACACATGAGCCGTGTGTGCGGAACTGTATCAAACGCTTTTGCAAAATCCAAATAAACCACGTCCACAGCCACCCCTCTGTCCAAGGTTTTACTTACCTCTTCATAAAAAGAAATCAGGTTTGTCTGACAACTTCTGTCTTTCATGAACCCATGCTGTCTGTTGCTTAAAATGTTTTTTTCCAGCAAGAACTCGTCTATGTGGTCTTTTATTAAATGCTCCAGTATCTTCCTGACTATAGAAGTTAAACTAACAGGTCTATAGTTACTTGATAAAGACTTTGATCCCTTTTTAAATATAGGCACCACGTTCGCCCTGCGCCAATCCAGCGGTACTATTCCCGTCATTAATGAGACCCTAAAAATTAGATACAATGGCTTTGAAACTACAGAGCTCAATTCTTTTAGGATCCGTGGGTGGATGCCATCAGGTCCAGGTGCTTTATCCACCTTTATTCTGTCTAAATATTTCTGGACCATATCCCTTTTGAGCCATTGTGGATCATTGGGGGCTGTGTCACTACCACCCCCATTATGGACATGAACTTCCCCATGCTCTTTTGTATACACAGAGCTGAAGAAAGTATTTAATAAATTTGCCTTCTCTTTGTCCCCAGTCACCCACTCTAGATTATTTTGTAAAGGGCCTACATGCTCAGACCTGACCTTTTTACTATTAATATATTTGAAGAATTTTTTGGGGTTTGTCCTACTATTTTTTGCGATCTGTCGTTTGTTTTGAATTTTTGCACCCTTGATTTCCTTTTTACATATTCTGTTAAATTCTTTGTAGCATTTAAATGACACTAGTGTTCCTTCATTTTTATATTTTTTAAAAGCTCTTTTCTTATTGTTTATAGCTTTTCTAACTTTGACCGTGAGCCACATAGGTTTTCTTTTTAGCCTTTTAAACTTATTGCCCAGGTCAAACTTATAAGTAACTTATAAGTTTAAACTTATTTACAGGTCATCAGTTGAAAATTAACAGTGAACTATAACCCCAGAATTATTGCTCTCACTCCAGCGTACAATACCTCACATGTATGGCTCAATTGATGTATACATACACTCACCGGCCACTTTATTAGGTACACCTTGCTAGTACCGGGTCGGACCTCCTTTTGCCTTCAGAACTGCCATAATTCTTCGTGGCATCGATTCAACAAGGTGTTTGAAACATTTCTCCGAGATTTTGGTCCATATTGACACGATAGCATCACGCAGTTGCTGCAGATTTGTCAGCTGAACATCCATGATGGGAATCTCCCGTTCCACCACATCCCAAAGGTGCTCTATTGGATTGAGATCTGGTGAATGTGGAGGCCATTGGAGTACAGTGACCTCATTGTCATGTTCAAGAAACCAGTGGTGAGATGATTTGAGCTTTGTGACATGGTGCATTATCCCGCTAGAAGGAGCCATCATAAGATGGGTACACTGTAGTCATAAAGGGATGGACATGGTCAACAATACTCAGGTAGGCCGTGGTGTTTAAATGATGCTCAGTTGGTACGAAGGGGCCCAAAGTGTGCCACAAAAATATCCCCCACATCATTACACCACCAGCCTGAACCATTGATACGAGGCAGGATGGATCCATGCTTTCATGTTGTTTATGCCAAATTCTGACCCTACCATCTGAATGTCGCAGCTGAAATCGAGACTCATCAGAGCAGGCAACGTTTTTCCTATCTTCTATTGTCCAATTTTCAAATTTTGGTGCGCCTGTGCGAATTGTAGCCTCAGTATCCTGTTCCTAGCTGACAGGTGGCACCCGGTGTGGTCTTCTGCTGCTGTAGCCCATCTACTTCAAGGTTCGATGTGTTGTGCGTTCAGAGATGGTATTCTGCATACCTTGGTTGTAACGAATGGGTATTTGAGTTTCTGTTGCCTTTCTATCATCTCAAACTGGACTGCCCGTTCTCCTCTGACCTCTGACATCCACACACAACTCACTGGATATTTTCTCTTTTTCGGACCATTCTCTGTAAAACCTAGAGATGGTTGTGCATGAAAACCCCAGTAGATCAGCAGTTTTTGAAATACCAGCCCGTCTGCCACTAACAGCCATGACACGTTCAAAGTAATCTAAATCCCCTTTCTTCCCCATTCTGATGCTCGGTTTGAACTTCAGCAAGTCACCTTCACCACGTCTAGATGCCTAGATACATTGAGTTGCTGCCATGTGATTGGACGATTAGCAATGTGTGTTACCAAGCAATTGAACAGGTGTACTTAATTAAGTGACCTGTGAGTGTATATGTGTTTGCCTTACACTGCAAATTTTATATGGGGTGTGTGTGGGGGTGGCCGGGGTGCTTTAAAAAAAAGTTTATTACTTTTATTTTTTTTTTATACAATTTTTCTTTTTTTTTTTTACATTTAAATGTTTTCTTTTTTTTTACTTTATTACTATAACAAAGGGGCTAACAAGCCACTTATGTGATAGCATGGGTAGGTGGCAGGTACTTTTATGGAGATGTGTCAACTGTCCCTGATTTGGAGGGACTGTCCCCGATTTAGAGCAATGTCCCTTTGTCCCTCTTTCCTCCTCATTTGTCCCTCATTTCAACTGATCCATATAGTTGTATATAAAAAGGACTTTTTATGTTTCAAAACGTGTTCCCCAGTGCTAAACCTTTCATCCAATTTCTAAATTGCTGCATTTGTACATTTTATAAGCCAATATAAAGGAATAGTAGTGGTAAAAAAAGCTCTTGTGGATTTAATTACCCTTTTTTTTTTGGTTAATTCTCCTTTAAGGGGGTGTGGCAGGGGGCGTGTCCTATGCCTACATACGTTTGTTAGTAGGTGTCCCTCATTCCCATCTCAAAATGTTGGGAGGTATGGGTGTCTACTAGACCCTCAATGTCTCCTCTGCTCTCCAGTGCAACTAATCAAACACATGTCATGTCTTGATAGCTGCATGCTCAGCTAAAGTAGCCGAGGTACGACAGCTGTGACCCCAGAAGTGACGGCACACATTAGTTACAGGAAGGATCCGTCCCCCGAGTTCCTCCTGTACTTCCCAGGGAAGCAGTTTTCTGCAGTCTTGGGCTACCTGGTGTTGCGGGAGAGCCCGGGAACCACCCAGGGTGCCACCGGCAATGCCATCAGATGCCCCTTTGAGAGCCCTGTAAAAGTGATTGGGCGGCTCTAGAGCTGACCAATCACATTTAGCAGAACACTATTTGCCAGCTCTTGAAGTTCACAGATGCAGCTTGAGTTACCTACTTGTCTACCATGACTTTTATAAGGGGGTTGGTAAAACGTGTGTAGCGCTGGTAGATTTTCAATCTACCGCTGATAGGTAAATTTAGTGGGTTATCTGTTCATACATAGTCAGATTAGCCTCTGTTCCAGTTTGGCTGTGTTGCATGTAGTTTCACACTGTGCCTGTGGGTGTCGTTGTCACCATGGGTCGGTGTTGGAAAGGCAACACGTTGAAGCGTATGAGTGCTCCTCTGTCCCGGAGATAACTCTGTGGAGGTGGTCCTCCGAGTTGCATTCTGGGGGAGGGTATTTATGGGACAGACGCCATGTTTTAGGGTTCATTTTCATTCCACCTGCTGGCCCTCCTGGCCGACAGGTATGTGCTAGGAGTACTACCTCGTGGTCCTCCATCCGGGAGGCTCACGTAGCTGCAGCGTGTGGGTGGCCCAGAAGCCTGTCTGGGGCCTACCACAGCGGCAGGGGAACGGTCCTGGGCTGTCTATCCTGTGTGAAGAAGCTGGACAACTGAGAAGATCCCAGGGGAGGACCCGTCATGAAAGGATCATGCAGAGTGCTGGTCTGGAGAGGGGCCTGGTGACTCAGTTGGAGGACGCATCCTAAAGTAATCCTACCGCATAGTACTGCAGGGTCAGCTTAAAGGTTCTAGTGCTGTGTTTGCTATTCATCTTAAACCATTACATCCTGTGGCAGAGGACTGTACGGGTTTCATGCCAATCAAGTCTGTGGCAGAGACTTTTGTTCGTGCTACGTACTGGCTGCTAGGTTAGTGAGAGAAACCTATTCAGGCGGGTAAAGATTCAACTCTACAGAGAGAGTATATTCATCTACAAACTCTCAATTCCTGGTGCTACACCAAGAAAAGGTATTTGAACTTCCCTGCAACTTTCCTTCTACCTCTTTCCTGCTACTTCCTTCAATTTATGTTTATTAAAGCATTGGAAAAGATACCCAAGTGTCCAGTGCCTACATTGTCTGGTATTAAACTCAACGGGACCCTAGACCCGGTTCTGGTGAAATAGAGGTAATGAAGGTGACGGCGACAGCCCGCTTAAACCAGCAGCTCCACCGAGAGTTATTGCTACATGTGGCTCCCCCACCCAGGTGGAAACTTTGACCTGGGAAAATGAAAAACTTGACAAGGCCGACAGACTTTCTCAAATTAGTTCAGAAGCCTTGCCTAATCTGGGGATTTCTTACTGTATTTCCCTTTCACTAATAAACACGGCCTTGCATGCATGATACTTTCTGCCAGGGGATTACCTGAGGAGCCGGTGACATCACCGCTCACAGAAACCATGTTTGTTTTCTGAAGGTGGAATGACATTACCTTGAACCTTGGTCATTGTACCTACAGAAAGCTCCCAAAAAAAAAAAAAAAAAAGCTCTTTGTCTTTCTTTTTAACTGCTACAGAAAAATGACTAATAGTATAAACCCCTGACAGGATTTTTTTTTTTGAATATGTTATTTGCAGTCTTCTTCCCTGATCATTTACATGTGAGGTATGTGACAAGTGGGTGGTAAAACAGGAACTGCAGGATCTGTGCTTTTTCTTCTTTCAGTTTCGCCAGTTAAGGACTGGATAGTGGTAAGGGCCGGAGAGGGAGGGGGCAGTGTGGCTTCTACGTATTCCAGGAAGACATTTCTTCTATTTCACAGTCAAGGCTACAACGTTTTAACACACACTGGAATATCACAATCCTCCATTCTTGGGATAAGAGTGGAGACTCAAGATGAGCACCAGTACCATCAGTCAGGAGACTGGGTGTTCCTCTCCTGCACAATGTCAACAGGACAACTTGTACCTGCAGACCGCCAACATCAGTAGCAGCCTTCAATTCATCTCTAACACCAAACTAACAGATCTAAACTTCATCAACAAGGGGGCCTATGGAACTGTATACAAGGCCCTCCATTCCGACTGGAGAATACAGGTAGCTGTGAAGTTCTTCCCAACAGAGCGTCATCTAGTGGAAAGGTGAGTGTCACACCATATAAATTTCTATAGAGATTGAAGACGTTACAAAGACAAATCTGGACATACACTAGTAGATTTTTCGAATGCCGCTCCGGCAGGTCTCAGTTGCCAGCTGTGGTAGGGGTAGGGTTGCCACCTCATCCCCTTAAAACCGAACACACATTAATTACACAGGTTCTGAGGCTGATTAAGGTGGTAATGAAACTCACTTGGTGCCTTATCTGCTTTAAATTAGCCTCAGAACCTGTGAAATTCTTGTGTTCGGGTTTAAAGGGATGAGGTAACAACCCTAAGTAGGGGGCAGTGTGGTGATCGATTCAGTGCATCACATGGCTCATTTTTTTTGTACAAACTTTATTTGAAGTGTACAAAACGTACGACAAATGTGTTGCTGTACATTGCAGCATGATTCAGCACGGTACGCTGCAATGTGAATGGGACACATAAGAAGCAATTGTTTCCTGTGTGTCCCTGTGATGAGGGACGTATTACCATGCGGTAAAACTTCTGTCACCGTATATAGTATGAATACAGCCTAATGCTGGCCATACATGTGTCGGTTTCTAAACAAATTTTCTTTCAAAAATCAGAAAATGTGTGCATTTTGTGATATGATGGTGCCACCATTGATTTTCGAAATTTGACCAACCAAGCCTTCAATTTCACCTCGTGTTGCTACAGAAAATAATTTTCGTGTCCGGGAATCTTCTTTTCTCTCTGGGAATTTTCTTTTCTAGCACTCATGCTCATTTCTTTTTTAAAAATCAGAAATTTTGTGTGTTTTGTGATGCGATGGTGCCACCCGTGATTTTGAAATTCAACCAAGCCTTCACTTTCACCTCATGTTGCTACAGAAAATAATTTTCGTGGCTGGGAATCTTCTTTTATTTCCGGGAATTTTCTTTTCTTGTACTTATGCGCATTTCTTTTTCAATTATATTTCTGAAACGATTCTCCCATCATTGATTAGAAAATCATTCGTTTTTCAAAAAATTTCCAACATGCCCAATCAATCAAATTCAATGGCTACATGAAAATCATCCGGTGGCCTACTAATAATTCAAACGAAAATTCTTAGAAAAGATTTTCAAAATAAATTTCTTTCAGAATTCATCCCATGTATGACCGGCCTTAGTCTACGGCCAGGCGATTGTAAACAGATGTGTTTTACAGTTTTATAGCTCTGTACTCATTCTTGTGTTATTGATCTTTACTCAGCTGTGTGCATTTTTCCATAAACAACAATGCATCTAATTTCAAATCAGTAAAAAAAAGTGGTGTTTTTTACTCCCGTGTGCGAAAGGCCTAAAGCAATGCCCCATACACAAGAGCGGAATGTCTGACAGAAAAAGTCCAACAGGAGATTTTCATCGTATATTCTGATCGTGTGTATGCTTCATCAGACTTTTTACGTCGAAAATTCTGACGGACCTACAAAGAGAACATGTTCTAAATATTTCTGATGGAACCAATTCCTATCGGGAAAAACGCTCGTCTGTATGCTGTTCCGACATACCAAAAAGAAACATGCTCTGAAGCAAGTACGAGACGGAAGCTATTGGCTATTGAAATTCCTTTTTCTAGTCCCGTCGTACGTGTTATACGTCACCGCATTCTGGCCAGCGGACTTTGGTGTGATCGTGTGTACACAAGACAGTTTCAGCGGAATTCCGTCAGAAAAACCTTCAGAGTTTATTCCGACAGGAAAACCGGTCGTGTGTACAGGGCATAAGTGTATGCAATCAACTCGTCATTCCCCTGTACAGCCAATCTGGTCATTTCTGGCCTCTGTGTTATGTTAGAATACCTTGTGCTGGTATCCTGCAGAGCAGGTGTGACCAGAAGTAGCAAGATTTATTATGAACGCACACAAGTGCCGACAAGACAACATAAACACAGCTAAATACTGTATATGTACAACACCAATGAAACACACATGAACTGTAAACTACGAAACGAATGAACTAACTGAGCTATATACAAGAGAACTAGGGATGAACTTGGGTGTGTTTGGGTCTGTATCCAAACCCATATGAGCAAGCCCGCCATGAATCCTGCACCTGTAGTGTGCCAATCATTTGTGACCCCACTCTGCTGCCATCAATAAACAAGGGGTGTGTGCATACATACAGCTGCTTCTGTAGAAATGCATTGGCCCCAGATGACTGGCCCAGTATAGTGACAGCTTCCTGGCAGATTTGCTCTTTTGGGTTGGGACTAGGATCCGAACACTTCTAACTAATGACTAACAGAGCCATATGCAAGTAGTAGGAGGAATCAGGTGAGGCATGGTCAGTTGGGAGGAACAGGGAACAGCGGTTATAAAAAGGATAAGGCCTAGAATGTGGATCAGGCACATGGGCAGCAGCATCAGGAGGACAGTGATGAAGGTCACAAGAATCAGGTACATTGAGCAAGATCATGAAGACTGTTAAAGAGAGCAAGGAATGCAGGAAGCAGGCCCAAGATCACAAAGACAAGGTTGAGGTAATTAGGATGATTGGTACAAGAACCGGCAGAATAGAGTGTATAGCCACTGTGACACTTGGGGTAGAGCTAAATACCCTCCCAGTAGGCAGCATCACATGGACTGTATTTGCTGGAACCTGCTGGTTTCCAGGACACACCCAATGGTAGTTATTGGAGATACACCCTTCAAGTTTAGGAACCACAGTGCCACCATCAGGTGCTCTAGTCTCTAAATACCTGCAAGTGCGGGTGCACCTGTATTTAAAGCTGGTTAAATATGACTTTTTTTTGTTTTTCAGCCAGCCATATAAGGTAGATGGAGGAATCCCCCACATCAGTGGCTCCTGAGATTTCAGGTGGGATATTGGGTGATAGTGGAAAAGGGGTGAAATGGCTGACATCACAGGGGCGTTGGGGGAAAGCAGGAAGGTTGCAGGGAGCACTGACATTATAGGATGGAAGTTAAGTGTACTGAAAGATGGGTTGTGCTAACCAGCAGCACAGAAATTCTGCCAGCCAGCCTGAATATTGATAGGAACACTCCCTTGCTGCACAAATCTCTCGCCTTTCCCTACTCACACAGCAGAGATTGTTACAGGGTGCCTAACAGCTTCTCTGCTGTTGTTTTAGGCCTCATGCACACGAGACGCTGTTAAACTCGCGTTCAGAGGCAGTTGGACACTTTTTTCAACTGCCCCTGAACTCATTCAATGTTATCCTATGTGTCCATGTACACAGTCTCGTTTTTTGGCGTTTTTAGGCAGTTGCGTTTTAACCTCGATTTTCCAGAAGCAAAAAAATGGGTTCAGACGCAAAAGTTTTCCATGTTTCAGACGCCAAACGTGGCTAAACGCGGCTAAATGCCGGTACCGCATTTGCCAGCGTTTGCGTTTATAAGTGTTTTTAACCACTTCAATTTTCACCCCCTTCCTGCCCAAGCCAATTTTCAGCTTTCAGCGCTGTCGCGTTTGAATAACAATTGCGCGGTCATGCAACACTGTACCCAAATGAAATTTTTATCATTTTTTCCCCACTAATAGAGCTTTCTTTTGGTGGTATTTGATCACCACTGTGGTTTTTATTTCTTGCGCTATAAACAAAACAATAGTGACAAGTTTGAAAAAAAACACAATATTTTTTACTTTTTGCTATAATAAATATCCCATTTTTTTTTTTTTTTTTACATTTTTTCCTCAGTTTAGGCTGATACATATTCTTCCACATATTTTTGGTAAAAAATATCGCAATAAGCGTATCTATTGGTTTGCACAAAAGTTATAGCGTCTACAAAAAAAGGGGATAGATTTATAGCATTTTTATTTTTATTATTTTTTTTACAAGTAATGGCGGCGATCTGCGATTTTTATCGTGACTGCGATATTGCGGCGGACACATCGGACACTTTTGACACATTTTTGGGACCATTCACATTTATACAGCGATCCGTGCTATAAAAATGCATTGATTACTGTATAAATGTGACTGGCAATGAAGAGGTTAACCAGGAGGGGGCGCTGTAGGGGTAAATTATGTTCCTAAGGAGTGATTCTAACTGTGGGGGAAGGGGACTCAGAAGGGGAGGAGACTGATCGGTGTTCCTCTGTACAAGGAACACACCATCGGTCTCCTCTCCTCTGACAGGACGTGGATCTGTGTGTTTACATACAGATCCACGGTCCTGCTCAGTTACCGGGCAATCGCGGGTGCCCGGCAGACATCGCGGCCGCCGGACACCCGCACCGGGACCCGAGTGACGCGGCAGCACGTGCGCCCTCTGGAGGGCCTGGAAGGCCATCACGTCATATGCCCAGGATAACAGATGCACCGTCCCGCCGTCATATGACGGTGGGCGGGCAGCAAGTGGTTAAAGGAACATTTTATGACACGACTTTGGGGCCCCATATCTCGGGGCCACTTGGTGCTAGGAACTTTGGTGTGCAAACACAGTGGAACTAGCACATACCCAAATTTGGTATGCTAACACAGTTGGACTAACACTATAACATATCCAAATTTGGGGTTCCTAGCACCAAGTGGCCCCGAGATATGGGGCCTCAAAGTCAGGTTGGAAAATGTCATTCTCTGCTGCAGAAGTGCTTAACATTTTGCGACCCGATCTTGGGGCCCCGTATCTCGGGGCCACTTGGTGCTAGGAACCCCAAATTTGGATATGTTGTAGTGCTAGTTACACTGTGTTAGCACACCAAATTTGAGATACGGGGCCCCAAAGTTGAGTCGCAAAATGTCATTCTCTGCTCTGCAGACGCTTCTAGACGCAAACGCGGTAAAACGCGGCTAAGCGCGGCATGTAAAACGGGCGTTTCTAAACGCCGGTTTCAGCTTTTAAAAACATGTGTTCAGCAGAGTTTGCATCGGCGTCTCGTGTGCATGAGGCCTTAGCCTTGTCCTCTTCAGCCTGCCTGTTCTCTGAGCCCTGACTATACTGTGTAACCTGTCAGGGCTCAATCCACAGGCTGGGAAGGAAACAGCTGTAGCAGCAGAGAAGCTGTTTACAGTCTGCCATCCCCATGAGTTGAATCTCCAGCGATGTGAGCAGGAAGTGGGGCAAGTTCTGTGTGGAGAGAGAGAGCTCCTTTAAATAAGGTGACCAGATTTTCAAAATTAAATCCGGGCCTTTTTTTATTTTTTTTTAATTGGTAAATGGTAAACTATTTTATAAGAATATTTATATGCAGTGTATGTAGTATGTGTTTATGGAATGTTTGTATGATATATACGTTATTTCTCACAATTTCCTCAATGAGATAAAAAAAAGAAAAAAGATACTTCTTAGAATTTTTTGGGGATATGTCTACCAAATGTCACGAAGATAAGACAGAGAAAAAACTTGGAGGGAGGGATGGGGTGCGCTACCTGTGCGTGGGGCCAAAAAGTGGGTGTGACCAGCAAGTGGGTGTGGTCAACAAGTGGAGGTTTCTTCATGGGGTACAATGGTGATCAGTATGTCCTGGCCTCTGTATACCAATAAAAAAGCCAACAAATGCATCACAGCCCTACACTTCCTTTATACAATTCTAAAAATGGACTTATAAGTGCAATGGTAAAACCTATAAAATAATATCCAGTGCAAATCAACCAATGTATTGCAATATAGTAGTGATGGTGTCACCCCCTCTGCAAAAATATTTGAGAAATTGCAGAGCTGTAATGTTCAAACAACAGTGAAACCCCTCTATACAATAATAACAGAGATGTAAATCAACTTGTGTATTAGAACATAGTAGTGATGGTCCCCAGGCACATCTCCTGGCCTGGGGACCATGGCACTACTGTTCCCCAGACTCTTCACACTCTCCCAGCATAGGCTGCCAACCTACCACTCTCCCTCCCAGTCTCACTACTTTTGAGGTGGTTCTGCCCCACTAAACTGGCGGTCCTCTCCACTTTACTCTGCCATGTTTTTAGAAGCTAAGAACCTATGCATACCTCTCCCTCATCTCCGCCCTCCAGAACTGCTGCTACATCTCCTGGCACAGAAGTCCCTGCACTGTGGTCCTCCAGACTCCTCTCACTCCCTCCAGGATTAAAGGGCAAGTTTACCTCTATGGAAAAATGAATAAATGCACAGATTTTTGCAGAAAAAATGTGCATTTTTTCCAGCAGGGGCCTGGAAAGCCTTGCACCCACGATCAGTAAATCATGCATGCAATGGGGGCTGCTGCGACATGTCCTCCGGCTTTCAGCCCATACCACTGATTGAAACATGACTGTATGGAGCAGCCACACTTTCCAGAACAGAAATGGTTGGGTTCAGGAGCAGGCTGTTCTGGGACTCAGGAGCAGGCTGTTAGAGGGCTCAGGAGCAGGCTTTTGGGAGTTTAGGAGAAGGCTATTAGAGGGCTCAGGAGCAGGCTTTTGGGAGTTCAGGAGAAGGCTATTAGAAGGCTCAGGAGCAGGCTTTTTTGGGGCTCAGGAGCAGGCTGTTAGATGGCTCAGGAGCAGGCTTTTGTGGGGTTCAGGAGCAGGCTGTTGGAGGGCTCAGGAGCAGGCTGTTGGGGGTTCAGGAGCAGGCTGTTGGGGGTTCAGGAGCAGGCTGTTGGGGGTTCAGGAGCAGGCTTTTGTGGGGTTCAGGAGCAGGCTGTTGGAGGGCTCAGGAGCAGGCTTTTGTGGGGCTTTTCCTGTACTTCTCCTTAAAGTAGTGGATGTGTATGGATATACTGTAATTTAGGCCCCTTTCACACCACTGCAACTTCAAAGTCGCACAATAGGTCTGCGATTTTACCGCAATTTTGCGGCCATGATTTTGTCACGATTTCAGAGAGACTTAAGGTCTATGAACCTGAACTCGCATCAAAGTTTAACCAAAGTAGTGCAGGGACTACTTTGAAGTTGGCACGACTTGAAGTCGTACTATTATGAATGGTTGTCATTGGAAATTATGGGGAACGACTTGTCATGCGACTTTGCATTCCCAAGTCGTAGGACAAGTCGTGCAAGTGTGAAAGGGGCCTTAGCCCTGGTTCACATTGATGCTACTTTGAAATCGCGCTACTTCACTTGAAGTAGGGCGATTCCAAAGTAGCAAGGTCAGCGCAATTTCAGGTGCTACTTGATATAGACATCTGTGTGGCTTCATGCACAGATGTCTATTGAAGTCGCACCTGAAATCGGCAAAAGTAGTACAGGAACTACTTTTGCAAATCAGTGTGGCGCCGCAAAATCGGTGTCACTCCAATTGGAACAGTGCCATTGCCTTCAATAGGCTGCGACTTGTCATGCGATTTGATCTCTCAAATCGGATGACAAATCGCTCCAATGTGAACCTAGGCTTAGTGTCACTTTAACCACTTGGTGCCCGCCCACCGTCAAATGACAGCGGGGCGGTGCTGCTCTCGTTCTGGGTGGACGTCATATGACGGCGCCCAGAACAGCTGCTCTCACGCAGCGTGGCGATCGCCGCTGTGCCGTGCTGCTAGGACATGGCGCGACCCCGATCTCTGTAAAGAGCCGCGGCTCTTTAACCAGTGCCTGGTATTGAAGTACTTAAGGACAACAATAATATGATCTAATGATAGGCAAATTTTAACTACTAAAAACAACTGACTATTTTTGTTACATTATTTTTGTCTTTCATAAAGTCTCAGTAAATTGTCATATGCTTATAACGCTGATTTCTTAAACATTACATCTATTCTTTTTTTACTTCCTCAACTCTTTTGAAGGGGAATACCCATATCTTAAGAGTACTGAAGGTTTTTTTTTTATTATTAAATTATTACATTACTTGTGTACATGATTCAACGGACGAGTCTTGCTTTGTGAAATCCAGTGTGTTGAAAACAATAAGGGCTAAGCTAATGTATAACTGTATATTGGCAAATGTAATCTCGTGCTACTAAAAGTGATTGAAGCTGAACTCTAGGCAGATATAATAGACATAAATAATTGCAGCTCTGTAATCAATACAATAATATATATATATCTATATATATATATATATATAGATATATATATATAGATATATATATATATATCTATATATATATAGATCTATCTATATATATATAGATATATATATATATCTATATATATATAGATATATATATAGATATATATATAATTAATATGTCATTAAATGCATTTTTTAATACAAACAGTGAATTACCTGAATTTGATCTGGTATTAGCCTTTAGTAGTCCTTGCACAGCAGGGCTGGAATATAAAAGTAAGAAGTAGTACAAGGAGCCAATAAGTTCATGTACAAAAAGCATACTGATAGGAAGACAAAGCAGAGTGACCGAGACACATGCTTATCACTGTGCTACTTTCCCTTTCACTGAGCAGTCACAGGCTACGGTGATCCAGGAAGACCTGGGCTCACAGGAAATGGGTTGAATAACACTGACCACTAAGGATGAGTTACCGGGTTTAGCTAATTTAGCCCCCTGTTGGGCAGAAGCAGAAAATCATACAGGCAGTCCCCGAGTTACGAACATGTTAGGGACTGCCTATTTGTTCGTAAGTCGGAAGCGCACGCGCAGAGCGGCAGAGACGTCGTTTTCTGCTGTTTTCCAATTTGCCCGCCGACGCCGCCTCCTGTTCATAAGTAGGAGTCTTTCGCAAGTCGGAGGTTCGTAACTCGGGGACCTCCTGTATATAGAAGCAATATTTCTACTACTTCTATATATGAAAGCATCCCGCTGTCACTGAATGCTAAGGCAGCAGGGGGCGCTTGCACTTGCTGCGTCCCTAGGAACTGCTGATGTCAACGGGAATCCCTGGTCACATGTTTAAAGGGGTGGGTATAGCAGCAGTAACATCTCTGCCCAAATATGTCACCACTATCCCCTCTCCTTACTTTATATAGCTGATGGTACCCTGGGGAGCTGTCATTCGACTATGCGTACCATCAGAATCAGGTCGATCAGCGAGCATCATGATTGTTGATAGATTTACAATGAGGGACATTTTTTGGGGACTTTTATTTTTTTCTTAATAAGGGCTTGTCAAACATTTGGGGGAGGGGGGTCTTTATTTCTAGGTGACAATTTTTTTTACCCCATACTTATTCACATAGGGTAGGGGGCCAGTATCTGGGGACCCCCTTATTAATAAAGGGGGCTTCCAGATTCCAATAGGCCCCCTACCCGCTGACCCCCACAACTACCATCCACAGTTGTGGGGAAGAGGCCCTAGTCCTTATCCACCTGGGCAAATGTCGCTTTGCTGGGGGGACTGGCAAAGCACCCCCCATGTTGAGGGCATGTGGCCTGGTGTGGTTCAGGAGGGTGGGGCACAAGCTCACCCCTCATCCTTTTTTTTTGACTGGACAGGCTGCATGTTCGGATTAAAGGTGGCTTTTAATGGGACCTCACACATTTTAAATGTTTGCTTTTTTGCATGAGGTACACTCCTAACATCCATACAAGGCTTGCCAAGTGTCTGGTATGCATTTTGAGGGGAACATTTACAAAGAAAAAAAAGACACTATTTAAAGGGGTTGTAAAGGTAAATTTTTTTTTTTTAAAATAACAAACATGTTATACTTACCTTCACTGTGCAGCTCGTTCTGCAGAGAGTGGCCCCGAACCTGGTCTTCTGGGGTCCTCAGCTCCTCCCCGCAAGCATTAACCACCTTAATGTGAGCTCCCTCGCATGGTGGTTAGTGCTTGCGGGCGCGCTCCCGTGATACAGCCGGCGGCTATAGCCGCTCACTGTATCACTCGGCCCCGCCCCCCAGCGCGCCGCGTCATTGGATGTGATTGACAGCAGCACGAGCCAATGGCTGCGCTGCTTCCAATCCATCCACTGTAGCCAATCAGCGGCCAGGGTGAGCGGTGGAATAGATGTCGGGAACGAGAAGCTGACTTTCGAGGCGTCAGGTAAGTAAAACGGGGGGCTGGGGGCAGCGGTATTGTCAGAAGTTTTTTCACCTTAATGCATAGAATGCATTAAGGTGAAAACATTTTTACCTTTATAACCCCTTTAAATTCCTGCCAAATAAAAGTTCATTGCGCACAGACTCCTTCAAAGGTCCCCCACAATACATAACAGACCCTTAGGGGTCTGCTGTGTATTTTCAGAGAAGAAAATAATAGAGGGGAAAACAAAAAAACTGCACCTTAGAGCAGAAATGCCCCTCTATACAACAAATGGGACTTTAAATGTGCCTAACAATGGGAATGAATAATAAAAAAGAAAAAAAAACAGATATGAAAAACAAATGGTTATTTCATTTCATTAAAAGAGCGCGGCATCTCAATAGAAACATGTTATGAAAGTAGCTGGGTATAGAATAATTACAACAACTTACAACAAGTATGGAATTGGTGCATTTCACCGTTTCACAATATTTTGCTTCTTCAGGATTCCTGAGAGATGACCAGCTGAAACAGATAAAACACACACACCGAATACCAAAGCATGACTGCTGAGGCGCAATGGGCCCAGGTCCAATTACTGTAACATAGATGTATAGACAAAACCTCCCCTCCCCCTTGCCCCCTCAATCCATTAAATAACACACTTACAACCAATAGGTTGGAAAGGGCAAGGCCACAGCTTTATTAAATCCAAACATAACATGTGAACACTTATTCAACTAGTGCCAGTCACAGTTGTACTGTGAGCACATAATTCCGACAGTGAGGAAGGGGGGCCTGTCCTTACCATAAGTGCTGGACAGGCCGCCTAATTCCAATTTCCATTCAGGGCATAACCCATTACAGCCATTTTATGTTGGCAAGGTCAAGAAACCGCCACCTGACAGTCAGTGGATAACTGACAGGCGCCCCACCGCAGCCAGCACCTGTTCCACACCATGCTGAAGGCCAAGATTAAAGATATCCAAACCGATGTTGTTAAGGTGAACGCCATCCGATCTCAGCAAATCACCATTAGCACCTTCCAAATCCTTATGCCGGACGACAAACCCCCCGATCTGCCGAACAAACTTGGAGACCTGGGTGTTAACTTTGCGAAGGAAGCGTTCCAGGCGTGGGCCAGGTATCTCCCGAGCCAAAAGCAAACGAGGCACTATTTCGGACCAAATGAGAATCAAGTTGGTAAAAACAGCATAACACTGGGCGATGTCTCGCTTGATAGCGGAAATTAAATCCACGGAACATGTATAACCAAAGTCATTTCCACCAGCATGGAGAACCAAAATGACAGGGCCAGAAACATGAGCACGAAGGTGCAAACATTCCGGTAGAACCTGGGGCCAGCGTAAACCACGGAACCCACGCCAGCGGATCCTGGCGAGATCACGGGCGAAACCCAAATTCTTGCCGTAGCTCCGAACATCCGACCGATGAGTGGCCCAGTAGATGAAAGAATCTCCAATTATCCATATTTGCGCTGGGTAACTACCTGAAATTAAAACAGCAGATGTGGGCGGACGTACAGCGAAAAACTAGAAGATTCCCACCTACCCAGACGCTGAAGTTCCGTATCAGAGAAACCCATGCCAGACGCAGCGGTGGCAGCGCCGATGCGAAATGAGTGGGTAGCGAAATCGCTCAAAAGGAGGCCCATGAGCTCAAGGCAATGACGGAAAACCCGTAAAAATTGAAACCTGCTCAGGGAAGAGGAGTCAGCGTGAACAAAAAAGACGGGGGACTGGGGGCGCACGGACAGGAAGGGGGAGGCTAGCGACACAGGGCAAAAAGGGCCACCACAAGGATACAGAACAACTCTTCTGCCCTTGCCTAAGCTGTCAGTCTTCGAGGTACGCAAAAACACCATCACGCAGTGCTCAGAGAAGGAAACATCCTCCGTCCGAATGCCGCCCGACGAGGACATGGATTTAGAAACCAGTTGGCCAATGCGAAAGGCACCAAAAAACGCCCAGGAGAAGGCAACTTGAAAAAGAAGGGTCTCAAACGGAGAAGAGCACACGGACGGCAACAGGGAAAGGATACCGGATAGAATATGAAGGGAAACCGGGCGCCGAGAATCGGGAGAGTGAGTAGCACGTCCCCAGCCCCGTAACACCCGCCGGACAGGAAATGCTTTCGTGGTATCTTCCCACCCCAGGAGCTGGAACCAAAAGGACAATGCAGACATGGTAGACGAAACCGTGGAACCCGAAACCCCTTTCTGCAGCAAATAGCCTAGGTAGGTGAACAAAGCCATGTATCTGTCATATGGAGAAGAGATTGAAAACTCACCGCCCGACACTTGAACCTATTTGTCCCACACACGACAGTACGATGCCCACGGGGACAGCGAAGCCCGGAGGAGGTCTAACAGGCGTCGGAAACGAGGTTCCACAAACGGGACGGGCAGGGGAGGCCCTCCCGGGAAGCCGACAGCGCCAGGGAGCGAAAGCGATCGATCTGTAGACCTGTAGACGAGAGAGAGCATCAGTGATATCGTTAGCAGTCCCGGGAACATGCCTGGCTCTAAAACAAATATTAAACTGCAAACACTTTAAAACCAAGAAACGCAATAGCAATACGACCGGAGGGGAACTAGCTGACTGTTTGTTAACCACCTGCACCACACTCATGTTGTCGGACCAGAAAACTACTTGGTGGTCGTGCAACCGTTCACCCCACAGCTCAAGAGCGATGATGATCGGGAAAAGCTCCAGCAGGGTGAGATGGCGCAACAAATCCATGCGGGCCCATGAGGCCGGCCAACACTCAGCAGACCACTCCCCTTGGAAGAAGGCGCCGAAACCACAGGAGCCTGCCGCATCAGTATACAGTTCCAGCTGTGGGTTCGGTACCTCCTTCCGCAGCCAACAAGACTGGCCATTGTAGGACTGGAGAAAAGTCAACCATATCCCCAAGTCGTCCCGCATGGGCTTGGTTATACGGACATAGTGGTGGGGGGCAGCCACCCCTTTCATGGCCCAAGCCAGGTGTCTACAGAAAGCTCTCCCCATGCGGATGACTCTGCAAGCAAAGACCAAGTGACCCAGCAACGACTGCAGTTGTTTTAATTGCAATTTCCTAGCTCCTCTCGCCAAGTGGACCAGGGAGAGGAGCCTGGCCAGCTTGTCGCTGGGCAGCCAAAAAACCATCGCCACCGTGTCTATTTCTATGCCCAAAAAGGACAAAACCGTCACTGGGCCCTCGGTCTTGTCCACGGACTGTGGGACGGCAAACCGTCCACAGATGTCCTGAAAAACAGTGAGGAGATGCTGACACTGACCACTCTCCGCCGGGCCTACAAAGAGGAAATCGTCTAAATAGTGTAGTATGGACTGAAAACCAGCCTCCTGGGCGACTACCCATTCCAGGAAGCTACTGAAAAGCTCAAAGAAATAACACGATATGGCACAGCCCATGGGGAGGCACATGTCAAAAAAGTAGCTTTCCTGAAAAAAGCAGCCCAGGAGGTGGAAACACTCCGGGTGGACCGGGAGGAGGCGGATGGCGGACTCAAAGTCCGCCTTCGCCAACAAAGCCGACTGACCGGCAGCCCTAACCAAATGAAGCGCTTTGTCGAAAGAGGCGTAGTGGACCCTGGACTCCTCCTTATCGATGCCGTCGTTGACCGAGGAGCCAGAAGGGTAGGACAGGTGGTGAATCAGGCGAAATTTTCCCTCTGCCTTTTTGGGGACCACACCGAGGGGGGACACCCTCAGGGGGAAAATCAAATGGGCCTGCCATACGCCCCATCTCTAGTTCCTTCTGAAGCTTCTCGGTCACAACGGACTCGAATTCAACCGCAGATTTCACATTAGGCGCCATGGTAGGCACATCTGAAGGAGTGAAGGGAATCCAAAAACCACAGTCCAGGCCGTCCCTTAAGATCAAGGCCTCCCTATGAAGGGGGTACTGGTCTAACCAGGGAAGCATCTCTAAGACGTTCACTGGCGTCCTCTGGTTTAGAAAGGTCGGGCTTGGCACCCGGCCTGGCGAGTGGTTGTTTTTCCCTCCTGAAGCACCGGCTGGCGGGGTGAGCACCCCCGCAACTGGAGCACTCGTGCTTAAAACGGCACGTGGTGTACCATGTGCAGTGGCTCTCATTGAACAGCCAGCAAATACCCTTTTTTGGGGCAGCCAACGCTCCAGAGGGAGCGCCGGCCGCGGACTGAAAGGACGAAGGCCTGTGGGGGCACATAAGCAACAACCAGAGACTACCGTCTTGGCAATCAAAACGAAACTCCTTACGTGCCGCCATCTTCTGGCGAAACTGGGTGTCGTAATGAAACCAACACTGGCCCCCATACACCTTATAGGCACCCCAAATAAGGTCTAAGTAGCAAAAGAATGATGCGGCCAACTCCGGGAACCGCTCACAAAGCACTCCCGCGTAAGCGCAGAACCCTTGAAGCCAATTCCCAAATGTCCGAGGAAGCTGTTTTGATTTGTCGCCCTGCGCAGAGGCGTCAACCCGACGAGATTTGTCAATCGTCTCCCGATCAGGAGGGACGAGCGAGAGAAAATCGATAAATTCGCGACGCCAGATCTTGCCTTTAACCTCCTCCGTCAGGTGCATGCCAGTAGGTGAAACGGCCCACAACGCGCCGCCGGAAGTGGAGCCCGAACCCACCGCTGGACCCGATACCCCCATCCGGGTAAGGACCGATTGAACAACCGACGCTATGCGTTCGTCTGGTGGGCCTGATACGGGAGCGTCATTGGACCTACCACAAATTAAATCACAGTCATGCTCACTGATGCGCGGAGGAAGAGCTGACGAAGGGCGACCAGCAGCCGGTCCGGGCGGAACTTCCGGAGCAGGATCAACCGTGGTAGCTGGCAGATGCCTGAGATGTCCATCCCCTGGAGGAACGGTGGCACCTGGTGAGGCAAGAGAGTGATAACTGAAGGAGAGGTCCAGGGGGAGGGGTCCGACCACTGACCCTGAGGATCCCGGGTGGCCAAGGACAGCAGCTGAGTGGCAACAGGAGCAAACGTGGACTCCAGGACCCGAAGCGGGAGCAGAAGACATTCCGGGACTGGAGTAGTAGTCTCCCGCCCTGCCGGGCCCAGGGAGACGAGGCTGGGTTGTGGCGGCAGGCAGCCCGCGGGAACCTCCCGCCCAGCCGGGCGCAGGGAGGTGCGGATACGCTGGAGGCCACGGACCGGGGAGGGCGGCTGGGGCAGATGAACCATCTCCCGCCCTGCTGGGCGCAGGGAGATGTGGATGTGCATGGGTCAGCTGGGCGGGGTGAGTGGCTGGAGCAGCGCGGCCATCTCCCGCCCATCTGGGCGCAGGGAGACCTGGGCAGTCAGGAGACAGGAACGCTGGGGGAGCAACATGCGGAGTAGCGCGATCTCCCACCCAGCCGGGTGCAGGGAGATTAAGTGCAGACAGCCTAAGTTGTGCAGAGTGCACTGGCACACTTAAATCTCCCGCTCTGCTGGGCGCAGGGAGAGAAGTGGCCACTGGGGGCAGCAGCGCCGACACAGGGCGAGCCGCGGAGTCCACTGACAGACGGAGAGAGCCAGCAGCCGGAGGGGATGCACCGGAGGCTCCTGGAAGGTGATCCCTGGGACGGTCTGACCTGGCAGCGGACCCCCTGGAAGAACGGCGCGGAAGCCCTCCAGCTTCCTTTCCCCACGGACCGGGGGGGCGGGCCCAGGTACGGAGGCAGCATCCGCCCAGCTGGGCGCATGGAGGCAGCCAGGGGGAGTGACAGCAGGGGGAGCGGAGGAACGGAGCGTGACTCTGGGGCTCTGTGAACGGGGGAGGCGAGGGGGGGCCCGAGCCGCGGAAGACACTGGCGGGGGGGGCCCGCCGGGAGGAACCCCGGCGGCGGGATACAGGTTTCTTAGGCCTGCTAGGAGGGGGAGAGCTGCCACATGGGGCCGCAGTGTCATCAGGGGGGCAGGGAGGGCAGGCAGGCCTGTAAGAGGCCCTGGAAGGACTGGGGATGGGCGGGCCCTCCACCGGGCCCTGGGAGCCGAGGATCCCGCTGCAGGTACCGCAGGTGGAGGAGAGGGGGGAGAGGAGGCCACCTCTGGGGAGAGAAGGGAGAAGAGCCAGTCATCCTGACCTTGCAGGGCCAGTTCATGGACCCTGGCCAAAAGGAGCTCGGTGTCCATGGCTGAGGGACAGGGTCAGTGGTCAGCTGACCAGCTCTTCCAACACGTTCCTTGAAAGACCCAGAATTCTCTGGGGCAAAACTTTTCTTGAGCTCAGGCCCAGCCCTATCCCCCCTAACAACCAATCCTTGGTGACCACTCAGCCACCTTGTCCCAGCCCTGGCCATACCCCCATCAGTCAAGGCTCTCTCTCCCTAAAGGGGCTCAAGAGGCCTTCATCATAAATGTAAAAGAAACAAAGAAAATATAATACAAAATATTTAAGACCTGGAGGTATGGAGAAAATGTATATATATTTATATTAATTTGCTACAATCAGATCCTGTCACCTTGGCCTCATTTTCAATTCTTTGTCCCCCCATGAGTTATTCTTTTCCCTTTGTTTATACTTGTCCCATTTCTTTCATTTGCCCCCCCCCCCCCCCACTCTTCCCCTTTCTCCATACCTCCAGGTCTTTAATTTTGTGTATTACTTTTTGTTTATGTTTCTTTCACATTTATGATGGTTTGGAAGAAGCAAATTATTGCAAAACGCGTTGATTCCATACGCTTGTTGTAACTTGTAATTGTTATATAACCGGCTACTTTCATAAAATGTTTTTATTGAGATGGCACTTTCTTTTAACTAAGTGAAATAAACATTAGTTTTTATATCAGTTTTTTTTTTAATTCATTTTCATTTGTTAGGCACATTTAAAGTCCCATGTGTTCTATAGAGGGGGATTTCTGCTCTGAGGTGCAGTTTTTTTGTTTCCCCTCTATTATTTTTTTTCTCTGTAAATATATTTGCTTGGGATGGTGCTACAATGCGCATGTAATTAATATTGTGCTCTGCTCACACAATCATCTACTATTGTATGATCTGCTATGTATTTTGTGGGACCTTTAGGATCTGTTTACCATTTTTTCTTTAGAAAAAAAAAAAGCTAGGAGGGGCATGTCATTTGCCAGCAATTTAAAGAGGAACTGCAGTCTGCTCACATAATTTGTAATAAAAACATCTTTGCCATTATGAAGCTTCCCTCCAACCACTTTGCATTTTTATTTTATATATACTGTGATTCTGTACTTGCCATATATGCTGCAGAAATGTCCCTCCACTAAGTCTGGCTGCATCCATTTTAACTGTGGGCAGCTGAAGCTGCTGCCTGTTCACTTCCTGGATTTACACAGATGCACACCTCCAGCTCTGCAGCTCTCATTGGCCCTCTCATGACTCACCCCCCCCCCTTCCTTACTGGCAAATTCCAACGAGAATGAGAGAGAGAGAGCTGTGCATAATGTCATAAGCCTAGGCTTTTTACCAGGAAAGAAACAGGAAGTGGGCTGTATAAGGTATTTACTGGCAGAAAAAAAAAAAATACTATCCAAAGTTAAAACAACAAGAGCAGAAGATTTAATAGATGGAGAGATGAAAAATGACTGCAGTTCCGCTTTAAAGCACTTTTTAGCTCTGTAAATATCAGTGCTTTAAAAAATAAGAAAAAAAAGATTTAAAAAAAAAAATCACTGCTCCCAGCCATATAGGAATTTATAATATTTTTTTTTTGCATTGGTATGTTTCCCAGGGCAGTAACCCCCAACCCCCCCCCCCCCCCCCCCGTGCTATTTTTTTAACCCCCCTTGCCAATTTTTGACAGATTTGGCTCTCAGTGATTTCAGTGGGGTTCAGGTTTTGGAATCCAATCAAAACCAGGGCAGTTCGGCTCATCACAGTGAGGACATCTAATGGCAGCAAATAGTACTGCAGGAGAAATCTCTGCATTTAAAGTGGACCTTTAGTCATTTTTTCATCTTTCCATCTATTAAATCTTCTGTCCTTGTTGTTTTAACTTTAGATAGTAAAACATTTTTTTTCTGTCAGTAAATACCTTATACAGCCCACTTCCTGTTTCTTGTCTGGAAAAATGACTAGGCGTTTGACATCATGCACAGCTCTCTCCCTCACTATGGTGAGAGTTTGCCAGGAAGTGAGGGGGGGTGAGTCATAAGAGGGCCAATCAGAGCTGCAGAGCTGGAGGTGTGCCTCTGTGTGTCTGTGTAAATCCAGGAAATTAACAGGCAGCAGCTTCAGCTGCCCACAGTTAAAATGATTACAGTCAGACTCAGTGGAGGGAGATTTCTGCAGCATATTTGGCAAGTACAAAATCACAGTTTATCTAAAATAATATGCAAAGTAATTGGAGGGAAGCTTCAGAATGGCAAAGATGTTTTTATTTCAGGTTATATAAGCAGACTGCAGTTCCTCTTTAAGTTGAATATTGCAGCAAATACAGGTTTTATATTACCTTTTATTTGGGCTTTTCCTTTTTATCTTGTAATTTTTTGAGTTCTGATGTAACCATTTACTGATGGTCATCTCATTAGGCTAAAGAACTACAGAGGACATTTTTAGTAGCTAAATAATGCTAATAAGCATTAGTAATTGATCTTTAAACAGATGGAGAAAAGTACAGTACATGTGCTAGAGATCAGTCTCACATTACTCAAATAATAAGTGATTGATCACACAGAGATGCTATGGCATGCTATTTGTGTAACCTACTCCTTAGGAAGTCATTAGTCATTAGTGTTCCTCATATAAAATATGGATGAAAACGATCATCGCACAATAACGTTTAAAACCTTTATTTTGTAAAACACAAAAAAAAAAAATGATCGTTTTCATCCATATTTTATATGAGGAACACTAAGGTCCAAATATAGCCATTGAAGAAGTTCCCTTTGAGTGGAGTGGTTATCCCTATGAATGAACCAAAGGTGTAATTTTAAAGAAACATCCGGTGAGTGGCCAATCTCACAGGTGGTGGTGGAGCACTAAGTCACTTTATACTGAATTAACACAAGAGCACGCCAATCACGGCAATTGACGGAAGACTTGCAAGCATATATGAGGGGACTCTATTACAATATGATATATGCCACCGGATTTTTATATGATTTTTATATAATTTCTTATATGTCTTTGGCCTAATGTGATTTTCTACAGGTGTATGTTATATACAAAATAAGATTACGTTTAATAGATAGGGTACACAAATATTGGAAAGAGTATACAGATGGGAGCAGCGCATCCACACACACAGCACTTTTAATTTCTTTCTTTGAAAAGTTTTTTGGATGCAGCATCTAAAGAAATCACTATTAAATTGATTGATAGGATAGGTTTTGCGCCAGTGACACACACATACCAGTTTATTTTTAAAGATTAGCTATAGTCATTTTCACTTGTTCATTTGTTATTTCGGGAGATTACTTATGCACTCTGGGTTGGATGGAGTTTGGATGGGTTGGATGGAGGTTGGATGGAGGTTGGAAGGAGGTTGGATGGGTTGGATGGAGGTTGGAAGGAGGTTGGATGGAGGTTTGGATGGGTTGGATGGAGGTTGGGTGCGTTGGATGGAGGTTGGAAGGAGGTTGGAAGGAGGTTGGAAGGAGGTTGGAAGGAGGTTGGATGGAGGTTGGATGGAGGTTGGATGGGTTGGATGGGTTGGATGGAGGTTGGAAGGAGGTTGGATGGAGGTTGGATGGGTTGGATGGAGGTTGGATGCATTGGATGGAGGTTGGAAGGAGGTTGGATGGAGGTTGGAAGGAGGTTGGAAGTAGGTTGGATGGAGGTTGGATGGGTTGGATGGAGGTTGGATGGGTTGGATGGAGGTTGGATGGGTTGGATGGAGGTTGGATGGAGGTTGGATGCAGGTGAATCCATCAGAATCATAACATAACTAATAGAACGAGATTAATTTTCAGATTGATTATTATGTTATGATTCAGAGATTCTGATGGATCCACCTCCATCCAACCCAAACACAATTTGGAATCATCATCTTATTTCAGGTTTATACCTTACTGTATTTATTGCAATATGTTTCCATTTAATATGTAATGCATTTTTTATAACAATGAAAAATGTTAATACAACATAAAAACAAAATGGATCTGAATCAACTTGGATCATTCATTATGTTGTAACCTTACGCTGGATGCTTCAAACATTACCAAAAGGGCAAATACATTTTTTTGTTTTCTTATAATTTATTTCAGATTTGTTGAAATTCTTTACTAGTGTGATTTAGAGATTCACAAAAATGTCATCTAAATTCCCATTCGTAACAAAGCGAATCACACATGTCTACCCACTGAGTCTCAGCGATCTTAAAGCAGGGTGTGGTCAGAGAAATAAAATAAATCTGGGTGTCTGGATAAGGTTATTATATACATTTGTAAATAAGCAGTTTTCCTATCTCTAGAGACATACCTAAAGCATGAATTAATTTTCCGTTTAAATAAGCTAAATACATTCCAAGTGCATTAAAAATCTTACAGCTTGTCTTCTTCAAAAGAAAGCCACAGCCTACGTAAAAAAAGCATATCCCATGCCAGCATACTGAAGATAAGGACACTTGCTCTTTGTGTGGTTAAAGTGGTCTCAATGCAGAGGTCTAACATCCCCATTGAGTCAGACCTAAGGCTCTTCAGTCAGCAAAGCTCAAAAAACATTTTTTTTTTCAAACCTTGTGATTTGTTACAGAATCTCCTTGCTAGAAATAAACAAATTGCAATTATTTATTGACCATTCAAATATAACCATAAATTATATCTAAAGCCAATGCTTTTGTTTCTATTTTGTATAAAGTAGATAATGTTGTAAATCCCTGTTAGTCTTTTTTTTTTTTCCATTTGTGTTCCTTCAGGAAAGATTTCACTTGCTTTACCAGGGATATGCAATTAACAGACCTCCAGCTGTTGCAGAACTACAAATCCCACGAGGCATAGCAAGACTGACAGCCACAAGCATGACACCAAGAGGCCAAGGCATGATGGGAGTTTTGCATATCCCTGTTCTGTACTGTAAAGCAGTGGTCTTTAAACTAGGGCCTTTTAGTTACATAGTTTCATAGTAGGTGAGGTTGAAAAAAGACACAAGTGCATCAAGTTCAACCTATGTGCGTGATTATATGTCAGTATTACATTGTATATCCATGCATGTTACGGTCAATTAGGTGCTTATCTAATAGTTTTTTTAAACTATCGAATCCCTCCACTGAAACCACCACCTGTGGAAGGGAATTCCACATCCTTGCCACTCTTATGCCCCGTACACACGATTGGATTTTCCGACGGAAAATATGTGATAGGACCTTGTTGTCGGAAATTCCGACCGTGTGTAGGCTCCATCACACATTTTCCATCGGATTTTCCGACACACAAAGTTTGAGAGCAGGCTATAACATTTTCCGACAACAAAATCCGTTGTCGGAAATTCCGATCGTGTGTACACAAATCCGACGGATAAAGTGCCACACATGCTCAGAATAAATAAAGAGATGAAAGCTATTGGCCACTGCCCCGTTTATAGTCCAGACGTACGTGTTTTACGTCACCGCGTTTAGACTGATCGGATTTTCCGACAACTTTGTGTGACCGTGTGTATGCAAGACAAGTTTGAGCCAACATCCGTCGGAAAAAATCCTTGGATTTTGTTTTCGGAATGTCCGAACAAAGTCCAACCGTGTGTACGGGGCATTACAGTAAAGAACCCTCTACGTAGTTTAGGGTTAAACCTCTTTTCTTCTAATTTTAATGAGTGGCCACATGTCTTGTTAAACTCCCTTCCGCGAGAATCAAAACGTTAAGAGATATAACATCTTTTGGGGAGCTATTGACCTTTTCTCAGTTACAATCGAGACACGATCTTCCCAATTCGTATCTGTTAAGATTTCTACAGGTTAGACATGCCTTCCAGGTGCAGTTTAGAGAGTTGAGGGTGGAGTCCCTGCCTTCGCCTCTTGAAACGTTATTGGCAGATGGAGACTTGGCCAAGCCGCTCTCGGTAACGTACAAGGAATTTTTTAAGGTAACCCCACTGGCAATCGCAAGATGCAGGGAGAGATGGGAGGTGGAGGTCCCGGATGTGCAAGGGGAGGACTGGGACGAATTATGGTCCCAACCATTTAAGCATCTGGTGTCCGCAAGAAATAGGTTGATCCAGTTCAAATTTTTACATAGAAGCTATTATACTCCAGCTAGGCTAAGTAAGATCTTCCCTACGGCATCGGCAGAATCTTGGAGATGTTCTCATTCACCTGCAGATGCTGACCAAATTTTTTGCCACTGCCCCCATATCCAGAGATTTTGGGATGACATTACATCTTGTATTGCAGAATTAATATCAGTACCGATTCCGATAACTGTCAGGGTTTGTCTATTGGGTCTAGTAGATGATGTAGTAAAAACACGTGCCATGCGAACACTGCTAAATGTACTCCTCTTTTATGGAAGAAAGGTTATCTTGTTGGCCTGGAAAAAGCCAGAGGCACCGAGTATTTCATCCTGGAAGGGCCTAGTGAACTCCATGCTACCTTACTACAAGGCTACGTATGAGGCTAGAGGCTGTATGAAGAAATTTGAGTGTGGCAAGCGTGGTTTAAGTCTAGCACCACGGTGGGATAGTGGAGGAAGTTTTCTGACTAAAGGTGCTATATTTAGATGAATATGTCTTCTGGAGGTCTCATGAATTTTAATGCTTGCCTTTAGAGGCGTCTAAGACCGTAATATATGAATACTTACATAAGTTTCTCTTTTAGTTTATTGATGGGAAACTAAAGATCCTGATATCTTGTCGAGCTGTGGTTTGTGGGTGGTGAGAGGGGGGAATGGGGGGGGGAGTGGGGTGTTTTAGATAGTAGGTCTTTGTTAGACAGGTATGAGGTCATGTTGACCCAGTATGGACATTGTCCTAGTTGGCATGTCCAAATGTTGTATGATATGCCTATAAAACCAATAAAAAGAATAAAAAAAAAAAAAAACTCCCTTTCGCGAAAAAGTTGTGTCTCTTTTCCAGAGAGAATAAGTTCAGTGCTCGCAACCTTTCCTCATAACTAAAATCCTCCAGACCCTTTATTAGCTTAGTTGCCCTTCTTTGTACTCGCTCCATTTCCAGTATATACTTCCTGAGGACTGGTGCCCAGGAACTGGACAGCATACTCTAGGTGCGGCCGAACCAGAGTCTTTTTAGAGCATGAGAATTATCGTTTTATCTCTGGAGTTGATCCCCTTTTTAATGCATGCCAATATTCTGTTTGCTTTGTTAGCAGCAGCTTGGCATTGCTGAGCCTATCATCTACTAGGACCCCCAGGTCCTTTTCCAGTGTATAGATTGCATTCATATTTTTGCCACCCAAATGCATTATTTTACATTTTTCTACATTAAACCTCATTTGCCATGTAGTTGCCCACCCCATTAATCTGTTCAGATATTTTTGCAAGGTTTCCACATCCTGCAGAGAAGTTATTGCCCTGCTTAGCTTAGCATCATCCGCAAATACAGAGATTGAACTGTTTACCCCATCCCCCAGGTTGTTT
This sequence comes from Aquarana catesbeiana, assembly GCF_042186555.1. Lineage (NCBI taxonomy): Eukaryota > Metazoa > Chordata > Amphibia > Anura > Ranidae > Aquarana > Aquarana catesbeiana. The sequence goes on from NC_133328.1 coordinate 561,148,682, forward strand.
ATTAACAAAATAAATAGGATTGGTCCCAGCACAGAACCACCCCACTACCCACCTCTGACCATTCTGAGTACTCCCCATTTATCACCACCCTATGAACTCGCCCTTGTAGCCAGTTTTCAATCCATGTACTCACCCTATGGTCCATGCCACCGGCCCTTTTTTGTACAGTAAACGTTTATGGGGAACTGTGTCAAATGCTTTTGCAAAATCCAGATACACAACGTCTACGGGCCTTTCTTTATCTAGATGGCAACTCACCTCCTCATAGAAGGTTAATAGATTGGTTTGGCAAAAACGATTCTTTTTGAATCCATGCTGATTACTGCTAATGATACCGTTCTCATTACTAAAATCTTGTATATAGTTCCTTATCATCCCCTCCAAGAGCTTGCATACTATTGATGTTAGGCTAACTGGTCCATGATTCCCAGGGATGTATTTGGGGCCCTTTTAAAATATTGGTGCTACATTGGCTTTTCTCCAATCACCTGGTACCATTCCAGTCAGTAGACTGTCAGTCTTTTGCTTGCCTTTATCTGGCCTTGGGGTAGTGTTCCTCTCACTGATAAAAGACACTATTCCTCCCACTGACACCAACAACAGGACACTATTCCTCCCACTGACACCAACAATAGGACACTATTCCTCCCACTGACACCAACAATAGGACACTATTCCTCCCACTGACACCAACAATGGGGTACTATTTCGTCCACAGACACCAACAATGGGGTACTATTCCTCCCACCCATTGACACCAATGATGGTGCACTATTCCTTCCACTGACACCATTGATTGGGTACTATTCTTCCTACTGGCACCAACGATGGGGCACTTATCCTCCCACTGACACCAACAATAGGGCATTAATCCTCCTACTGAAACCATTGATGGGGTACTATTTCTCCCACTGAAACCAACGATGGGGCACTAATCCTTCCACTGACACCAACGATGGTGTGTGATTCCTCCCACTACCAGTGATTGGGTACGATTCCTCCCACTGACACCAATGTCCGGGCCCCCTAACGTCTGAAGGACAGTAAACTGTCCCTTTGTTTAGAAAGTTTAAAGACCCCTGCTGTAGAGTCATCAGGAAGTGAGAGGAAATCTCACCAAAGTGAGAGAAATGACTTCCTTGACAGCTGTCACCGAAAAAAGTGTCCCCCAGGGCTGTCTTAATGAGTGGGCACTTTCCCCAAAGCAGCTGGTCCTTGAGCCCACGCTGCCCCAAAATTGGGGGCCCCATGATGGCACTGAGAGCGATGGATACACAGGGGAGGCAGGCTGGCAGCGGTGCGCCGTGCTGTGCAGAACAATACCTATTATTTCACAGCCAGCAGGGAGGGGCAGGGCCAGAGCACCAGTGATGCTCTGTCCCGCCCCATGCAGCTTGAATTCTCGGAACTCGGAGGCTGCGGGGTAGGAGCTGAAGTGGGAGCTGCTGAGTCAGCAGCACTGAGAGCCCACTTGTGGAAGTAGCATTGTGGATGGTGTCATGGTGAGCCCAGCTGTCCAGCACTGTTTGCACCGAAGGGCTTGGAATGCCCGGAGGGATGCTCCCTCCTCCGCCCCTCCTTCTGCCTGCTTGATTGGTATAGGGGAGTCCAGTGCTGGAGGTGGGCACATAGCCAAAAGTTTACATGCACTGTATCTCCACTGGAAAGGGGGGTACTACATAGATGGAATAATGGTGCTGGGGGATATCAAGGGTGAATGGGGGAAAACAATGCTGAGGGGGGGTCTGGGGTGTATAGGGGTGAAGCAATGCTTGGAGTAGCCTGGGTGGCTATAGTGCTAGAGGTATCAGGGATGTAGAGAGGCCACAGTGTAGGGGGTATCAGGGAAGTAGTGGGATCACAATACAAGGGGTATCTTATGATATATGGTAACAGTGCTGGGGGGATATCTAGGGGTGTAGAGGGGTCAGAGTGCTGGGGTGATATCTAGGGTGTAGAGAGGTCAGAGTGCTGGGGGGATATCTAGGGTGTAGAGGGGTCAGAGTGCTGGGGGATATCTAGGGTGTAGAGGGGTCAGAGTGCTGGGGGAATATCTGGGGTGTAGAGGGGTCAGAGTGCTGGGGGGATATCTGGGGTGTAGAGGGGTCAGGGTGCTGGGGGGATATCTGGGGTGTAGAGGGGTCAGGGTGCTGGGGGGATATCTGGGATGTAGAGGAGTCAGAGTGCTGGGGGGATATCTGGGGTGTAGAGGGGTCAGAGTGCAGGGGGGATATCTGGGGTGTAGAGGGGTCAGAGTGCTGGGGGGATATCTGGGGTGTAGAGGGGTCAGAGTGCTGGGGGGATATCTGGGACGTAGAGGGATCAGAGTGCTGGGGGGATATCTAGGGTGTAGAGGGGCCATAGTGCTCGGGGGGCATCAATCTAGCAGATATATTATATGCACAGGACAGCTTTGTTACTTTATGTATGTAATATTTTTCCACTGTTTCTTTTCTGTACAGAATGATTGTTCATGTAGTTAATGGGGGGCTCCACCCAAAAGGGGAAGCTCCGCTTGTCTGCCTCCTACCTACTTAAAATGTGTGTTTACCTGCGCTGTCTCCATTGTAGGGGCCCCAGAGCATTACTTTGCCCAGGGGCCCATGATGCTATTAAGACGGCCCTGGTGTCCCCATTGGAAAATTCACCCTCAATTCCTGTTCTAGTGTCAGCTCGAAATGTTGCGTTTTTCCTTTCATTCCCAGTGACAATTGTCACCAGAACCAGGACACCAGGACTGACCAGTGGGAAAAGCCAATATTTTGAACCCTCACTGGGACAGGAAAAGGAGGGAAATCTTTTAAAGAGGACACTTATTCTGGTGACAGAGAGGGGATTTCCCTAACCTTAGAGAAACATCCTCTTACTTCCTTTTGTGTTTAAAGGACAGGAAGTGAAGGGGGAATTCTCCAACACATTGCAAAAATACCCTGACAGGGTTGTGGGCTTTAGATATACTTTAAGCACAGAAAGAAAGGCTCTTAACTGGGTCATGGCAGCTGAGATTTATTTATGGCTAACACAGATCAGATCAGCTGTGACTCAGCGAAGAGCAGTGGCAGAAGTACCACCATAGCGAGCCACGCGCTCGCTATGGGGCCCGCAGCCGAGAGGGGCTTGTGGGGAGAATGAGGAATAGAGAAAAAACTCATAAGGTTTTACACTATTGGAGTTCTCTATTCTTGTTACACGGTCCACTTTTTATTGGTTTGGTTCCAACCATGTGATGATCCGAAGATTTAAATAGACTAGGTTTGATGCTGAGCACGAGTCACAGCGGTTCTTGCTTGCTATGATCCTCTGTGGTGGGGGATCATGGCCTTCTGGTAAGGAGATACCCCTTCTATTTTTGTGGTGGATCACAATTTTTCACGGAGTGGATCAGGATTGTTTTTTATGGACTTTACTGTTCCGTTTCCAGCACGAGTGGTTATTATTAAGTGCCACTATTCACAGAGACTTGTCCTTAATATTATATGAGTATTCTTTACAGTGTCAAGCTTTTCATATATGTGATTTTATTTATTATACATGGTTTTCAAATTTCACTATTGTGTGTGATTTACACATTTCACCAGTTTTTGCTGTCTTTATAGCGCGACTCTCGTGTTTTTCTCTTTCTAGTGATTTATGGGTGTCATATAAATTTAGAGTTGCTGCTTTTTATCCATATTATATATATTTTTGGGTTTATCCCTCAAATCTTAAATTTTATATGTTTATGTATTTCACATGATTTAGCACGTTTTTTTAATATTTTTTTTCGGAGAATGAAGAATGCATACTGCGGGGGGGCGAGCACCGCCCGCACAGTCCCCCAGCCAGAGGAAGTGAGGAGAGGAAGAGGCAAGCTGCATTAGAATTTCCTGTGTTCCCGGGGCTCACCATCACATAGCCCCACCTCTTGGCCCGGTGCCTTTGATAGACAGAACGCTGGTCCAATGCGGGACATGTGACGTCATCAAAGGCGCCGGGCCAAGAGGTGGGGCTATGTGACGGGGAGCCCCGGGAACACAGGAAATTCAAATGAAAGCTCTTACAGCTGAGCTCTCTGCTCGTACGGACAGCTCGCCTCTTCCTCTCCTCACTTCCCCTGGCTGGGGGACCGTGCGGGCGGTGCTCGCCCCCCCACTCTGAGGCAGCCCCACACTCACCAACAGCCATTTGAGGGCTGCAGTATGCATTCCTCATCCTCCCCGGTAGTTCCGCCACTGGCTCGCCTCTTCATCTGCACGGGTGAGGCTGCATTGTGCAAGGGTCACGCTACATTGGGCACAGGTGAGGCTGCATTTGGCACAGGTGGGCACAGGTGAGGCTGCATTGGGCACAGGTGAGGCAGTATTGGGCACAGGTGAGGATGCATTGGGCACAGGTGAGGCTGTATTGGGCATAGGTCAAGCTGCATTGGGCACAGGTGAGGCTGCATTGGGCACAGGTGAGGCGGCAGTATTGGGCACAGGTGAGGCAGTATTGGGCACAGGTGAGGCTGCATTGGGCACAGGTGAGGCTGCATTGGGCACAGGCAGGCCACGCTGCATTTGGAACAGGCAGGCCACATTAGGCACAGGTGAGGCTGCATTGGGCACTGGATACGCTGCATTGGGCATGGGCAGGTCACGCTGCATTGGGCTCAGGCAATTAATGCTGCATTGGGCACAGGTGGGCAAGGTGAGGCAGTATTGGGCACAGGTGAGGCTGTATTGGGCATGGGCAGGCCACGCTGCATTGGGCACTGGACATGCTGCATTGGGCACTGGACATGCTGCATTGGGCACAGGTGAGGCACTGGACACGCTGCATTGGGCACAAGTGGGCACAGGTGAGGCAGTATTGGGCACAGGTGAGGCTGTATTGAGCACGGGCAGACCACGCTGCCTTGGGAACACACATGCCACATTGGGCACTGGTCACACTGCATTGGGCACTGGACATGCTGCATTGGGCACTGGACATGCTGCATTGGGCACTGGCCACACTGCATTGGGCACAGGTGAGGCTGAATTGGGCACTGGACACGCTGCATTGGGCACAAGTGGGCACAGGTGAGGTAGTATTGGGCACAGGTGAGGCTGTATTGGGCATGGGCAGGCCACGCTGCATTGGGAACACACAGGCCACATTGGGCACTGGTCACGCTGCATTGGGCACAGGTGAGGGTGATTGAAGCGCCAACACCAGGTGTTTGGAGTATCTTTATCTGTTGATTGTTAAACTTTCTGGAATACACATATTGCTATTGTGGTGTAGGATCTGGGGCTGTTGTCCTTCTTTCCTTCTTTCTTTCCTTCCTTCCTTCCTTCCTCCACCCCTCATTCATATCAGACTCGAACAACACCCCCTTTGAGCCACGCCCACTATTTAATTTAAGCCCCGCCATTTTTTTGGGGGGGGGCCCATACAACATTTTGCTATGGGGCCCTGTGATTTCTAGTTATGCCCCTCGTGAAGAGAGAGAGCGGTCACACAGGAGCGCTAATATTTTGAATTCTTCCACATGTTCCTGACTGTTAGGGCTGTTTTGCACTCGCTGAGAGTGTGGCGCCATGTGAAGAGGGATCCATGTTCAGATCACTTTCAGAAGGCATTTGATTTGGCATTATAATCCCTCCTCGCCGCCTGTTTTAACCTGATTATGCTGCACTACTGTCAGGGCTGGGCTCAGCCCTTCCTTCTCTGAGCTGGCCGCTCAGCTGTCGGTTAATTGCCAGCTCCCTTCTCCCCACAGTTACTCAGCTGTTGATGATATCCTGCTTGTCAGTCCTGCCTACTTAAGCCGCCCAGTCCAGAGGAGCTCTGCCTTCGCCTTGGTCAACATCACAAACTATCGCCTGCGATCCTGTTCAAGACTTGCTTTGCTGACATCCCTTCTGGCTCCAGATCCTGCTTGCTGTTCCACTACATTGATTCCTGACTTCTGGCTTGGCTGACTATCCGTTCTGGTTACTGTACTCTGGCTATGTTTTGACTACGTTTGTTCTTTTTACTTTTATTATTAAACAAGTGAGATTTAACTGTACTCCTGTCTCGGCCTGATTTCATGGTTTCTGACAACTACTGCGTCTCAATCGTGTGCATTAAACGCAATTGGAGAGTTACACAGGCAATACCGCCTGTTTAACTCTGCATCCTGAGTTTGGGTTGGTAGCTGGGGGCAGGCCCTTAAAACCGCATGTCAGCTTCTCGATTTTACCATCCCCCACTGACTGCCTGTCTGCAAGAGGGCTAAGGCCTCATCCACATTGTGCAGTTTGTAGTCATGGGCAGAATCATTGTGATTCTGCCTGCAATTCCAAATTGTGACAAAATGCACAAGTGTTTGGATGCCCTCCTTCCCAGTGCGATTCTGCCACGACTGTCGCTCGACAGAATCATGTGGCAAAATGCACGTTTAAAAATCACGCTAAGCTTGTCACTAAAAAAGGGTCAGGAGCTTCTTTTGGTTGGCAAACACACACACAAGACAGCCTATTAAAGAGAATTGCTGCCCTATGCACAACATGTGGCATTGCAGGAAAATCACGCAACAAAAATCATGAGAGGGATGTTCGTTCCATCTATGCGATATGTGAATGGGGCCAAAGAGTCATTGCAGCTCTGTGTTTTCATCATAGGAAGGGTAGTTGTTTTTTCTGGAAATGCTTCAATGGGGTCAGTTTAGCTGCAGATCGTGCATAGCCAAGTTCTGTTAATTTAGCCAGGAAAATTGCCTCAAATATCAGCTAATAGGAGTAAAATATAAATTTGATATTTTTAAATATTTTCCTTATTTTCTTGCAGTGACAGAAACAAGATCTTCAAAGAAGCAGAAATTTTGCACAAAGCCAGATTTAGCTATATTCTTCCAATCCTGGGAATTTGTTATGAGGAAGACAATATTGGCATAGTGACAGAATACATGGCCAATGGATCACTCAACCAGCTGCTACATGAGGTATGTACATCTTTTTCTGTTAAGGTGACACTTTCTCTTACAACATCTGTTTCTAATGCCACGTACACACGGTCGGACTTTTCGTCTACAAAAGTCCGACGGACGCCGATGGACCAAAGCTGGCTGACAATCCGATCGTGTGTGGGCTTCTCCGGACTTTCAGCTGACTTTTTCAGCCGCAATTCTGATGGACTTTAGATTTGAAACATGCTTCAAATCTTTACGTCGTAACTACGCCGGACCCAGAAACCTGTATGCCACGCTAGGGCAGCTATTGGCTACTGGCTATCAACTTCCTTATTTTAGTCCAGTGCACGTCATCACGTACGAATCCGTCGGACTTTTGTGTGATCATATGTAGGCAAGTCCGTTCATTAGAAAGTCTGTCGCAAGTCTGCCAAAAGTCAGTCGAAAGTCCGTCGAACGGGCTGTCGGACTTTTGTAGCCGAAAAGTCCGACCGTGTGTACACGGCATAAATGTCTCTTGTTCAGATGTGACAAGCATCTGCATAATCAGAACAAAAAATTGCTGTACTAGTGTACTCATACCTCCCAACTTTTTGAGATAGGAATGAGGGACACCTACCAGCAAAAGTATGCAGGCATAGGACACACCCCTTGCCACGCCCCCTTAAAGGAGAATTGTTCAAAAAACAAGATTGGTTGAACTCACAAGTGCTTTTTTTACCACTACTATTCCTTTTATATTGGTTTTTGGAATTTACAAATGTGGCAATTTAGAAATCAGATGAAAGGTTTAGCGCTGGGAAACATTTTTTGAAAGATAAAAAGTGCCATTTATATACATCTATATAGATCAGACCAAAATGAGGGACAAATGAGGAGGAATGAGGGACAGCGGAACATTGCTCCAAATCAGGGAAAGTCCCTCGAAATCGGGGACAGTTGGGTGCTATGGTGTACTTCCTCTATTACGTGTGGTTTCTTTATTGTCAGTGCCATGTAGTGGCCACAATATGTTTTTTTTTTTCCTGATTTCCATTATGGCCACTAGGTGGCGCTGGCAACATAGGAACAACACATATTAGAGAAACTATGGCAGTTTTCATCCTGATTGTGCTAATGTTTGTCATATCCGCACAGCGAACAATTTATACATAGACCGCATCGTGTATTTCCACTTTTGCAATCAAATTGGAGTAACACCTACTGTATATTTTTTTACATGTCCTCATTCGCATAGCATTACATTTGCAACTTACCTTTTTCAAATGCTTTTTTCTTGAACTTCCAGCAAAGAAAGATTCTACTTATTTCTTCTTGTAATGAGGGGACTGGGAAACTGTTTACCGAAATCCAGTCGGTTCAACAGGGACTGCATACCTCCCAACTTTTTGAGATGGCAATGAGGGACACCTATCAGCAAAAGTATACAGGCATAGGACACACCCCCTTGCCACGCCCCCTTACAGGAGAGTTGTACAAAAAAACAAGATTGGTTAAACCAACAAGTGCTTTTTTACCACTATCATTCCTTTATATTGGCGTTTGGAATTTACAAATGCAGCAATTTAGAAATCAGATGAAAGGTATAGCACGGGAAAACACTTTTTGAAAGATAAAAAGTGCATTTTATATACATCTGTATAGATCAGACCAAAATGAGGGACAAATGAAAAGGAAAGAGGGATAGAGGAACATTGCACCAAATCAGGGACAGTTCCTCGAAATCAGGGACAGTTGGGAGCTATGGGACTGGCTAAATTTTAATCAGTGTTAGGCAGTCCCCACTCAACATAAGTTGATTGTTTGATCGTCATCTGCCAAAAATTTGGCATGTTGGAAACGTTTTCTCAATCAACGGCTGTATCCATTGATCAGTATACAGTGCAGGGCCTCTTTAATATGGTTTGGGCCAGTGCTGATCCTGACCTCCCTGGGGCCCTAAGCAAAATTCTGCTAAGGGGCCCTCTACCTGACCCGTGATGCCGTGAGCTATGTAAACCATTTGCCTTTGCCATACAGTCACACCTGACACTTCAGTTCTCCCAATACAATCCTCCCTCCTTTAAACAAAACAGTCAAAGAATAAGTACAACAATATAGAACAGACATGTATATAATATACGTGTGTGTGTGTGTGTGTGTGTATGTGTATATATATATATATATATATATATATATATATATATATATATATATATCGTTACATATCTGTGCAAATCGTCCACTTACATCAGGGTCCCCAGAGATCCCCCACTTACATCAGAGCCCCAGAGAGCCCCTCCTTACATCAGGATCCCCAGAGAGCCCCCCTACATCATGGTCCCCAGAGAGCTTCCCCTACATCAGGGTCCCCAGAGAGCCTCCCCTTACATTAGGGTCCCCAGAGAGCCTCCCCTTACATCAGGGTCCCCAGAGAGCCTCCCCCTACATCAGGGTCCCTAGAGAGCCTCCCCTTACATCAGGGTCCCCAGAGAGCCTCCCCTTACATCAGGGTCCCCAGAGAGCCTTCCCTTACATCAGGGTCCCCAGAGAGCCCCCCTTATATCAGTGTCCTCAGAGAGCCCCTCCTTACATCAGGGTCCCCAGAGAGCCTCCCTATTACATCAGGGTCCCCAGAAAGCCCCCCTTAAATCAGTGTCCTGATCATTGCCGCCTCACCGTGCCAATAAATGTAGCCTCACCGTGCCCATCATTGCCGCCTCACCGTGCCAATCATTGCCGCCTCACCATGCCACTGAATGTAGCCTCACCGTGCCCATCATTGCAGCCTTACTTTGCCCATCATTGCCGCCTTACCGTGCCAATCATTGCTGCCTCACTGTGCCAATCAATGTAGCATCAATGTGCCCATCATTGCCGCATCACCGTGCCCATCATTGCAGCCTTATTGTGCCCGTCATTGCTGCCTCACCATGCCCATCATTGCAGCCTTACTATGCCCATCATTGCCGCATCACCATGCCCATCATTGCAGCCTTACTTTGCCCATCATTGCCACCTTACCGTGCCAATCATTGCCGCCTCACTGTGCCAACCAATGTTGCATCACTGTGCCCATCATTGCCGCCTCACCATGTCCATCATTGCAGCCTTACTATGCCTATCACTGCCACTTCACCATGCCCATCATTGCAGCCTTACTGTGCCCCTCATTGCCATTTCAACGTGCCAATCAATGTAGCCTCACTGTGCCCTTCATTGCCGCCTCACTGTGCCAATAATTGCTGCCTTACCGTGCCAATCAATGTAGCCTTACTGTACCCATTATTGCCGCCTTACCGTACCAATCATTTCCGCCTCTCTGTGCCAATCAATGTAGCCTTACTGTGCCCATCATTGCTGTCTTACCGTGCCAATCATTGCCACCTCACCAGTTAGTGCCAGTGGATTACATACAGGCACAGCGCACATCTCACGCTGTGTCACGGAGCTCAGTGTGAAAGGTTCTGTCGCGCTGTGACAAAAGTCCCGCCCTCCTCCTAGACCAGCTCGTGTGATAGACAGAACACTGCATCTATCATACGAGCTGGTCTAGGAGGAGGGCAGCACCTTTGTCACAGCACAACTTCAGACTGAGCTCTGTGACACAGCAGGACTCTGCTTTGAGCTACGCTGCAGCCACGGCATAGCTCAAAGCGGCCCCAGGGCAGGCAGCCCACCGGGAAATGTCCCGGTATCCCGGTAGGCCAGTCCGGTCCTGAGCAGAGCCAATCCACCCTTGGGGGCAGCTTGCGTAGTGAGCGTATAGGATGGATCGGCTCTGGTTTGGGCCCTGGACAAACATTTTTTTGGGCCCCCCCAATGCAATTTTGCTCTTCACCCCAAACATCTCAAAAAACAGACACACAAATAGAATTATCTAAAAAAAAAAAAACTTTGCAGATGCCCTTCACAGCAGTCCCACGGTGTCCTCAGTTCCCTTTCATGTCCCAGCGCCCCAATAAATTGCAGACATTTTCACATTATAGTGCCCCTTTACACATCACAGCGCCCCCATTACACTGCAGCCATTGTCACATTACACATTCACATGTATGTAGGGTTGCCACCTCATCCCTTTAAACCCGAACACATACGAATTACACAGGTTCTGAGGCTAATTTAATGCAGATAAGGCACCAAGTGAGTTTGATTACCACCTTAATCAGCAACAGAACCTGTGTAATCAATATGTGTTCGGGTTTAAAGGGATGAGGTGGCAACTCTACATGTATGTGTTTTGGCAGCCCATTCATTTGAATGGGCTGCCATGCCCGCATTTCCTGCTGAAAAAAAGGTGCATGCAGCATTTTAAAATTGCAGTGGCCTTGAAATCCATTCTGCTTTTACACAATGCGACTTACCTGCAGTTCCTGCACACACAACCGCACTGTTTTTAGAAGCGTGTCCTAAACATCTAAAAATGCAGCAAGTTTGCTGGTGCAGGAACTCCAGGTAAGTCACATGGTGCTAAAGCAGAACAGAATGGACAGACAGTGCTGTATTTCATTGCTTGATGGGCATAGGTATGCGCGGCCTATTACATGATGCATGCACCTTTTTTTTTTTTTTGCTGGAAACGCAGGCATGGCAGCCCATTCAAATGAATGGGCTGCTGTGCCTGCGCAAATGTGGGCCGCCAAAACACATACATGTGAACCAGCCAGGCCCAAAATAAGCCCATCAAGCAGTTAAATACAGACAGTAATGCCATGTGCTGTAAATTATGCTGTGTGCTCTGTAATAAAAAATACAGCCACAGCCTCACTCAGTCGGGACTGCAGGTCAGCGTTTTTAAACTTTCTACTATTTTATACATGGCATGAGGATGGGGAGCGGAAGCCAGGGGAAGAGAAAGAAGACCTACCTTGTTCTGGCAAACTCACCTCCGATCAATTCTCCACAAACACTGCTAGTTTCACTTGACTAGGCACCAAGCAGCATTCCACTCCGCGCCGAGGCCTTCGCTTCTCCGATCAGGTACACTGTGCACGCATAGCAAAGGGCGGGGCCAGAGCGTCAGTGGAGCTCAAGGCCCCCCCACTTGCGGCCCGCTCCTCGATCGAGAAAATGCAGCCCTGGCACTGCTGCACTGTGCGCACGCTGCTGATGACAGTGACAGACTGCAGGGCCACCCCTTTCCATTAGTACAGACCCCCCCCCAGGATAAACCACCCCCCTCCATTAGTACAGAACCCCCCAGGACAGACCACCCCCCCCTCCATTAGTACAGATTCCTCCCTCCATTAGTACAGACCCCCCCAGGACAAACCCCCCCCTCCATTAGTACAGATCCACCCCCCCTCCATTAGGGTACATAAAAACACCCGGCGGCAGCTGGAGAGGAGAGGATAGTGTGCAGCCTCGCCGCCCAGGTGGAGAACAGATCACAGAAGGCAGGAGTTAGACAGAGAGGAGGAGAACACATGTCAGGCATGGACCGCCCCCCCCCCCCAGTGACATCACTGCGCGGCTGGTCTCCGATCTTCGGCTGCTTCGCTCTCTTTCTCTGACAGGAGGATGAAGAGGGGACGGGCTTGTGCAGGAAACAAGGCGGTGGTGGTGACCGGCAGAGAGAAAACCGCCTCTGGACATGGACAAGAAGAGGAGGAGGGAGGGGAGCACTCTGGCGCTTCAGCGCCCCCACCTCTGTGGCGCTCGGGTGCACTGCACCCGCCTAGAATCGGCCCTGACAAACTGTCTGTGTGTGGGGATTTTCAGCGCCGATTTGCAGGCAGCACGCGGGCTTAATGGGCAGCTCTGCTTTGAGCCCCAAACAGTGACAGGGCCCTGGGCAGCAGCCCCATTTGCCCTGCGTTAAAGACGGCCCTGATACAGTGCAGTGCTCTGAAAGAGCAGCTACGGATGGGGGATTTCCTCCATCCACTTTAGTTTTTTGGATGGAGGAATCTGTTCATTTTTTTCGTTCAGTGCACTGGCTAAATAAAAAATAAATAAATACAGTGTGTGGCCAGTTTAAAAGGTATGAGATATTTATTATAGTGGGGTTATCTTAAATATCACCGCAAAAGTGGAAATACACTTTAAGACCTCATGCAAACTGGGTGTTTGCCCAGCTCTTCTAAACACCTTTCTCTTTCAGGAGAAATACAGCATCAAAAATATGGCTAAAGCCCCTTTTTTGCAAATTCATTTATGCATATTTAGGCACGTTTAAGCTTGGGTGTTTATTCATTTCATTTGCCAGAATCTTAATTTATTCTGGCCATTAAAATAAATGTATGCCCAAGCGATTGAGGAGCAGACAAATTGTTTGCAAAAGATACAATTTTTGAGGACCCCCACATATATGCACGTACAATGTAAACGCACACTTTGGGGGTGCCCATGTGTGAAAATGTTGATTGCAATACACCTTACATATTGCTGTGCACGGCATAGTGAGAGCAATAATTCTAGCACCAGACCTCCTCTCTAACACTAAACTGATGACCTATAGGGGTCTTGAGAAGTGTTGCCTATAGAAAATTTAGGGTACTGAAGTTAGTCGCCATTTCGCAAAAATTTAAGGTGGTTGTAATCCTAAAGAAGAAAAGAAAATGATCCTGATCCTTTAAAGCATGATACACAGCACAGTGCTTGTGCTGTGTTATTTGTCCCTCTCTATGTTCTAAAAAACCTGGTTGATCGTGCCAGTTCTTGTGTCCCCCCTGTCCACGGTAATCGTGGCTGCTGATCCATGATTACCGTGGTAAGTTTATGTGCCTCCATCAGCCCTCTGCTCTCCTCTCTCTCGCTCCCTCCCTGCCTGTCAGCTTGGGAGGCTGTAACATTAATATTAAGAAATCCTGTAATTCGTAATTGTAAAAGTTTGTTTAAAATTATTGTGCAAAATACCTTCTTTACAGCGCCACTGAGCACTCGCGTGACCTCCCGCTGCTCTCCTCCTCTCCTCCCAGCTGATGTCAGAGGGGAAATCCTGGCCTCTCCCGCTGTAGTGCTCAGAGTGGGAAAGGTCACGTGAGCGCCCAGCGGCGCTGTAAATAAGGTATTTTGCACAATAATTTTAAACAAGCACACACACTGCACATTATATTATCCTGGAACAGAGTGGATTTCAGGATTTCTATGCTGACTTTACAACCACTTTAAGGTTTGACATGTTGGGTCAGTGCAACCTTGTCTTTTATATTTTACTAAAAATGTGGGTAGTTTATTGTGTTTGCTTGCCCTAAAATTCACTTTAGTGTGTTTCTTACTGAAATTTTGCATTTCCTAGACCTTTGTGGTAATATTAAGTGACAACTTTTTTTCATTTTTGATAGAGCAAGGGAGGGTTATAACCCCTATCCGATTTTTTTTTAATGAAATCCCATTGCAGAGATTTCCCTTTACTTCCTGTCCCATAGCCAAACAGGAAGTTAGAGGAAATCCCTACAAGTTGAGGGCATTCCTTGGGAACCCCAAGATCAGCAGAACTAGTGTCCCCATTAGAAGATTTCCTCTCTATTACTTTTCTGGGGACATCTCAAAATGTGGGGTTTTATTTACTTTCAATGATAATGGTAAACAGGACAAATAGAGAGGGTGAATCTCCTAACAGGGGCACAGACAGCAATAAAAACTGAGTATTCTAATCCAGCTCCACTTTATTCAAAAATTAAAAACACATTTTTGCCTTTAGTTATACTTTAAAGTGAAATTTTATATATTTTGAGATAGTGCAGAGAAGGGTTGGAGTCAGGTTTTAATTTCTTTCTTTGCTTTTACTGGGGAGATTTCCTGTCACTTGTTGTCAGAACAGGAACTGTCGTAAAATCTCTCACACAGCGATGCAGATTACAACAAAAACACATTCTTAGTAGAGCGGGGAATGTTTAGAACTTCTGGTGGGCACATCCTCTTATTTCCTGTACAGGCATCACAGGGAAAGGAAGGAAAGGAAAATCTCAACAGTGGGGTCCCAAACAGAAGCAAAAACATGACAGGGATTTTAGCTCTCCCCTACTCTGTCCAAAACGAAACATTTTTTGGGGGGAACGGGGGGCTTTGGAATAACGCTGTAATACTCAATGCATGGTTGTAACACAGTATTATTGTTTGTGATGATTGTATTTTTTCTAGGAAAGCCCATCAATAGAAATTGTATGGCCGTTAAGGTTCCGTATTCTATATGAAATTGCACTAGGAGTCAATTTTCTACACAATTTGACTCCCCCATTACTGCACCATGACCTAAAGACTCCAAATATCTTGCTGGACGATGATTTTCATGCTAAGGTAATGTCACTTTGTACAAATGTGAGTATTTAAATAAACAATGCAAAAGCCTTGTCCATCATCCATCCATTGTTCATGTCCCCGCAGGTAGGGGGAGTCCTGGCCTAACAGCTCTGAGGCTCTAAAGGGAACAGTATCAATAGATTGAGGTTCCGTAGGGCCACAAAAAGGGCACTCAGGGCCATCTGAAAGTAACACAGATATGAAATGGTGTCTAGAGTTTGCTGTTTGGGAGATACTTATCTCAGGTCTATGGGTATAATACATTTCAAACATATTCTCTAGTCTAGACTGAGATTTCAAATGTCCTCCAGCGAATTCTCAAAAGTGTCCTCCACTAAGACAAAATGTCCACTGCTGAGGCAATACATCTCAAACATTCATTATGATAGCCATATTGGCCTGATAAGCAATGGTCACAAGATTAAGCAAGCAGAATATGCAACACATATGATCGTGCTATTTTCAGCCTTCTAGGAAGTAATACCACGTGCCTTCTACAGGCCCTCATTATGGCACTGGGGGATTTTACTATTCGTTGTAAGATTTCTCTTTTATTCAGAAAAGAGAAGGAAGTTTTGTATGGGTGTCATATATATTATATCACATCAGAATATGTTTTGGTTACTGTTTTGCTTTCATTGGCTCATTGGGAAGATTTCTCTTCCTGTTCTTTCCCATGAACACAACAGGAAGTGAGAGGAAATCTCCATAAGGGGAGTACACTAGCAGCTCCTAAACTTGGGTTTGTCATTTTTTTGCCAAGGCTCCTAAACTCAACTCCATAAAAGCCTGTGTTCATGTACACATAGGCTTTTAGGATGGTTTAGGAGCTGCTGAGGTTAGAGGAGGTTCAACCTACCTCAACCTCCGTCTCCTGAACATGTAAGAATCGTGTTCAGGATAAGAACAATTTGACCGCTGGCCGCAAAACGCGCAAAGTCGCGGTAAAATCACGGCACAATTTTGCCGCATTTTGCATTTTTCCGCGGCCGGTGGTCAAAGTAGTTAAAATGTACATGAAGCCTAAAAAGAAAGAAATGCCCTTTTAGACAGTTGTTACTGGAACAAATGCCCCCAATTTGAAGATTTACTATAATGATACTGCTTTGCTGGAAGCAGTTCTGAATTTTGCATTTTTATCCCTCACTATTAGTCCCGGTGATGGTTGTACCAGGACAAATACAGGAGCGACCCTTCCTAGTGGGAAGCATTAACAGAGACTATGGTACAATGAATAATGGTGCAGCTCAATCCCCAAAGAATGAGAAATCTCACATATTATATTTTTCTAAGATCTTTTATTATGTATTTCAAAAAAAGTTTATATTTTTTTTAGAATTTGTTGACTTATTTTTGTTTGGTGCAGCTCCTGCGAAAGTCCCATGTGCAACCTTAAAATATGAACCTTCCTAATGGGGACATAGACAGCAATAAAAGCTGGACGGCATTCTTACTCCTCACCACTCTATCCAAACCACAGAAAAAAGTTTTGACTTTAGACGCATGTCAGGGAACCCCGTCGCACTCTGCTTGAGTGCTTCCGTCAGTACACTGCTTCCTCCAGTCTGGACCTTGAGATATCAGATATTACAGCCACATATTGTAACCAAGAACCAGGCGAGACTAGCTCAGTTACAAAACTGCAACATGGAATGTTTTATTGGGCAAGAATACAGGCTTTTTATACACTTGAAAAGTAGGTTCCCCCCTCCTGATTATATTACCCTAACAATACAAGCTGTAACCAGAAACATAAATTAACATGAGCTAATTAACTAATCATTTAACCAGCCTAGGTGACTCAGAGGTCGTCTCCTACTAGCTCACAAACTACAATACACACTATTGTAAATATAAAATCAGGACACCTTCGCACAATAGCAGGAGACCACCAGTAGCAGACTATCCATCTCCTACATTATACAGAGGCCAATGTGATCAGCTCTTTTAATTAACACGTATAGTTCAGAATCAAATAAACCAGGAATAGTCTTTGTATATTTCCTGGGAGAAATTGTGGATAAATATATACTTGTCCCATCTGAAGTAATCTAAACCACATTCTCAATGTCCATTAGTAGCTGTCCATCATTTTCTCAGTCACCCTGTGCCCCTTATAGACACAGGGTTACTTATACATAAGAGGGGCCTGGGGAGCTGAAACAGGGGTTTCCCAACCTCTCAAAGGGATTCTGGGTTACACAGGCCCCCCACCCAAAGCGACCCCCGTCACAACACACTTTTAAGGATGGCAAGATATCTCATTGCCTGTTTGTTTTGGGGAGATATTTATCTTTTTTAACAGCCTTTGCAACACTACAATTCTCCCACATGTCCCCCAAAAACTTTAATCAATATCTTTTTTGGAAAAACAATGAGACACTATGGTGCCGGTGTCAACACTGATCGACACTCCTTTAAGGCTGGGTTCACACTATCGCAAATTGGATGTGGGAATTTGTATGTCAGGAGCCTGTGACCAGCTCTCAATAGAGCTGTTTCACACATCCCTGGGACGGCTGGGAAGTGGATTGCACAGGGGTCCTGTGCATCTTCTGGTCCATTTCATGCCCGAATGCAGCCAAAAATTCGGACCAAAATTGGATATGAAACGGTGAGCAGGGACACACGGACCCCTGCTGTGAGCCGCTTTGCACGGAGATGTGAACCCAGCCTCAAAGCTTAACACATATAATTTATCACTGAATGTGTAATTCTTTCTGAGAGGTGACGATAAGCATTCACGTCTACTTACCCCAGATATTCCATTGTTCAACAAGTATAGGCTCTATTTTTTTGTATTCAATAGCATCCAGTGAGGCTGCATTTCCATCAAAGATTGAAGATATAATACAGACCACTGAATATATAAGGGATTTGCTAAAACTATTGCATAGTACAAAAATGTGTATTAGAAATGTGTTGACTGTGCTTTGTTATTTTGTTCTAGATTGCTGACTTTGGGCTTTCAAAATGGCGCATGCTGTCACAGTCTTTCAGTGATCACAAACCAGCTGGAGGAACTATTATTTACATGCCCCCTGAAATGTATGAGCCCAATGTCAATACCAGCAGAGGGAGCGTTAAGCATGATATGTACAGGTATGGCTATCAACCTACATGAAATACAGACTGCGTTCTGCATTCTATGAGAGCTGGATACAGGGCAAACACCCCCCCCAATGCTTTTGCATTCCCCAGAATAAAAGAATACTAAGCAAGCAAGTATTAAGCTGAGTACACACTATTCATTTTCTTCCTGGGTTGAACAGAAAAAAACTGTCAGCTCTGACAGGGGGACGCCCCACCCCCGCCAGAACACTCCGGTCAGCGCTCTCTGCCATTGGTGGAGAACGCTGATCTGGAGTCGGTCGGCTGCTGGTTTTCCAGCATGCTCATCCGACAGACCGACATACACACCTGCCGAATGGCGGACATTGTTTTTTTAACCGGCCAATGTCTACCAACATTCGGCCTTTGTATAAATATACAAATACATAAATAAATTAACTTTATATTCACAGAAGCACACTGCAGTCCGATTTTTTTTTTTATTTGGTGGAAAATATCAGTGTGTGTGTATAAAAGGTATTGCTTAGATCCAGGTTCATAGCTCAATAGTGTTGTCCCCAGTTGTTGAGGAGGGGGATGGATGGATGCTTTAAATCAAAACTGCCAATTAGGCTGGACCGAGTAGTGAATTGGAAAGGGAGTATGACAGATTTCTCCCAATTTATCACCTTAATTGTTATTTATATGAAATAATATACATCATTTTTATTTTTTGATACAAAGTCTGAATTAATAGACTTATTTTTGGTGTTTGGTCAAGTATATGTTATTACAATATTAAAACATAAATGTGGCCATTCTCCTCTCTACCTGACTCCATAGAACTTTCTAGTGCTGAAATACAGTATGAGCTCTGTTAACTTTACCTATTCCAACGTACTAATTACAAAGGTCCCGGGGGTTGTCTGTACTGGGGAATGTGAAAGAAATGGCAATTTGGGAACCTGACAGTCATAATGCTTCAGCTAATGACTGCCTGCTCACGGATGACATATGTGTTTCACGTCAATCTGGTAATAATAACTAATGACTGAACTAATCTTTTTACTGATGTTTGAAAATATTACTGGGTGTTAAAGCGGTGTTAAACCCAAAACCAAAAATGTAATTTATTGCAGCTTACCAGTCATTAAATGTTTTCTCTCTTTTATTTTGCTCCTCTGTTTTCACTTGGTCATCTTGCCAGTACCACACCTTCATAGGGGCACCTTTGGGCAGCAATCATTGTTAATCTGCGGGGAGGGTAGTATTAGATGGTCTAGCAGATTAAGACACACTAACAAGTGTAACTCCACCTAATAATTTATAAGCCGTTACAGCAACAGTTTTTTTTTCCTTTGGGATAAAGGTTTTTTATCCCAAAGGAAAAAAAAATAACAGACTTACTGGGAGGTTCACCAGGTGGAAATAAAATAAAGAAAGCCTAATAAAGAAAATGAATAAATGGATAAACTAATAAAGAAAACAAATGCAGCCACCATGTCTAAGAATTCGTAATCTGAAGAATAATAAATGTTTGCGTTTCGGTTTAATACCACTTTAACTGGGCCTATTTTTTTTACACTTGACGTTTACAAGTTAAAATCGTGTTTTTTTGCTATAAAATTACTTAGAACCCCCAAACATTACATATATTTTTTTCAGACACCCTAGAGAATAAAATGGCGGTCGTTGCAATACTTTATGTCACACCGTATTTGCGCAGCGGTCTTACAAATGCAATTTTTTGGGAAAAAACACACTTTTATATTATGAAAGGCAATGTTACGCTGAGTAATTTGATACCCAACATGTCAGGCTTCAAAATTGCGCCCACTTGTGGATTGGCGACAAACTTTGACACTTAAAAATCTCCATAGGTGAAGTTTAAAAATTTCTACGGGTTACCAGTTTTGAAACACAGAGGAGGTCTTTTGCTGAAATTATTGCTCTTGCTCTAACAATCGCGGCGTTTGAACACCGTTTATATATGCGGGCGCATCTGTGCGCGAGCTCGGCGGGACGGGCGCTTTAAAAAAATTTTTTTCAAATTTATTTTACAGTTTATTTTTTATTTTTACACTGTCCTTATAAAAAAAAATTGGGTCACTTTTATTCCTATTACAAGGAATGTAAATATCCCTTGTAATAGAAAAAAAAGCATGACAGGACCTTTTAAATGCAATAAAAAATTTTTTATAAAAATTCCCCTTTAAGAGCATTGGGCGGAAGTGACGTTTGACGTTGCTTCCGCCATCTAATGTTATGGAGCCGAGTGGGGGCCATCATTCCCTCACTTGGCATCCAGGCTCAGAGGGGGAAGGACGTGATCTTCTCCACCGCTATTGAAGGCTCCGGTAAGCACCGGAGACAACCGGAGCACGGCGGGGGGGCCCTCTCCCACCACTGATAAAATTGATCTTGCTGCGAATCTGCCGCAGAGACCACTTTTATCTTAAAGAGAAGTGCACGACATTCCTGCAGATACCGGGGTTATGGCAGCTAGCTGCTGCCATAAACCCGGTATTTAGCGTCAAGGTACCGACGTACAGGTACGGTGGTTTGCGTGAAGTGGTTAAAGCTGAAGTTTAGGGGGGAGGGTTAATTATTATTATTATTATTATTATATGTATAAGTAAATTGTATTATATATATATATATATATATGTTATTATTGGTATATTGTTATCATTAGTATTATTAGTTATAGGGGAGGAGCAAAAACTGACTTTAGGGTCTCTGCTCCAGGATTTATGTTCCCCATTCGGTGTGTTCCACTGAGGGTGCAGGTCAGGCTAGGAGTCTGCCCTGACTCCATGTAATCCACAGCACAAAAATAGAAAAAAAAAGGCACAGCAGGAAATATTTGTACCAGAGACAGCTGCCTGTAGGTAATGGGATACATACCATTACACATAACAAATGTCTTTGGTGCCGTATCCAACAACAAAAAAATAAATAAAATTCAGCTTTAAACTGTTGCATATACATACAGTACATTAGTGTTTGCATGGGTTTTGTACACATAAGGCAAGGAATGTACACCAGTCTGGAGTCATAGGCGTGCGCACAGGGTGTGCCGGGGGTGCAAGGGCAGACCCTAATCCTCCCCTGTGGTGACGATTTCCTCTGCTTCCTGGCGCCCCCTGTCTCCCCCTTACAGTGCGGCCAGCTTCCCCCTCTCCTCTCCCGCCGGCTGCTGCGGGGGATGTTTCAGGATGGAGAGCGGGTAGAAGGGGTCGTTAAATGAAATATTCTGAAGGGGCTCGTTGAGGCCTCCTTCACTTTTTGTTATCACTCAGCACGTGTGGGACGTTGATTTCACACTTCTGCCGTGACCCAACAGGTTATGACAAGTTTTGTTGTTACTTACTGTATAATTGATGCATATATTTGTTTTCCCATTTCAGCTATGCTATTATCATGTGGGAAGTTCTCTCGAGGAAACAGCCATATGAAGGTAATGTAATTATTGTCCTTTTTTGCCTTGCAGACTGCACAGATCTTTTACTATGCAGAATTATTAAAGTTGATTTATGAAAGGCATAATTCTTATGCATAATTGTTTCATTATGTACTCCATCAAAGTAGTATTAAATCCTCAGCATTTTAGTGTAACACATTGAGCACACTAAGCCTGGGCTCACACGTATGCAATGTCAGACATCGCATGTGATTCGCACCACATTGCTGTGCAGATCACATGCGACGTCTGTGCAATGCAAGTTCAGCCATACAGTTGCACAGTGGACAGTGCAGTCTTGTTAGTCTGTTAGCTTGAAGAAGGGAGGGAGAGAAGGAGGGGAGTGCCTTGCCATCCAAGGCTATAGGACTGTGTGTTTCTACTGATATGCACAGTGTAGGGAGACTCAGCTCTACTCCCTGTATGCAAGAGTGGCTCTATAGGATGCTGCAAGAGAAAGGAGCCACCCTGAAGCAGCTGGGGAGTGGTCATAGCACCAGCAGGAACATTCACAAGAATTAAAAGATAAAGACGTTGCATACTCAGTGTGTTCAAATCAGCTGCCGAAAAGTTTTTTAAAAACTCCTTTCACACTTGTGCGACTTGTCATGCGACTTTGGACCCCAAAGTCACATGACAACTCGCACCCCATGTTTCCCAGTGATAACTGTTCATATCAGTGTGACTTCAAAGTAGCT
The DNA here is from genome assembly GCF_042186555.1 of Aquarana catesbeiana. Classification (NCBI taxonomy): domain Eukaryota; kingdom Metazoa; phylum Chordata; class Amphibia; order Anura; family Ranidae; genus Aquarana; species Aquarana catesbeiana. Next base: position 561,171,015 of record NC_133328.1, read on the forward strand.
CCTGGTTCGACTTTCATGCTGTAGGGCCATAGACCCAAATGTAAACCCTCAAAAGTTGCAGGAAAGTCGCACCCACATGATCTAGATGTGACTCGGGTGCGATTTGTGTGCGACTTGTGAAAAGAATGCCGACAATTACATTTTTTTTTCAAAACAGCGTGGGGGTCCCTCATATCCATGGCAGGCCCTTCGGGTCTGGTATGGATTTTAATGGGAACCCCATGCCAAATTTAAAAAAAAAATGCATGGGGTACCCCCAAAATCCATACCAGACCCTTATTTGAGCGGCCCAGCAGGTCAGGAAAGGGGGGAACAAGCGAGCACCTCCTGAACCATACAAGGTCCTCTTCCTCACATCCCTGGCCGGTGGTTGTAGAGGTCTGTGGACGGGGGGCTAATCAGAATTTTGGAAGCCCCCTTTAACAAGGGGTCCTCCAGATCCCGCCCCTACTCATTCACCAAAAAAACGTGTAGTTTAGAAAATGATAGTGAGCAGTTTTTGACAATTCTTTTATTTAAAAAATTGTTCCCCAGTGCAGATCCATCGTCAACTATGACGCCCGCCGCCACTGCCGACCGGAAAAAAAAAAAAAACCCTCCGGTTCAGAAAAAAACCTCCGCCTCCCGCCGTCTGCCTGCAAAGCCATCTAAGGGACGAGGCCACCTGGTGACATCGCCGGGTGACACTGCCCCCTTGTGACATCATCGACCCAGCTTCCCTCGGTCAATGACATCATAAGGGGGCGGTACAGGCTGGGTGTCTAAAAACACAGTTGCAGGATCACTCCATGAACCAACAACACACAGATACGTCTCTAATACCCCTCTGCCAATGCTTCCAAGTTCCAATGAATTTTAGTTAGGATAGATCAAAGGAAAACAATAATGTAGACTCTGACTATGGTGGCTGCTGATTGGGGGTACTCTGAGGTTAGGAGTATTTTTAGGGGTGCTTTAGCATGTACCCGCCTGGCACCACCATTGGGAGGGCACTTTCAGTTTTAATAACAAAATGATTACTGTGATTATTTTATCAGGTGCCACAACTCCAATGCAGATCATGTTCAGTGTATCCAAAGGTTCACGGCCAGACATAAGTGAGGAGAGCATCCCTGCAGACATGCCTCACCGAGATGTATTTATATCATTAATGCAGAGTGGCTGGGCCTCTGATCCCAATGACAGACCAGCTTTCCTCAGTAAGTAGTACCGGTACAAGTGTTAACAACAGCCCATTCTTAATTGGCTGCTATGGGGAAGAAGGAAGGATGGGGGTGGTTGGTGAACAGTTATGTTTTAAGGTTAATTCTGTTTTGTTTTTGCCACTAGAATGTTTGTTGGACCTTGAGCCTGTGATTAGAAATTATGATGATGCTTCAATTCTGGAAGGAATACTGCAGCTAAAGAGAGTAAGTAGATTTTTTTTTTTTTTTTTTTTTTAAGGGGTGTATTTATAGAAAAAAATTTGCAGAGCTATTCATCCTGTGGACCTGCATGTAAACTACATGTTCATTTATTGTATGCAAATGCCAGTAAATTTAGTAGTGTGACCGCAACTAGTTGCACCTTACAAAAGAGCTACAGGGTACCTATACCAATGCTAGAGGGAGCCTACTGAAGCTAGGAGTAAGGTAAGTATTTATACATGACTGAGGGACCTGCAGAATGCAGAGGCTCTGATTATCTATAAAACAGTCAACACTTGACCAATCCCCCCTTCCAAAATGACCAGATGACACATTTTATTTGGAGTCGAATGGCCATAGCAGCTTTTTATTATAAACCATTAAATACAACATTCACAAAACACATTTAATGCATATAATACAGTCAATACATAACAAATAAACCGACCTCAGCTTATGAGGTCTTAGAAGGCCTACAGTGGGGGTGGAAAGTATTCAGACCCCCTTAAATTTTTCACTCTTTGTTATATTGCAGCCATTTGGTAAAATCATTTAAGTTCATTTTTTTTCCTCATTAACCACTTCAATACAGGGCACTTATACACTTTCCTGTCCAGACCAATTTTCAGCTTTCAGTGCTGTCGCAGTTTGAATGACAATTACGCGGTCATCCATCACTGTACCCAAACTAAGTTTTTATCATTTTGTTCCCACAAGTAGAGCTTTGTTTTGGTAGTATTTGATCACCTCTGCAGTTTTTATTTTTTGCTAAATAAAAAAATACCGAAAATTTTGTATTTTATAACTGGCAGGGTATCAGAAATACCCTACGAGAAACAAAGCTGCAACACACGAGCTGCCTCCCTGTTAGAAGAACGCTTTAGGAAAGGCACCATCTTTTCTACCTTCACTTCCCTCTTTCCAGCGTCACCTCCTTTTCTTTTGCCTTACTTGAAGCATCTGGACAGCGCATGAGACCCTCCACACCCTGAACAGTCATGATGGAAACAGCACGCGGTTCCAAACTTGCAAAATCCGGCAATGAATTGCCAACATAACCCCCTGCAATTTGCGGCAGGTTGTGAAGAGACTGCTGCACCCTCTGCCCCACCCTGTAAGGGAGGAACCGAACTCTGTGGAGACGACATCAGTTTCATCCAGAGAATGACGTTTTTGTGATCCCACCGTTAAGAGGGTCAGACTGCCTTGCGCTGACAAAATTGCTCGTCATAGCAAAACCAAGCAACCCCACCGTAGACCCACTGGGCTTCGCCAGAGTCGAGATAACAAAATAAAAAAGGGGGAGCAATTCTCAAGGGCCTTTTCCCCAATGATACTAACTAAAATTGCAGAAGTCTGCAACCAGTTTGAGAACGTACGGGTAATCAACCAATATCGCAGTTTTCTTCTTCCTTACCATCAACCCCGGCGGCTCCTTTGTCAACCGCATTGTTGTCCAAAGCCTTACTGGCTGTAGTTACCGCAGACGCCGCCAGCTGTTGACCGGAGGAATCTGACGTTCCCGCACCCGATCCCTGCTGAGCTGTCAACTAAGCCTCCGTGAATAGAGAGAGAATAAGAACAAGAAAGAGGACATGAAACAAAAGGCTCACCTGGCTGCCTCTATCCCTCAGGACATCCAGCCACAGATCTGGATCCCCATGCAGTGCGCGGAAGTTCACCATCTTCAGAGCCACTGAGCACCCCTTCAGACCGGCTCTGTTCACCAAGCCGTGCTGTCGCTCTCTCCCCTCAGCAGGTTCCATGGTGCAGTTGCCGACCCCAGAGTCCGGCGGGCGCCCGCTGAGGATGTCAGCAGCTGCCGCCGCCACATCGGTACCCCAGGGCGCTCCCTCTCTTACTCCCATGCTTGGCTCTGTGAGGGGTGGAGGGGTGGAGGAAGCCTCACCAGCTGACGCCCGGGTTCCTTCCATCCACAGTGCACGTTTTGTGATTCCTGGACACAGGGAAACCTGCCTTCCGTGTCTTCTGTCACTGGGGGCCTTGGCCGCTCCCGGTACCTGCCCAACACCTGCCGCTCTGCCACTCCCACGCTGGGCCGCACTAGACACAGGCAGGGAGCCTGTATATCCAGCCGCACCATCCACACTGCGAAGGTGTGAGGGCAGGAGAGTGGGTGCCAGATGAACACACTCCCGCCCTGGGTTCGCCGTAGACGGGGATTCCGCCCGACTTGCACACGAGGGGAAGCAGGCATGTGCTTGGCTGGTGGGGTCAGAGGGTCCCTTGAGGGGCTCCCAGACTCAAGAATGAAGCGCTCAGGAAGCCTAGACCTCCTAGCATGTGGGTGACTAGAAGAGGGCCCAGGAAAGACCTGCCTGGGCTTCTGCAATAAGTCTGATAGTTTGTCTCGTAGCCACTCAGGGCCTCTGGCCACAGCCACAGCTCTAAGCTGGGACAGGATGTTGTCCAAGTCACCAACCTTTTGTTCTTCCTACAGGTGAAGTCCAGGAACAAAGAAGAAAATTGTCTGATGCTGTGATAAGCTCTGACTGATCTGTGACATGATCCCCCTGTTAGCAGAGTATTCAAATCATCAAGCTTGTTGTATGCAGTAATACGGCTTTACTTTCTTGGAGAAATATCAATGCATGTCTTTACAGAATGGAGAAACATGAACACAGGAACAACAAAGAGCATCCAAGTACATAGAGAAAGGATAGACAAACATCCTGTTATAGCATAGTTAACATAACCATACACTATAACACTACAGCGCCACCTGCTGCTTAGACAGGCATAATGAATATGCAGTATATAGTCAGTTTATAAGCAACTTTTGTTGTACTTTTCCAACCCCCCTCCTATCTACCTACTACAGGACACACCCTCTGCCTTGAACTCTTCAATCTGCTAAGCAGCCTGCATCATATCAAAATAATGCACTAATACTCCACCTCTTCTGCAGGCCCCAGTCATGCTGGCACTCCTAGTTTCACTCAACTCCAGGCCATATATTTTCTCTGCTCCTAGACTTAGGTCAGCAACCTGTTGATCACGATATACCTGTTGATCGCGGCCGGGTGACAGGTAGATTGCATCCTTTCCTTGCCGATTGCTGGTCCAAACTGCTCCGTCTACTAGGGATGAGCCGAACACCCGCCAACCCCCCCCCTCGGTTCGGTTCACACCAGAACCTGCAAACGGACTGAAAGTTTGCGCGAACTTTAGAACCCCATTAAAGTCTATGGGACTTGAACATTCTAAATCAAAAGTGCTAATTTTAAAGGCTAATATGCAAGTGTAGCACTGACCCCCGAAGGAGCTGCTGAGTTAAATTAGGTCTTTGCTGTCACCCCTTACCCACAGTTCACCATATCAGAAACTTAAAGTCTATCTTGGGACTTGCGCCCATCAATGTATGCACCAGTCTCTTAGTTCTTTTTCTCCAATGCTTTAATGAAAAACAACTTGAAAGAAGTAGCAGTAAAGAGGTTGAAGGGGAGTTGCAGATACCTTTTTGTAGCAGATCACTTACAGACTCTTCAGAATAGAGGACAAAACACAGTTTTCTCTCTGTAAACCTTGTATGGCTGAGTAGATCTCTGCCACAGACCTAGCAACCTGCAAGATGTCTGGACAAGCCTCACTCACAGGCTTAGCAGCCAGCATACGCCTGAATAAGTCTCTCTCACATACTTAGCAGCCAGACAGTTAGTTACCTTGATTGAATTGTAGAACAGCTTCTTCACAGTACCAGAACCATTAAGCTGACCCGGCAGTACTGTAAGGATAGGTTAGAGATAGGTGCGTCCTCCAAAAAAGTTACCAGGCCCTTCTAGGAGACCAGCCTTCATCCTGGCTCTCTCCAGCAAGGGTCCTCCCCTGGATCTCCTCAGCTTGGCTCGGCTTCTTCCTAGCAGGCAAGACAGCCTAAGGACCACCTCTGCGGTAGTAGGCCCCAGACAGGATTCTGGGTCTACTTGCACAGCTGCAGTGACGCAGCCCTCCAGCCTGGAGGGCCACGAGGTAAGAACTCTTCCCTAGCACATGGCATCTGTCCCATAAATACTCTCCCCCAGAATGCATAGCAGCAAGAACCTCCTACTGGGCTGTTTCTGAAAGAAGAATATTCATTAAAACTTCACTAAGTTGTTATTCGCACACTGTCCCATGGTACCAGTGACACCTACGGGCAACAGTGGGAACTGCACAGCCAACTCAATTCCAGAACAGATCCAGTAAACTATATACATTCAATCTGAGCTGTTTACAGCTCAGCCAAAAACTAAATTTACATGCGAGCGCCTGGTCAAAAGAAGCAGGGCGCTACACAAGTTATTGTCCTAAAAAGGGTTTGGGGACCCGGGTCCTGCTCCAGGGGACATGTATCAATGCAAAAAAAAGTTTTAAAAACGGCCGTTTTTTCGGGAGCAGTGATTTTAATGATGCTTAAAGTGAAAAAAAAGTGAAATATTCCTTTAAATATCGTACCTGGGGGGTGTCTATAGTATGCCTGTAATGTGGCATGTGTTTCCTGTGCTTAGAACAGTCCCTGCACAAAATGACATTTTTAAAGGAATAAAAGTCATTTAAAACTGCTTGCGGCTTTAATGTAACGTCGGGTCCGGCAATATGGGTAAAAATCAGTGAGACAAACGGCACGGGTACCCCCCACCCCCCAGTCCATTACCAGGCCCTTTGGGTCTTGTATGGGTATTAAGGGGAACCCCGCACCCAAATTAAAAAAAGGAAAGTACATTTTTAAAGTGTAGCTCAAGCCAAAAAATCTATTTTTAAGCTTTTTGGGAAACATAGGGAAGGTTTATCACCCCTGTAACATTTGTTTTGCTGTCTGTGCACCTCTTCAGAAGATTTCACCTCACTTTCTGTCCCAATGACAAATGTTTTTTGAAAATTTGGGGTTTTTAGTGAAACAAGGATTGGTGATAAAGCATCAGTGAAGAGGAGACACGTTTTTCCCATATTAACTCTTACAGGAGAGAATTTCCCTTCCTGGGGGTAGATTTTATCTCACTTCCTGTTGTCTCCTTCCGTTTGCAAGTAGGAGTCGTTTGTAAGTTGGATGTTTGAAAGTAGGGGCCTGCCTATATACTCTGCAGAAATTGGGGCCTTAGGTGTTGGTGTTGCCACAACACTGTAAGCCCTCACTGTTACTCTTGGTGGGTGCAGGAACAGGCCCTGCTTTGAAATATTAGATCAAGAGATGTAATTACATGCCATTGTAGAACAGTGGTAGAAAAATTGGGCTTTTGGTGGTGGTAGTGGTGATGGTGCTGGTGCCACAACACTGTAAGTCCTCACAGTTACTCCTGGTGGGTGCTGGAACGGGCCCTGCTGTGAAATATTATATCAAGAATTGTAATTACATGCACCTGTTGAACAGGGGCAGAAAAATTGGGCCTTTGGTGGTGGTGTTGTCACAACACTGTAAGCCCTCACAGTTACTCTTGGTTGTCGCGGGAATGGGCCCTGCTGTGAAATATTAGGTCAAGAATTGCAATTACATGTCCCTTTTGAATAGGGGCAGAAAAATTGGGCCTTAGGAACTGGTGCCACAACACTGCAACCCCTCACAGATGCTCTAGTTGGAGCGCAGGAATGAGCCCAGAACCAAAAAAGTTCTTACAAACTATGAGCATGAAAATTGAGGAGGAAGAGGTTTGTGACTATGCATAACAGGATAGTCACTCAGCATCAGCATAGGCAGTCTTGAAGGGACCTCACATTAAAAAAAAAAATCAATTGGTTACATCAGCATCAGGTATTTGGTAGCTGGTGATCCAAGACTGATTCATTTTTATGAAGGTCAGCCGAGCGACCGATTCGGTGGACAGGCACACCCTGTGATCGGTTACAAAGCCTCCAGCAGCACACTGAATGTGCATTCCGAAAGAACGCTGGATGCGGAACAGGCCAGTAGCTCAATTGCATACTGTGCAAGCTCTGGCCAGTGATCCATCCTCAAGACCCAGTAACCAAGAGGATTTTCGGTGGGAAAGGTGTCCAAGTCTGATCTTGCCCCTAGGTAATCCTGCACCATGTGAATCAGACACTGGCTATGGTTGCTGGAACCGATCAGATCTTGGGGCTGCGGACTAAAAAATTGTCTGAACACATAGTTTAAACGGCCACCTTCTCCACCGCTCCTTCTGTGACTGACCAAAGTCTCAGCAACACGTTGTCCAGGAGGACCAGGAAATTGTAACCTCCCAGGCTCTGGAAACGCGTTGCACAAACCTTTCTGCAAGGCCTCCCGAAGATGTTTCATCCTTTGCTCCCTCTGCGACGGCAAGATAAGGTCCGCAACCTTACCCTTGTAACGTGGATCAAGGAGGATTGCCAGCCAGTAATCATCCAACCCCTTGATATCACGAATACGAGGATCCTTCCACAGGCTTTGCGGGATCAGGGAGGCCATGCAGCGTAGGTTTGCTGAGGCATTCGGTCCAGAGCCCTCTGGGTCACTAAGGACGACATGATCCGCAGCCACCTCCTCCCAGCCACGTACAAGTCCATGGGTTTCTTCGGACTGTAAATGATCCCTTGAAGACTGCTGCTGATGCTGAGTGCCAGGCTCCACTTCCATGCTGACACAATCCTCCTCCTCGTCCTCGTCCTCTTCCTGTGTGATCGTCGGGCACACAGGAACACTGTCTGGATAAAGGGGGCCTTGAGAGGTAAGGAAGTCCTCCTCTTCCTCCCTCTGTTCTGCCTCAAGTGCCCTGTCCATTATTCCATGCAGTGTGTGCTCCAACAGGTGGACAAGAGAGACAGTGTCACTGATGCATGCACTGTCACTGCTCACCATCCTCCTCAAATGGTGATAGGACAGTGCATGCATCCTTGATCATAGCCCACTGGCACGGGGAAAAAAAACTAAGGTCCCCTGACCCTGTCCTGGTGCCATAGTTGCAAAGGTACTCATTGATGGCCCTCTGCTGCGTGTGCAGCCACTGCAGCATGGCCAACGTTGAGTTCCACCTGGTGGGCATGTCACAGATTAGGTGGTTCTTGGGCAGGTTAAATTCCTTTTGGAGGTCAGCCAGCCGAGCACTGGCATTATATGACCTGCGGAAATGCACACTGACTTTCCTGGCCTGCCGTAAGCTGGCATTGCATCAACCACCTCTGAACCTGCCCCTGCAGAGCTGACAATCTCCTGTCCCCCAAGCACACCAGCTCAAGCACCGCATGGCATCTTTGTGCTTGCGTGCTTGCATAGCCCCTTGAACGCCTACAGAGCACTGATGGTTCCGGGTACAAATCAGCACAGGAAGAGGCCATGGAGGAAGAAGAAGAGGAGGGGGTGGAGGAGAGAGGTGTGGCAGAATCACCACTAGTAGAATTTTGGAGGCGTGGTGGTGGAACAACCTCCAACACTACTGCACCCTGTCCTGCATCCTTCCCAGCTGCCAGAAGAGTCACCCAGTGCGCGGTGAAAGATAGGTAACGTCCCTGTCCATGCCTGCTGGACCATGAATCAGCGGTAATATGCACCTTACCGCTGCCGGCCTTTCCAGCGAGGCCAAGACATTGCCTTCCACATTCCGGTAGAGAGCCGGAATCACCTTCCGTGAGAAAAAGTGGCGTTTGGGAACCTGCCACTGAGGAACCGCACATTCCACAAACTCATGGAAGGGGGCAGAGCCTACCAACTGAAAAGGCAGCAGTTGAAGTGCTAGCAATTTAGCCAAGCTAGCATTCAACCGCTGGGCATGTGGATGGCTGGGAGCGAACTTCTTTTGGCGGTGCAGCAGCTGGGGCAGGGAAATTTGCTTGGCACAATCTGACGTCGGTGCACCGATAGCAGATTGCCCCCAAGTGCTTGGCTGTGACACACCTAATTCTACACCTTCATTCCTCTCAGTGCAGGTTTCAGAGAGGACTGAAGGTATAGTGGGGTTGGAGATCCCAGCTGATGAGCAGCAAGGAGAGGTCCCCTTTGTTCTTTGGTGTGGGTCTTTTAGGTACGCTTGCCAACGAACTGCATGGCAAGTCGACATATGTCTGGTCAAGCATGTGGTGCCCAAGTGGGTGATGTTTTGGCCACGCTTGAGACATATGTTGCAAATAGCGGTGGGATCTGATGCACTCGTCTCAAAAAAGGCCCACACCAAAGAACTTTTGGAATAACGTGCAGAGACAGCAGCGCCCTGCACATGCGGAGCTCTGCGATGTGATGCAGTCGGTGGGCTGCCCTTAAGCTGGCCCCTGGAGGGCATCCTGCCTCATTGGAGATGTGCCTCCTCCTCCTCCTCTCTCCTATCAGGCACCCACGTGGAGTCAGTGACCTCATCATCCCCTCCCTCCTCATCCCTGGAGCAAAGCTGGCAGTATGCTGCAGCTGGGGGAACATGACTGCCAGATTGCTGTTCTTCTTGGGCACCCCCTCTCTCTGGGCTCATGTTACTGCTTTCCTCTAGCTGGGTACCATCATCGGAGCCTTGAAAACGCTGGGCATCCTCCTGGAGCATGTACCCAACACTGTGGTCAAACAGTTCGGGGGACTCCTCAGGAGGACATGGTGGGGCTAGGGAAGGAGTGACTGATGCCATTGAGCCGAGGGAAGAGGCCGCGTTGGCAGCTGCTTTGACAGACAAAGTACCCTGAGCCTGGGTAAGAGAGGATGAGGATGGCTCGGTCATCCACTCTACCAAGTCTTCTGCATGTTGCGGCTCAACATGGCCAGCTGCCAAAAAAAAGGACAAGCGTGTCCCACGGCCACGTGCTGATGAGGATGCACCGTCTCCACGACCAGCACTGTTGCCTCTAGACACAGAGCCTGCTTGCCCTCTTTTATTGGCTTGTGACTGTCTGCCTCTCCTTGTTGGCCTTCCAGACACACTAATGGCCTGCAGAGAGATGTAGCTGCACAAAGCTGGGATGTACATATATATACTGATACTGCAGCTAGCAGAATCAACTGCCTGCCTGTGGTACTAATAGGATCAGAAGAACACCACCAATTTTCTTCAGGTAGATTTAGGTGCACACTGTGCAGAGGACACAGTACACTAACTGTAAATACTGTAGCTACCTGCCTGTGGTATTAATAGGAGTAGAACAACAGCAATTGTCTTCGGGTAGCTTTAGGTGCACACTGTGCAGAGGACGCAATACACTAACTGTAAATACTGCAGCTGCCTGCCTGTGGTACTAATAGGTTTAGAAGAACACCACCATCGATAAATGATCATACTTTGAAAACATATGTAAACATGACCCCCATACAAAAGGACTTATTTCGAACATTTATGCCCAACTCATTTCTAATTCGGATTCTAGTCCGCCCACATATGTAGCTAAGTGGGAATCTGATCTTGGATTCTCATTGGAAACAACAAAATGGGATAAGATTTGGACTACTACAAAATCCTCCTCTCAAAATATAGCTGCTTTAGAAACCAACTACAAAGTACTTACACGTTGATACTTAGTTCCTACTTGAATTGCGAAATTTGCCCCCAATTACTCCTCCTCTTGCTTTCGAGGCTGTACTGGACCTGGATCACATTTTCATATTTGGTGGACCTGTCTAATTTTCAAAAGATTTGGGGAAAACATATTCCGCATGATCTCGACATTATTTGCAGTGTCCATCCTTCCTGATCCCTTGATTGCGCTCTTGAATTTAAAACCGACAATTCTCTCTAATAATCAGTTCAAGCTAGTGCTGCAGATTACTACAGCCGCGAAACAAACAATTGCTAAAGCCTGGAAAACTCGTACTCTGATATTAACTGAAACTAATCATAGAATTAATCAAGCCATGGTTCATGCCAAAACAGAAGCTATAACGCATGACAAAATTCCTAAATTCAAGAATATATGGCTTCCTTGGACGACACATTTCCTGCCTTCTAATTTCGATGCAACCTTATTGATGCCTGGGTAAATTTCTCATGCATTTTCATTTTCTCATATTTAATATATAGATGAAAATACGCCTTACCTCGGAGATCCCTTCCCTTTCATTTCCTTTCCTCTCTCCTCTTTCCTTTCTTTTCTAACCCTTTCGCTATCCTACCTTTCTTTTTCCTTTCTTATACTCCTTGCTCTTCATCAGGTTCATATAGCGTCACTTTTAATTATATTTCATGTTTCTATGACGTTATTAACCATTGGAACTTCCTCTTACTTGAAATATGAGAGCGACAATTCCTTAACGCTTCTTTTATTTAAAACTTTAGATATTCTCAAATTATAATTTTATTGAGATTCCATTATTCTATCATAGTCTATGTTTAGACATTTTTGCTTTCTTAACACTATAGGAAATGTCTCTCTGAGTTGACAATTTTTTGTTTAAAGTAAGAGACAACTTTATCTTTTGTCATATTATAATGTTATACTGTACCTTACTATTGTATATTCCTGTATTGCTTTTGCACCTGTTCCCTGACTTATAAAACTTCAATAAACAAATTTGACAAGAGAAGAACACCACCAATTTTCTTCAGGTAGCTTTAGGTGCACACTGTGCAGAGGACACAGTACACTAACTGTAAATACTGTAGCTGCCTGCCTGTGGTATTAATAGGAGCAGAACAACAGCAATCATCTTCAGGTAGCTTTAGGTGCACACTGTGCAGAGGACGCAGTACACTAATTGTAAATACTGTAGCTGCCTGCCTGCGGTATTAATAGGATCAGAACAACAGCAATTGTCTTCAGGTAGCTTTAGGTGCACACTGTGCAGAGGACGCAGTACACTAATTGTAAATACTGTAGCTGCCTGCCTGTGGTATTAATAGGATCAGAACAACAGCAGTTGTCTTCGGGTAGCTTTAGGTGCACACTGTGCAGAGGACGCACTACACTAACTTGTAAATACTGCAGCTGCCTGCTGTACTAATAGGATCAGAAGAACACCACCAATTTTCTTCAGGTAGCTTTAGGTGCACACTGTGCAGAGGACACAGTACACTAACTGTAAATACTGTAGCTGCCTGCATGTGGTATTAATAGGAGCAGAACAACAGCAATTGTCTTCAGGTAGCTTTAGGTGCACACTGTGCAGAGGACGCAGTACACTAACTGTAAATACTGCAGCTGCCTGCCTGTGGTACTAATAGGATCAGAAGAACACCACCAATTTTCTTCAGGTAGCTTTAGGTGCACACTGTGCAGAGGACGCACTACACTAACTTTTAAATACTACAGCTGCCTGCGGTACTAATAGGATCAGAAGAACACCACCAATTTTCTTCAGGTAGCTTAAGGTGCACACTGTGCAGAGGACGCACTACACTAACTTGTAAATACTGCAGCTGCCTGCGGTACTAATAGGATCAGAAGAACACCACCAATTTTCTCCAGGTAGCTTTAGGTGCACACTGTGCAAAGGACGCACTACACTAACTGGAAATACTGTAGCTAATAACTACACTAACTTGTAGCTTTAGCTGAACACTGTGTAGAGGTTGCACTACACTAACTTGTAGCTTTAGCTGAACACCGTGCAGAGGTCGCACTGCATTAACTGTAAATACTGTAGCTGCCTGACTGTGGTACTAATAGGATCAGAAGAACACCAGCAATTTTCTTCAGGTAGCTGTAAATACTGTAAAAACACCTGCCTGCCTGTCAGTAGGAAGAGAATAACAGGAACGGATCTAGCTAAACTGAATACAGTGTATATATTAAAAATGTACAACACCTAGGATGCATATATATATATATATACACACAATACACTGTAAGTGCAGCTAACTGACTTGCCTGCCTACTCTATCTAACTTAAATCAAATGACACTGTCTCTCTCTCTCTCTCTCTCTCTCTCTCTCTCTCTCTCTCAATGCCGGAACACACTACACAGGGCCGACGTGCAGGCGGCCTTATATAGTGTGGGGCATGTACTAAACCCCCTGAGCCATAATTGGCCAAAGCCACCCAGAACGGCCCACATCGTTCGCAATTCCACGAATGGTCAAACATGCAATGTTCGAGTCGAACATGGATTCGACTCGAACTCGAAGCTCATCCCTACCATCCACATATGCAGAGCGGCGCAGGGAAGGGATATACCTAGTGTGCTATGCTGATCTTGCTGGTCTCCCTCTTACGTCCATCCTATATGCTTGTATGTGACATCACATGGGATGGAAGAGGACTGGCGGAGATCGGCGCAGCACAAGAAAGAGCAGTAGTGTGTAGCCGGCATGTGCATGTGTACGAGGTAAGTTTATGCCCCGCTGTGACCCCCTATAAACACAAATCTCTGCCCTACTGACACCTTCCATTGTCCTATTGACAGCACCCACTGCCCTACTGACACCATTCACTGCCCTACTGACACCAGTCACTGCCCTACTGTCACCAGTCACTGCCCTACTGTCACCAGTCACTGCCCTACTGGCACCAGTCACTGCCCTACTGACACCATCCACTGCCCTACTGACACCATTCACTGCCTACTAACACCATCCATTGCCCTATTGACACCATCCACTGCCCTACTAAACCCTTCAACTGCCCTGCTGACATCATCCACTGCCCTATTAATACCTTCTATAGCCCTGATATGTTCACTGCCCTATTGACACCTTCCACTGCGTTATCAACACCGTCCACTGCCCTACTGACACCATCCACTGTCCTGACACATCCACTGCCCTACTGACACCATCCACTAGCCTGACACACCCACGGCTCTACAGACACTGTTAACTGCCCTACTGACATCGTTCACTACCCTGCTGTCAAGGTCCACTGCCCTGCTGATACGGTTCACTGCTCTGCTGACACGGTTCACTGGCCTATTGACACCTAACACTGGCCTACTGACACCTAACACTGGCCTACTAACCCCATCCACTACCCTCTGCTCTGCTGACCCCTATAATCTGCCCTAGCTGATGACTCCTGTACTTTGCGATTCAAAATACAGACCTCTGTACACTGCCCTACATACTACTGACCTTTGTACTCTGCCCTACATACTGACTTCTGTACTCTGCCCTATCTACTGCTTACCCCTATACACTGTCCTATGTACTACTGATCTCTCTACTCTGCAATACATACTACTGACCTCTGTACTCTGCCCTACATACTACTGACCTCTGAATATTGCTCCTGCATCCTAAAGCCAGGCCAGAATTGAGGCCAGACAGCCAGGCCAGAACTTAGTTGAGCAAGTCAGGGTGTATATACTCCTGATCCCTGCATTGTGTACTTTACCCACTCTTGACCCCAGCACATTGTATATTACATACTCCTTACTCCTGCACTTTGTAATTTATCCAATCCTGACCTCCGCATTTTGTACATAGTTATGATGATCAGGCGCGGTTTTTGGGCATGGGGAAGATGATCATGCACCAGATAAAGAAGGGGGGCACAGTTTGGCACATTCGTTTTGGGCACTGGATGACCTTGTCCCGAAATTGCCTAGTAACGTTTGATTTTGCTGGCATTCACACACAATGAATGTACATGCAGTTTCTCAGGATGAATAGCTCTGCAAATTTTTTATAACTGTACCCCAAAGTGTATGTTATGTGAAAGTATTGACAAAGTTAAATACTACCTATTCCATACTGTGGTCTTGGACAACAGCTAAAAGGTACATACATTTAAAACTGGAAGCAAAAAAAAAAAAAAAAAACACACTTTTTCACAGTCCAAGATCTAGTACTCTGCAAACAAAATGTTTTGTTTATCTGGTTTTATCATAAAATATGAAATTGGCTTATATTATGTTAACCTTAAAATTTAAAACCCAAAACAACAACAAAAATGTAATATTATTTTTTTTTAGGCAAAATGCAATATTCCATCTGACTGGAGAACTTCTTCAAATTTTTCTGTATTGCCTATACCATCTGTAAGTTCATCTTATGTCTCTAGATAATTTACCCTCATCAGTTGAACTTCGATTCAATGTTGTATTTGCCTGGGTTATGAATATCTTTATCATGAGACAGCCCCCACACTTACAGAAAATTTCCATACTGATTGTCCAAACTACACAATTCTTCTGCTCTCCTTCCTGACATGAAAATTATATAGTTGCACTATTATCAAACAATGGGGTTGAAATTCATTTTTGTATTTGATGAACATCTACATCTGTAAGTAGACAATTTGTGTGCAGAGCTAATGGATTAGACATGTGAAAAAATCCAAACATATTTGACCATCTTTATGATACTATCTACTGAAAAAATTATCTCAAAATCCTAAATATGTGGATTTATATTCTTCAGAAAGCAGGTGGTTGGTTCAATCTTCATGATACATGGACCATTTTGTAACTAAAAAATCTGTGGTTGTAGCACTCTAGGGAGATTTTCAATCAAGGTTGCTCAGATATGTGCACCTTTTAATAAGAGCATACCCAAGTCCATAGCTCTGTTCAAGATTCGCTCCCCTTATCATACATGGGAAATTTAGTTGCTGGCTACTATAGTCAGTCTCATCTCACTCTGCATCAAAGATATGAAAAATCGGCCGCACTCCAAACTTTGCTCCAATTGCTGTATATAATAATTGTCATCAAAGTGACTGCATACAACAGTGTCTCCACCCAAAGAACAACCTTGATGTATTTTGCCACTCCTGACTTGCTCGCTAGGATAGGGGAAGTCTCAGGTGGCGACACAGTTGTATGCAGTCACTTTGCTGACAATTATAAATATAGCAAGTGGAGACAAGTTTAGAGTGCAGCTTATTTTTCACATTTTTTAAGCTTAGATTCCCTGTGGGTATATGTTTTATTTATTAATAACAAAGGGTGAATTTTGGATATGCATGCCATGATGATATTATTATATTTTATAGGTTATTGACTTTACAATGGATTGATAATATAATTTAGTTTGGAGCCTTTGGTAGTCCCCCAGTCAGGTTCCTATTGCTATAGACAAATACATCCACCCCCTGACCCCAAATGCCACTGACAGGGAGTGCACGGCTACTGGTAATATTGTATTATTGCTCAAAAAATATAAAAAGCCAGGACCCCGTAATGAGCTTCAATTTTTTTAGGGATCAACAGAACAGGTGCCAAAGGCAAAAAAAACCCAAAAAACAAAAAACAGCCCTTGGAATACAGAGTAGAAATAAATAATTCATATCAATAAACTGCTTTAAACTGTAATACAAATATATATTTGAAATCAAATCTTGATTATTTTTTGACAATAACATGTTTCAGGGCCTCACAGAACAGACAGGTGTTGGGGCCTCACAGAGCCCTGTACCCAATCACACAGGTTTCTGTCACCTTGTTGAAAGGAGTCATCTGAAGCCCTGAAACGTTGGTGGAGGAACATTTTTGGCAATTTTTCTTTGTCACCTGTTTCCTTTTTTTTTTTTTAACCCTCAATAAACACTATTATGGGGTGCTTGCCTTTTTGGTGTATGAGGTTTTTATTGCTGTGTATGTCCTCGCAATGGAGATTCGTCCTTTCTGTTTGTCCTGGGGACTATTCGAACAACTGACAGAAAGTGATGAAAAGTCCAAAATTTCAAAACAAGAAGTGAGAGTGAACCTTCCAATGAGGACACCTGTTCTAGTGACAACTGTCTAAGTGGGGAATGCCCCTAACTTTGGGAGATTCCCACTTACTTCCTATTTGCATTTCTGGGACAGAAAATGAAGACAAATCACCCCAACAGGACACAGACAGCAAAAAATAAACTTACAGGGATTTTTAC
Source organism: Aquarana catesbeiana (assembly GCF_042186555.1). Classification (NCBI taxonomy): domain Eukaryota; kingdom Metazoa; phylum Chordata; class Amphibia; order Anura; family Ranidae; genus Aquarana; species Aquarana catesbeiana. Next base: position 561,188,070 of record NC_133328.1, read on the forward strand.
CATCTCCCTCTTTATCCAAAATTAAATAAAGAAAATATTGGCTGTATACCTGTAAGAAATGTAGAATTGTCTTGGAAGGTGTAAGCTATAGGGCACCAATCATGACCCTGGATTCATTACCTAGTAAATCAATGGCCTAGAACAGTGGTCTCCAAACTGTGGCCCGGGGGCCAGATACGGCCCTTTGCTTGCCTTTATCCTGCCTTTGATGCATTATTCCTGCCACTGACTCCATCAATGAGGCATAATTCCTGACACTGATACCAAATAATAGAATAATATCCCTACCACCGACACCAACAATAGGGTACTATCCCTACCACTGTCACCAACAATGGGGCACTATTCCTCTCACTGACAGCAACGATGGGGCACTATTCCTTCCACTGGGCACAATCCGGCCCCCCCTGAAGTCTGAACGACAGTAAACTTGCCCTTTGTTTTGAAATTTTGGAGACCCCTGGCCTATAACAACTATTTACACATCTAAAATTCTCATATCCTACCTTGTGTACTCTTTCCAGGTCAGTAATTCAATAGGTAGTTAAACAAGGATGAGCATGTAAGTCCCAGATCCTACACCAACAGTCAGCAATGGCAATGCCCATATTTTTTTTTTATCCCTGTGGGTTCTCTTTAATCATATATGTGATGCAACTCTAGTCCCTAATGTGCTCAGAAAAAAATAATAATAATTTAAACAAATGATCTGAACTGCTTTAGACCAGGGTCATGTACTACTGTTGGCAGTACATATTGCAGTAAGAAGGTGTCCTGCACCAAGGACTTCAAAAAATACTTTGTGCAAAAAGAACCTTTTTATTTTCTTATCAAAAAAGTAGCAGCACATCATAAAATCTGTGTCAACATTTTGAGTTTAGCTTGAAAAATTGAGATAGTGTGGGCTTTTTTTATTTTTTTTTACACAAAGATTTTTTGAAGTCCCTGGTGTGGGATACCTTTTGCTGCAATATGTTGCTGGTTAATCCCAGGGATGCAGGTGACTTGGTGACTACAGCATAAGGCACTTTGTTTGGTGTGCATGCTGCGATTTAGTGGACTTCTGTTAGCAGTCCTTCCATAGTGGGACCGATTAACAAAAAAAGAAAGCAAAGAATACTGTAACAAACTAGAGTGGAAACCAGATTCTCTTCTCCATTTTAAAGATGAAACCTGATAACTGGTTGTCATAGACAAGCGCTCAGGTAGTTTAAGTTTTCTTTGCTGTGATTTTTGAAAATAGCTGCAACTGCAATACCACTGTAACTATAACTTGGAAAGGCTAGTTAAACGTTGTAAAGAAGTATTAATACTTTGTCACTGACCTCATTGTTTCTGTTATGTATACCTAGGGCAACATGTCTGCTTCTATTGGTTTTATTCCTAAACCACCAAGTCCTAGTGAAGGTATGTATCTTATTTTAGAATTAGTATTACAATGACTAAAAAAATGTTACTAAAAGTCTTAGGCCTTGTTTACCCAACCTTGTGGTTGAGCTGTGGTTCTATAACGACCCAACTACCAATCAGCACAATACCAAGGCCAGAGGCAATGCTAGTTCACACTACCGCAGACCCAGTTCATATTTAGCAGGCAGTACCATCACCAAACATGACCCATTCAAGTGAGCTGGACCGTAACACTACTGCTCTGCATCTGTGTATGATGCACACAGTTATGGAGCGACATATTGCCTCCGAGCAGCCTGTCAGATGTCTCTGAAAAGTAATCCACTGGGGATTGCTTTTCAGAAGAGCAAGAACAACAGTTAAATAAGCCCTTACTTATAATTACCAGTAGGTCCCTTAAAGTGATTGTAAATGATCACCTTGTAAAACAACCCATTCAGTTTAAAATACAAATGAAAGGCAAAACATTTGTGTATAGATATTAAAAAAAAATATATATATATATATATATATATATATATATATATATATATATATATATATATATATATATATATATATATATATATATATACATATATATATATATATATATACACACCTTTTTTTCCTTTTTTTTTTTCTTTTTTATAAGTGATCACATTCCCTCTGTACTCAGCTGCATAGGAGGAGGGGGGAGAAACAGCAGTACACTGAGCTTGACAGTAAATGGCTGTGCAGCAGGGGCTTGTCAGGACAAGTCTGATCATTGGAGAAGAGTACACTGAGTTCCCAGCATAGCTAGGGAACAGACCATGGTGTGCTCTCCTGCTTATTGTGGTCAATTTTTAATAGGAAAGCAATGGGACTGGCAGGAACACCAGGAATTTCACACAAAGGAAGCAATTCAATAAGAACAGGATACTTTTCTCATACAAGTACATGGTACAGCAGGCACATATCAGGAATATGCAATGTTGGGGTAATAAACGCTTTTAACCACTTCAGTCCCAGGAGGATTTACCCCCTTCCTGACCAAGCCCTTTTTTAGCAGAACGGCACTGCGTCGCTTTAACTGACAATTGCGCGGTCGTGCAACGTTGTACCCAAACAAAATTGACATCCTTTTTTCCCCCCACAAATAGAGATTTATTTTGGTGGTATTTGATCATCTCTGCGGTTTTTATTTTTTTGCATTATAAACAAAAAAGAGTGTAAATTTTGAAAAAAAAAATATATTTTTTACTTTTTGCTATAATAAATATCCCAAAAAAATATATATAAATATAAAAAAAATAATTTCTTCCTCAGTTTAGGCCAATATGAATTCTTCTACATATTTTTGGTAAAAAAATAAATAAATATAATCACAATAAGCGTATATAGATTGGTTTGCGCAAAAGTTATCACATCTACAAAATAGATTTATGGCATTTTTATTATTAATTTTTTTTATTAGTAATGGCAGCGATCTGCGATTTTTTTATCATGAATGCGACATTGCGGCGGACAGATCGGACACTTTTGACACTATTTTGGGACCATTGGCATTTATATAGCAATCAGTGCTATAAAAAAGTATATGTAAACCCAACCTCAACAACCAGTTCAGTTTAAAATAGAAATGAAAGGCAACACATTTGTATATAGTTCCTAATCCATGCGCCTGGCCCCTCATCTACATGCAGGGCGCCGGACACATGGATTTCAATGGGGTGGTGTTTTTTGGGGTTTTTTTAAGCACATGATTAGAGCCTGAGTGTCAGGGATGCCATATGCAGGCACCCAGCACGGGTGATCATATCAGTTGGCTGCACCTTAAAGGAATCAGGACCTGAAGAATAAGTGAAAATATATATTTAAAATAATGACACACTTCAAATACTAACACCAGTAAATCATAAACAAGCAAGTGAAAGTAAAGGAACACAGCAAACCCTATAATACACCTCACTAACTAACTATATACAAATAAAGGGAACACACATAGGCAGAACAAGACAGGGACAAGAGATAAGGGGGAACTGTAAGCAGTCAATAAAGGAGCAGGAAGCTGGTTCCAGGGGACAGGTCTCTGGATCAGGATTCAGGGTTCAGAACAAGATACAGGAACAGGTCAGGCTGAGGCAGGGACACAGCTAGCAGAGAAAATACTGAAGCCCTGAGCCTCGGTGAAGTGCGGGCTTATATACTCCCAGCAGACTATATCAGGTGCAGCCTGTACATCTCATGGGAGACACCCACTGGTGGCCATCAGAGCTACACCCTTTGATGATAAAAACAACAGTGCCACCAGCAGGTGACCCAAGCAATGATACAGGTCCTGACACTGAGACTCTAAGACCCCTTTCACACTGGGGCGGTTTGCAGGCGGTATTGCGCTAAAAATACTGCCTGCAAACCGCCCCTAAACAGCCTCCGTTGTTTGTTCAGTGTGAAAGCCCGAGGGCTTTCACACTGAAGCGGTGCGCAGGCAGGACGGTGAAAAAAGTCCTGCAAACCGCTTTTTTGGAGCGGTGAAGGAGCGGTGTATTCACCGCTCCTTCACTGCTCCTGCCCATTGAAATCAATGGGACAGCGCGGCTATACCGCGGCAATACCGCAGCTATAGCCGCACTGTACGAGGGATTTTAACCCTTTTTCGGCCGCCAGCGGGGGTTAAAACTGCACCGCTAGCGGCCGAATACCGCTACAAGAACGACGGTACAGCAGCGCTAAAAATAGTGCTGTTGTACCGCCGACGCCCCCACCGCCCCAGTGTGAAAGGGGCCTAACTGGCTTCAAGAAAGGGAGGGCACTGTGCCCTGAGCCCACCCAGTTGTGTGACAATAGCGAATTAATGTACTCTGAATATGTCACATACAGTCATAGATCAAAGGCACCTTCATCCAAAAAAAATAAAAAAAATTTGAACAAGGCAAAGGAAAGGGATTTTTATGGTGCCACACATACACAAATATTTTTAGAAAAACATCTTTATTAGAATCCAAAATTTTAAAAGAAGCGAAGGGACAACAAATGTTGCCCACATTTCATAAAATGGTTGTAAATACAAACAATACACACACAATAGCTACTATATCACTTGTAATGCTTGTTGCTCAACATGTTTCACTTTTCAGCTTCTTCAGGAGCTATAAAGCATATGTAGTTACAGAAAAACAGATATAATCAATATCAATGTATAAACAGCAAAAATTCAAAAGCTCATGAGCATTTGTTAATGAGTACACATAGCTTTAAATAAACATGGTGATGTATTTGTTGGTAACATACAGTATCTCACAAAGTGAGTACACCCCTCACATTTTTGTAAATATTTTATTATATCTTTTCATGTGACAACACTGAAGAAATGACACTTTGCTACAATGTAAAGTAGTGAGTGTACATCTTGTATAACAGCCAATTAGTCATTTTCCCTCCCCGATGTGACTCGTTAGTGTTACAAGGTCTCAGGTGTGAATGGGGAGCAGGTGTGTTAAATTTGGTGTTATCGCTCTCACTCTCTCATACTGGTCACTGGAAGTTCAACATGGCACCTCATGGCAAAGAACTCTCTGAGAATCTGAAAAAAAGAATTGTTGCCTAACATAAAGTTGACCTAGGCTATAAAAAGATTGCCAAGACCCTGAAACTCAGCTGCAGCACAGTGGCCAAGACTATACTGCGGTTTAACTGGACAGGTTCCACTCAGAACAGGCCTCGCCATGGTTGACTAAAGAAGTTGAGTGCACATTCTCAGCTTCATATCCAGAGGTTGTCTTTGGGAAATAGATGTATGAGTGCTGCCTGCATTGCTGCAGAGGTCGAAGGGGTTGGGGGGTCAGCCTGTTAGTGCTCAGACCATACGCCGCACACTGCATCAAATTGGTCTGCATGGCTGTCGTCCCAGAAGGAAAGATGATGCACAAGAAAGCCTTCAAACAGTTTGCTGAAGACAAGCAGACTAAGGACATGGATTACTGGAACCATGTCCTGTGGTCTGATGAGACCAAGATATACTTATTTGGTTCAGATGGTGTCAAGCGTGGGTGGCAGCAACCAGGTGAAGAGTACAAAGACAAGTGTGTCTTGCATACAGTCAAGCATGGTGGTGGCAGTGTCATGGTCTGGGGCTGCATGAGTGCTGCCGGCACTGGGGAGCTACAGTTCATTGAGGGAACCATGAATTCCAACATGTATTGTGACATACTGAAGCAGGGCATGATCCCCTCCCTTCAGAGACTGGGTCGCAGGGCAATATTCCAACATGATAACAACCCCAAACACACCTCCAAGACGAACACTGCATTGCTAAAGAAGCTGAGGGTAAAGGTGATGGACTGGCCAAGCACGTCCCCAGATCTAAATTCTATTGAGCATCTGTGGGGCATCCTCAAAGGGAAGGTGGAGGAGTGCAAGGACTCTAACGTCCACCAGTGGCAACCTGTGAATTTCTGGTGAACTCCATGCCCAAGAGGGTTAAGGCAAAGCTGGAAAATAATGGTGGCCACACAAAATATTGACACTTTGGGCGCAATTTAGGCATTTTCACTTAGGGGTGTACTCACTTTTGTTGCCAGCGGTTTAGACATTAATGGCTGTGTGTTGAGTTATTCTGAGAGGACAGAAAATTTACACTGTTATACAAGCTGTACACTCACTACTTTATATTGTAGCAAAGTGTCATTTCTTCAGTGTTGTCACATGAAAAGATATAATAAAATATTTACAAAAATGTGAGGGGTGTACTCACTTGAGTGTGAGATACTGTATGTTACCAACAAATACATAATCATGTTTATTTAAAGCTACATGTACTCATTAACAAATGTTCATGAGATTTTGAATTTTTGCTGTTTCTACATTGCTATTGAGTATATCTGTTTTTCTGTAGCTACATATGCTTTATAGCTCCTGAAAAGCTGAAATGTCCAGCAACAATAGTAACTATTTTGTGTGTATTGTTTGTATATATAACCATTTTTTGAAATGTGGGCAACATTTGTTGTTCCTTCGCTTCTTTAGAATTTTGGATTCTAATAAAGATGTTTTTTATAAAATATTTGTGTATATTGAGTAAATTCCCTTTCCTTTTCCTTGTTCAAAAAACAATATTAATTCGCTATTGTCTTCCTGCTTCTCCTCCCGGCCAATCAGGAAGCGGGCCTTAAGACCCGTTTGGCCTAGGAGAAGAGACCGTATTGGCCGCCGAGGAGGAGGAGACATAGGCGGAACCCGAAGCTGCCTGTGACCTAGATGGGGTAAGTGCGGGGATGGTGGGTGAAAGGGCGAGTAACAGGGTGGTGGTGGTGTTTGGTTTACCGAGAGTAGGGGGTGGGGAGTTTGACTGACAGACGGGCTGACAGATGGACCGGGGGGGGGGTGGCGGATGTTTTGTTTGCCGCCCCCAATGGCGCACCAGCATTATATTTTTCTCCTTTTTTTATGAGTGACCACATACTCTGCATAAGGAGCTCAGAGAGCTGAGGGAGGAGAAAAAAGCAGCAGCACACTGGTCTTCTGAGTGAATGGATCTGCAGGAGGGGGAGGTGTGTGTCAGCACAGGTCTGATCACTGGAGGAGAGCAGACTGAGTTCCAGCACAGCTAGAGAACTAACCATGCTGTGCTCTCCTGCCTAGTGGTCAGTTTTAATAGGAAAGCAGAGGGACTAGCATTAACACCAGGTATTTCACACAAAGGAAGCAATACAAAGAGAAAAGGATACTTTCTCATACAAGTACATGGTACAGCAGGCACATATCAGGAATATGAAATGTTGGGTTCATATATTCTTTTATTTATTATTGGGTTTAATTTTTGTCTTTGGCACAGTTGCACCAATAGGTCTTTGTGACACCAGCAGAGCAATTTCCCACCATCCTTTAAACAGCTCCTGCTCCCCTGCCCTTAGCTGGCCCTGATGCTCACATCCCATTGGCTGGCACAGCTTCACCCATGCAATTGGTTGGCCCCGTGCGGGCATCCCATTAACTGATCTGGCTTTTCCCCTGCTGTTGGCTAGTTCTTTTGCTCACCTCCCACTGGCTGGCCAGGCTTCACCCCTGCCATTGGCTGGCCCAGCTGATTGCCCTCCCATGGCTTGTTCCCACTTCTTGCTGTGCTGTAATTCCTTGTGCTGTTTAGACAGAGGGCAAGTGTCGGGAGGTGCTGAGTACCCGCATACTTTGGCAGAAATAAAAAAGCATAGCGTGGACCTTTTAGAGGCTGCTCACATGCATCAAAAGCCTGTTAGTGGCCTCACGCTTCCAACAAACAATTTCAGAGGCTACTCACATGTAACAAAAGCCTGTCAGAGGCTGATCACATGTAACAAAAGCCTGTCAGAGGCTGATCACATGTAACAAAAGCCTGTCAGAGGCTGAATACATGTAGCAAAAGCCTGTCAGAGGCTGATCACATGTAACAAATGTCTGTCGTGGACTGCTGGCATCGAACACAAGCTTGTTAGAGACTGCTTCTATGTTATATAAGATTGCCATACTGCTCACATGTAACAAAAGACTGATAGTCTGCATGTGTGTTACAAAAAAATGGCAAACATACAGTGCACACTACTGATCACTACTTGACATACAGCTATTCTGTAGACAGTCCAAGCCACTCTATTTTATCCAAGTCAAAACCATTATTATTTGCGATGTTCAAAAAACAAAGATTGCTATTGATTTCAGACCATGCCAAAATAATATCTAATATCTGCAACACTCCCACCTATGTGTGTTACCACCACACCACCAGTACATTACAAACTAATATATATAAGCTTATAATTGGTAACATCTTTAATTTCCTAGGCTTCAATGAAACATGGCTTCCTAACACTGAAATTGTACGAAGTACAGAGAAAGGAAATCCAAAGTTCAGCCAACCCAATATACCTGGTAATAAATGTGGTGGTGGCTTGTGTTCTCATATCTCAATATTGTTCTTTCTACTTTCCAATTCCTTCTTTAATTCTCCAAATTTTCTGCTGAAAACTGCAAAAATCTATTAGACTTCTGGACCAGCTTCTATTTTCTTGGGTCGTTTCTCTTCCTGGTTTCTCTAATTCCTCCATACTGACAATTCTTTTCAATCGGTATAATAATAATAGTAATAATAATAATAACTTTGCTGCTCTCAAACTTGGTATCAAGTCTTAGGGTCCATGCACACTGATTTAAAAATCGCTGCTTCTACAGGAGTTTTGTGTTTTGGCTGTAGAAGCAGCTCAATGTTATCCTACACTATATTGGCAAAAGTATTGGGACGCCTGCCATTCTGGAAGAGTGGTCAAACATTCCCATAGACACAGTTAACCATTCAGCTCCGCTATGAGAGCGGACAAGGAGAGAGCCCGCTATTGTCTATGGGGTGGACAGAGCCCACTATCCTCTATTGTCATCCAATCTATCGCCATACGTCTGTTTTTAGCGGATTTTGTTGCATCAGATGCCAGGCGGGTGTCAGCGAACACATGTCTGCTGACATCTGCCTCCCCATAGAGGACATTGGGTGTCCCGATCGGGTCCGCCTGTAAATCTAGCAACATGCACAGGTTCTGTATGAACAGTCAAGGCCAGCAGCTGTACAAATCAGTGGTTGGTGCCACCACTATTTGCATGTAACCACTCACACCAGATGTTCCATACATTGGTCCTTGATGCAAACTGCCTACATCCAGGGCCAGTTTTCTGGCCGCATATACAGTATCTCACAAAAGTGAGTACACCCCTCACATTGTTGTAAATATTTTATTATATCTTTTCATGTGAAAACACTGAAGAAATGACACTTTGCTACAATGTAAAGTAGTGAGTGCACAGCTTGTATAACAGTGTAAATTTGCTGTCCCCTCGAAATAACTCAACACACATTAATGTCAGGCTGACCCCCACCCCTTCAACCTCTGCAGCAATGCTGGCAGCACTCATACGTCTATTTTCCAAAGACAACCTCTGGATATGATGCTGAGCATGTGCACTCAGCTTCTTTGGTCAACCATGGTGAGGCCTGTTCTGAGTGGAACCTGTCCTGTTAAATTGCTTTATGGTCTTGGCCACTGTGCTGCAGCTCAGTTTCAGGGTCTTGGCAATCTTCTTATAGCCTAGGTCATATTTATGTAGAGAAACAATTCTTTTTTTTTCAGATCCTCAGAGAGTTCTTTGACATGAGGTGCCATGTTGAACTTCCAATGACCAGTATGAGAGAGTGAGAGCGATAACACCAAATTTAACACACCTGCTCCCAATTCACACCTGAGACCTTGTAACACTAACGAGTCACATGACACCGGGGAGGGAAAATGGCTAATTGGGCCCAGTTTGGACATTTTTACATAGGGGTGTACTCACTTTTGTTGCCAGCGGTTTAGACATTAATGGATGTGTGTTGAGTTATTTTGAGTGGACAGCAAACTTACACTGTTATACAAGCTGTACGGTCACTACTTTACATTGTAGCAAAGTGTAATTTCTTTAGTGTTGTCACATGAAAAGATATAATAAAATATTTACAAAAATGTGAGGGGTGTACTCACTTTTCCGAGACACTGTATACTGGACACGGCTAATCGCCCAGTTTGGGTGCAGCCCTAGCACCAAGTACTGCTGCATCTGAATTCAAAGTTTAGTAACTCAAGCCTAATCATCTATCTGATTGGAGCCTCTAAGAATACAACTATTTTTTCTTGACACATTTGACTCCAATTTAAATAAAAAGCTTAGTAGGAAATGGAAAAAAATATCTATAATGTATATTTTCTTTTACAGGCAATGAGAGTCTACCACCACCATCATATAGTCAACTAACTAGCCTCCCACCTGGCAGACCAGAATCTCGTATGTGCAAATTAATGTTATTTCTATAGGATATTGAGGATAAATGTTTTGAGATTCAGTATGGTTGTTTCACATATTTGTTAGGTGCCGTATAATGTGGACTGACATAACTTGACTACTAAGTTGAGTAAAGTTGGTCAGTTAAGATGGATTTTCTTGGTCGATCATTGTTGTTATCCCCAGCTGGCAACCACAGCACTGCCCCCTCCCACCTTCAAAGATTCCAACATTCAAAGTTGTGTATGCATGGCCTGCAACCATCCACCACTGCAACCATTCACCCCTGAACATAGCATCTTTGAGCAAATTTCCAGCGTTTTTTAATGCAATTTATGCGCGTTTTTATGCACGACTTGCGCATTTGTATGCAGCGTTTTTGGGCTTTGGCGTTTTTTTATTATCCAATAGAGAAAACTATTATTTTTGCATCATTTGCTGCTAGGTATTTCAGCTTTTTTATCTTCTCCATTAGCTTTTATTTCTTCTTGTTTTATTATTATTTTTCATCTATTATAATGTTTTTTCATTAGGGTAAGGGGTTCAAGTTCAGTTTAGGTTAGGGTTAGGACTAGGACTTTGGGTTAGGGTTATTTATTATTATTTTATTTTTTTATTTATTTTATTTATTATTATACAAATAATAATAAATGAATAAATAAATGTAAAATAAATACACAAATAAAAAAATAAATAAATTCAATAAATTAATACTAAGTAACAAAAAATAAATATTTAACCCTTAACTTTAACCCTTACCCCTTAAAAAAATAAAATAATAATTAATAACTAAACACTCTAACCCTAACACAAAATACATTATTATTATTATTATTATTTCTAATGTATTTTTTGTATGAGTTTGGGAGTTTGTTATTTTATTATTATTAATAATAGTAATAAAAATAATGATGTATTCAATATACATTTTAATATGTTTTTATTGAAAGGTATAATCAGGAGTTACAGCAGTATCATACAGGGGATGACATAGCAATATCCCTCATGTTGTAAAGCGCTGTGCAAACTGTTGGCGCTATATAAATCCTGTATAATAATAATAATAATAATAATATGAATTCTGAATTACAGATCAGACAGTTGCAATAAGTGTACATAAATATAAACGGGTGTAGTAGTTATTAAACCTGAAATCTAACGGGAAATCAAGTAAATGCAAAACGGGACATCAACAGTTAAACTAGCAATGATTAGAATAAACCACAATAATAGTAGTAACAGTTCTTCTGTCTGGAGCTAAGGGAAAGAAAGAAGAAAAAAAAAACTCTAAGCATAATCCCTATGCTTAGTTGGGTATATTTTTTAAGGTTAGAGGGTAATTATTATTTATTAATGTATTATTATGATTATTTATAGTTATTTGTGTATTTATTTTACATTTATTTATTCATATATTATTGTTATTTTTTTTTTTTTTTTTTTTTGAGCAGAAAATCACACACAAAAACACGTGATAAAGCGCGTGAATGCACACAAAAATGCGCAAATGAAGCATTTCCATTCATTTCTATGAGAATAAAAACACGCCAAAAACGCTCAAATCTGCCAGATTCGAGCTACAAAAAAAGCTCCAGAACTTTTTTGAGCTTCAGGTGTTTGGCTTCAGGTGACATGGAGTGGGGATGTGAACCATCTCCATAGAGAATAATTGATTTTTTTCTCCTCCAGTGTTTTGGAGCTTCAAGCTGAACAAAACAGGAGTTATAAACCGTAAAAAGTATTATTTGCTCAGTTTTGCTTTGCTAACTGTACCAATGAAAAGGTTTTGTTAAAGCTGTTTGATAAGTGAAAAATTATCTGTTGATTCTGCCAGAGATCTTGTTACCTGATAACTTCCTGTGCAAAAGCAATAGTGAATTAAGAAGGGGGAGATGAGGAGAGGGCTGTGTGAGGAATTCCTTTGGAATCAATGAGATATTAGGCAGGCAGGTCTGACACCTTGTGTTTAGGGTTTAGAGCTCCAAAGACTCTGGAGGGAAGTTTATAGTGGCAGTTTTTAGATCCACCAACTGCTGACTGCTGTAAATCAAAAGAAAGGCAGACCTGATAGGGATTTAATCTCTCCATTTCTAATCAGACTTCACCCAACCAAATCATTTCCCAAACTTGGGCATTGCCATAAATGGGTAAAAAATTAACCACTATCCCCAATCCCTTTGTTTTCATTTAGCTTTCGTACAGGGAATTTCTACTTTCTACATTTTCCTGACAGCAGAATGGTGCCAGGAATAGAGCTCTGTGCGGGACACTGTCACATTCATGACAGCTTCCGAATACAGACATGCCGCACCCTGAGCACTGGCATACCGCTGTACACTAGCTAGGAGCTGGTCTTAAGCTACAGGTTCTTAAATGGCGGTAGTAAGAACTATCTGAACTCATCAGTAACTTACTCATTGACCTATCAGTCTTAGATGTGCGCCACTTCCTTGAACTCAATCTTTCCAAAACAGAGCTCATAATATTTCCTCTACCCCCTTCCCATCTTCTCCATCGAGATTAATAGCACACCTATCAGGCCCCTCTCCCAGGCTAGGGTGCTAGGTGTAATTCAAGACTCTGACATATACTTTTGGCCCCCACATCCATACACTGTCCAAGTCTTGCTGCCTTAACATCTGTAACATTTTCAAACTTTGCCCCTACTTAACAAATGACACCACAAAGCTTCCATTCACTACCTTGTTACCTCTCGCCTTGGCTATTGCAACTCCCTCCTTATTGGCCTACCTTTACACAGGTTACTCAGTCTATCATAATTGCTAAAATTGCAATTTTTCCCATCAGTGATATTTTGCCAAATTTCGTTCACTGAACTTTTAAGGGGAAATTTAATCAAACATCTTTTTATTTACATTTGTTTTTTGATTCTTATTTTTTTATGGTGCATTTAGAAAAGTTTAGTTTATTTAATTTATTATTCTTTGTGTTTATTTTGGATACTTTGTGTATTTGATAGTTTATTGTGCACTTTACATTTTTTAGTTCCTTCTGATTTTTTTTTTTTTTTTACAGAAAGAACAAAAAAAAAGATCCAAAAGAAACACAAAGAATACTAAATTAAATGAGCTAAACTTTTCTAAATAGCACAAGAACAGGTCCAGGATACATGATAAGAATTTCTGTAACCCTAAGAATCAATTTAATGCCCATCTCACTCTTAGAAACTACAACAAATCACCTTATGTTCGCCTTCTTGTCAACTCTAAAGCTGGCAATATACTAAACGAAATTTGGCAAGTTCAATAGGGACCTGTTGAATTTCGATCAGAAGTTGATTGTTTGATTGACTTCTGTCAAAGAAGTATTTTGGAAAATTTTCAGCTTATGGCTGCAGCCAATCAGCTTCAGCCACTGATCGGTGTATTCTGACAGTAGTGGGTGTGCTGCTGTCAAAATACAATGTTTTGGTGAGGGGGGATTCCTTCATCCACCTTGCTTGTGGATGAAGGAATCTTTTTTTTTTTTTTTGCTGGCTAAAAAGAAAAAAATTTAATATGACCAGTTTTATGCATTTTCCTAAAATGGAGACATTTTGCTGAAATCTCACAATGTTTGAAAAATGTTCAGGGTAATAACAACACTCAATTTTGCTCCTCTCTATCCTTAGCTGTCAAGAGTACCCGTCTTCAGCAAGAGTCTGTCTGTCCAGCCCTGAGGTGGGTTCTAACCAGACGAGATCAAATTGTGAGTCAGATGACAGAGGCGTGCCTCAACCAGTGCCTGGACGCTCTCATTTCAAACACAATCATCCTTAAGGAAGACTATGAGCTGGTAAAATCAGAGCGTACAAGGAGTGCAAAAGTTAGAAAACTCATCGACACATGTGACATGCAAGGAGAAGTATTTGCCAGGATTATTGTGCTGAAGTTGAAAGATAACCGACAAAATGCCCTTCAGCCTTTTCCAGAGTTGTGACAGGATGCTTAGGATGTTCTACTTTGCTACGGCACATTAAATGTGGACTAAATCTAATGCAGCATAAGGTAGTGGTCTCTAAAGGGCCTGGGGTTTCTTCAAATGCCCAATAGATCATCCTATCACCAAAACAGCTACCAAATTGTATGAATGCTACTTGGTGAGTCAAAGGCAATTTGTATAAAGTGAAACAGATCCTCTTTTTTTGATGATAACCATATCTGATTTTTTTTTTTTACTATATGCCCCAATTTATAATGTAGCAGCATGGACCTGAACACAAAAACTAAGGATTTGCTATGTTTTAGGGAACCTCTAGAAATGTTAATTGTGCCTAAGCAGTCCCCTGAATGATTTACCTTTTGCATTGAATTCTTCTAAAACAAAATAGTGCATTTCCTGGTGTGTGACTATTCTTTAGGTACTCCTATGCCTATGTGCTTTTTGCTGGAAAAAAAAAAAAAAAGCTGTACCCGAGGACCTGCAGTAAAAATCTTCCTGCTTATGTTTTATTTATTCTGTGCAATTATTTTTCATCCAGCTCGCTTTTCCAATTTTTGAATATTCTCCTGCCATTGTGGGTAGCAGTTCTCACATGTGAAGCAAAGCCCTACCAATATGGCTGCCCCCTGCAACATAGACACAGTGTGGAACAAGGAAAAGCAACACAGTATTGGGGGGAAAATCAGCTGCAGGGAGGCTACAGGCCATAGTGGTGCCTAATCCTTTTCCCTCAGCTTGTCCTTTTCCGACACACTAATGCATAACATTTTAATGCTATGTCCTGCTGAGAAGTATCTCATGATTGCTGTTACTGGAGTTTACTAAATGTAAAACACGGGTGCTTCTTCCTTACTTTGCCCAAATATGTCAAATTTTCTTGGACACTTGCTGTTAATTTACCAAAATATTGTAAATCCTTTGAATGTGTTTTTAACCCTGTAAAATTAATATCATATTCTGTGACCCACATTTTGCTCACTTGACTTATGATGTACTGTATATCTACAGTATTAATATTTGGATTGGACTGGTATTTGTACATTTGTATTTCTAACTTAAACAGTTTCAAAGATGTATATTAATATTTTTTTTATAGTAAAAGATATATTTTTCTTTGTAGGGGCTTCTATAATTATATAGAATGTTGTTTTATATGTCTTTTTATGTTATATATTAAAAAAATAGAACCAATTGTTATTTGTGTATTTCTTTCATAGTACGTTTTTATATATTTATTGTTTTAGTTTTCTACATAGAACACATTTGTTATATAAATTCAAAGTGTTTTTTTTTCTTCTAGTGAAAGCATACAATTTTTCAACTGGTTTCTATGTTCTACATTGTCTTCCTTGTATTGTTCTGCATACTGCTCAAGCCTTCTTCTAACCAGAATTTTAAAACAGCAGTGCCATTGACTCTTCTTTTACCCATCCTTAGAATCGTCAGTAATTTGGTCTAACCATTGCACTAACAGTAGGTTCTTGTACTCTCTTCTTTACCCAGTGAGTGCCAAAAACAAATGTGACTGAAAGTATAAACATAAGTTTCCTGGCCCACCTCACGTCAGCACAAAATGGGTGAACACCTCCCCCGGAACACCACATGACCACCTCTACCTAGCTGAATAAAAGACAGCATCCCCCCACCTAAGATGTTCTTCTTTTTGGTCTGCTCCAGGCCACCTGTTGATTGCAGTTGGTAAGTAACTTGTTTGCTGCATCCCCCCCTGCCGAACCTACCCCTCCATGTTCGGCCTCTCATGGAGTTGGAAGACTCTGAATGCTGAAGGTAAATCCTTCTAAAAACTGAGGGCCTTTTTGTGCCAAGGCTGCGGGCAAAAAGATGCTTAACCACTTGCCGACTTGTCCCTTGCTTAACCACTTGTCCCTTTTTTGGTGGCGGATATCTTTGTTATGGCAGCAGCTAGCTGCCATAACCCCGGTATCCCCGATTTCATGCGGCGGTCGGCTACAAGATAAAAGTGGTCTCTGCGGCGGATTCGCTGCGAGATGACTTTTATCGGTGGCGGGAGAGGGCCCCCCTCCCGCCGCGATCCGGTGCCCTCCGCCGCTTACTGGAGCCGTCGGTAGCGGCGGAGGCGATCGCATCTGTCTTCTAGCTGTGCCTGGAGACGAGTGAGGCTAAGATGGCGCCCACTCGTCTCCATGACACTGCAGGGCGGAAGCGACGTCAAAACGTCACTTCCGCCCATAAGTCTTAAAGGCATATTTTTTTCAATGTCATTTTTTTAAATTACTTTTTTTTTTTTTATTATTGCATTTTAGTGTAAATATGAGATCTGAGGTCTTTTTGACCCCAGATCTCATATTTAAGAGGACCTGTCATGCTTTTTTTCTATTACAAGAGATGTTTCAGTGCCATAAAATGTTCTGTTTGATCTTTGTGTCTAGTCAAATGAAATCTTTTATGGCAAGGTCAATAACAGCACCCCAAACCAATGAGACAATTTTTTAATAGCCTGGCTATGGAATAGGCTACACTAGAGGTGCAGGCATTCTCATCTGAGGTTGTTCAGACCTTGGTGACCAGAAGATCATCCATGAACACTACATATGAGAGGATATGAAAGAAGGTTGTTTTGTTTGCTCAGCAAAAGCTTTCGCTCCTGTGTTCCCTGCTCTAGCCAATATCCTTGACATTTTACAGTCAGCGCTAGCGGTTGGTCTGTCATACAACTCCATTTAAGGTACAGATCTCTACTTTATCTTTTCACAGCCTGCAGATGGGTGCAAAAGCCAGTGACCAGATGCTTCTTCCAGATGACAATCTATATATGACCTTGAGGGAAATCCTTGTTCGCTCTGTGGGACTTAGGCTTGGATCTGAGAGCACCACTTGCTCCAATGGTTTCGTTTCCATTGAAGTACCTCATGGTAAAACTAGTTCTCCTGACAGCAACTACTTCAGACAGAAGGATGTTGCAGATTGCAACATTGCAATGGGCCCTTTGGTGTCTTTTTTTTTTTTTTTTTCTTTTTTTACCAGAGATAGGGATACCACGTCTATCTCCAAAGTTCAGTTTTAAAGTGGTATCCAGTTTCCAGAAAAACTGGGAAGTAGTCCCTCTGAGTTTTCACACGAGAGTCACTGAGTGCACAGCAGAGGGACTTAAGTTTTCTTACACATGGTCAAATTACTAACAGTGTCTCTTTTCATTTGTTCTCTCCTGCCCTATATTAGCTTTGGTATATCCCGTTGTGTGCTGACGTGAGGTGGGCCAGGAAAACGGAAATTTTTTATCAAATACTGTAATTTTCCTTTCCTGGCCCATCCTCACGTCAGCACAGGACTCCCTCCCTAGTGGCCTGTCGCAGGCCAAGTTATCGAACATCTTATTTGGGGGAGGGTCTTTTATTCAGCTAGGTACAGGTGGTCATGTGGGGTTCTGGAAGAGGTGTTAACCCGTTGTGTGCTGACGTGAGGATGGGCAGGAAAGGAAAATTACAGTAAGTATTTGATAACAATTTTCCGTTATTTGTCTCCCTATCAAGAATCATCTATTACTAATATTTATAATCACTTTCTAACCTTTTCATTAAACTTGCCTTCCAAAATTAGCCCTTGGAACTTAACCGACCCCTAACACTTAGAATTTAATCACAAACTAAGCCAAGAAGGTAAAGCAGTATTAATCCCAAAAGCAAACATTTATTATATTGCATCTTGCCAATTCTTAGATGTGATGGCTGCATTGGTTTCCTTATTTTTAGGCTTTCTTTCTTCTATTTTTATCTAGTGAACCAGCCAGCAAGTCTGCTGTTTTTCAAGATAGATATTCAAGTCCTTCCACAATTTATCCAAAAGTTAAATAAAAGGTTTTGACATATAATTTGACTAGCCTTTACACTGACCCTTTTAGCTGCAGGCATTGTGGAGGAATTCATTTTCAAAGATTACAGCAAAAACAATAAAATTGGGTTCTTCTTTCAGCAGTTTGTTTTACCATGTGCTCCTCGCACTGTTGTGGCTTGCAAGCCTTTATTCTTTCTTCTCTGGGGAGTTGGGGGAGCAGGATGAGCACCAGAGTGTTTGCAGCTATATATGTCAATGACCACTTGTTTGAAAGCTTATTTGCTGTTTGTTAGGAGTATGTAAATATCTGAATGTCCAAAGTCTTAACCTACACTATATTACCAAAAGTATTAGGATGCCTGCCTTTTTACACACACACATGAACTTTAATGGCATCCCAATCTTAGTCCGTAGGGTTCAATATTGAGTTGACCAACCCCTTGCAGCTATAACAGCTTCAGCTCTTCTGGGAAGGCTGTCCACAATGTTTAGGAGTGTGTCTATGGGAATGTTTAAACATTCTTCTGGAAGCACATTTGTGAGATCAGGCACTGATGTTTGACTAGAAGGCCTGGCTCGCAGGCCCTGCTCTAATTCATCCCAAAGGTGTCCTATCGGGTTGAGGTCAGGACTCTGTGCAGGCCAGTCAAGTTCTTCCACCCCAAACTCGCTCATCCTTGTCTTTATGGACCTTACTTTGTGGGTGGAGAGAATGGACTTACACTGTGTGAGAACTGATTGGAGGAAAGGGACACACCCCCACTCCACATAGGCAAAGGAACATGCAGAGCTGTAGTCTGAATAGACAAGCTCTCTGCTTATCTCCCTCTAACCTCCCTCCCTGACACAAATTTTCAGCTCATGTTATCTCATGTGTCAGAGAACTTGTCAGAAGTGACTCATGCTGATTACAGAGGAAGGAAGCACCAGAAAGAAATGACACTCAGAGATTTGGAGAGAGATAAGTAAACACTACAGATACATGTGCTTAATTCAACTTTCATGAAAAGGGTTTACAACCACTTTAAGTCTTTTATCAAGTATTTGGTCACCTGATCTCTGCTAATTACCCAATTTAAAGGAATAATAAACCCTCAGCATTTTTTAGGTTAACACTTTGAGAACAATGAAGTAAACATTCCCCAGTTAACTATTAGGTAAAATTCTTACCCCAGCACTCAAAGTTTTAACTTTGCTGACTTCTGCTTTCTTAGTGCTGCTTCCCTGAGCTTCAATGAACAGGAAAGAGTTATGGACATTGCAGTCTCCAGACAGTCTGTTCATTGGAGGGGGAAGAGGGAAGTTGAAGGAGCAGGGGAGTGCCTTGCCAACCTAGGCTACAGGGCTATGTGTTTCTAATATTGCACACAGTGTAGGGAGACACAACTCTAGTCTCTGCATGCAAAGGTGGCTCCATAGGATACTTCAAGAGAGAGGAGCCACTCTTAAACAGGAAACCTGGGGCAGCAGTCATGGTACTAGCTAAAACTGGAACTTAGGCAAGGGTTAAAATATAAATAAGCTGCATACTCGGTAAGTGATTAATGCTCGGTTCACGGCTCACAGCAGGGGTCTGGTGTGTCCCTTTTCATCGTTTTAGGTCCAATTTCGGTCTGAATTTTTGGCTGAATTCGGACCTGAAACAGACCAGAAAATGAACAGGACTCCTGTGCAATTCCCTCGCAGCCGTCCTGGAGATATGTGAACCGGCTCCATAGAGAGCCGGTCACAGTCTCCTGCCATGCAAATTGGATGCGGGGAAACCAACATCCAATTCTCAATAGTGTGAACCCAGCCTAAATCAGCTGTTGAAGGTGCTTAAAACTGGGGGTTTAATAACTTTTTAATTGTGATTATCCCAATCATTAGATATCACATGACCAATTCCTAGCCTACTGGTCATATAAGAAGCATTGGAGGGGAATTGATCCAACATATTTTCTAGAAAAGGAATTTCCTTTACTCTGTATTTATCAATCAGCACAAAACAGTTAAAACTGAACTCCAGGTACACAGCTATTGTCTAAATACAATGTGTATTCTTACTTAAACCTTTGCTTTGTGTATTTCTTCCAGATCTGTGCAATGATCCCATGTGTAACTTTTCCTCTATGCAGGAGCTTCCAGAAACAAAGACCAACCACAGCTGCTCTATCTCTCCTTGTGCAGGGTGACTGGTCTTGTCTCCACCCCCTCATGTAATTTTCAGCAGGCAACCTGTAGTGGGTGGGGCCTGCTGGGTCCCTCCCACAGCTCTGTTCTATGCACAGATCGTTTGTCAGTGCAACTTTGGAGTCATACAAGTGTGAATGGAGCCTAAAAGTGAAAGTGAAAGAAAATCCTGAATTTTGGGTTGTCCACAGAAAAGTAATAGGGAGGAAATCTTCCAAAGGGGACACTAGTTCTGGTGACCTGGGAGTCCCCAAGGGATTTCCTCAATTTGCCGGTATTTCATCTCACTTCCCGTTTTGACTATGGGGCAGGAAGTGAAAGGGAAACTCCCCAATGGAACACAGATGGCACAAAATAAACTGGCATGGTTATGACCCTCCCTTGCTCTAAAATGAAAAAAAAAAGTTTTGCCCATAGTTCTACTTTAGATTGAAGGGTATCAGTTTTTAACTACACATCATTTGAAGAAAGTGCACCATTTTGTGGTCTATTTACAAGGCAGTGAATTGGATTTTCACCTAATATTCTCAGATGGAGAATCATCTGAGTGCATATGTTTCAACTATTGTGATTCATTTCCCCACCAGAAAATGTTTGGTGAAAGTCGCATTCACTGCTTAATTAATAGACCTCTGTGATTCACATCATCTTATGCCTATTGCCCCATTTTACCTGACTTTTCCCATCACAACATTATTGTCTATAGAAAATCTTAAAACTTCTCTTACTTTTTGTATATATCCTTTAACTTTTTTATGTAGAGTTCTTATTATTACTTTATTATGTATGTTGGATATATGTTATCAACCTTCTATATCCTCACTTTTTACCGTGAATGAAAACTGTTAATGCTCTATAAACCACCATGAATGTGTATTCTTTGCAAAGTGAATTTTCACCACATTCAACAAGCTATAAGGAAATGAATGACCTCTATGGTAAGTTAAGGGTAAACATATTGAAAGCTTGTACCATCATCCAGGAATCTAGAATTTAAAAAAAGTTGGGAGCCTGGTCCCCAATCAGGCTGCCAAAAAGACATAAGGGCATTTGGACTATTGTGGTACAGTAAAAATTAATACAAGAATGGGTAATCAGCAATAATGTAAGAATTGTACAGTTGATTTTATTGATGCAGAAAAAAATCAATCAACAGTTACACGATAAAACATGATAACAGTACAGATATATAACCAGTAAAATCATTAGCCCCAAAAGGGGAATATACAGCGTAGCGATTAATCACAGAATTCATTATCCTCGACTAGTTTCACGGACCATAGCCACTTCATCAGGAGGGAATCTGTAGATAAGTTTCAACTGTTTAATCAAAAAAGAGACAAGCAGAACACAATGTAATTGCCAGAAAGACATGAGCAGTAAAACCTTGTAATAAAGCATCAAAATTAAGCTAGGTATTGATAAGAAATTAGAAGGGGGAGGGAGCGAATCTGCTTACCCATGTCCCAGCAGACATCAGGCGCAGGGCCATGCCGCCAAGAAGTGATCTCCCGCGGTGACCCGGGGGAGCTATAAACATGACGGATCAGGATCTGAGTAAATAAAATAAGGGATTGAGTATACTGGAGTTGCCAGACTGAAAACAAGGTGGATGTGTGAGGAGTGGAATAGTGAAGGAATATTGTAGTGAGAATTGTGAGATAATGGGGATGTGCAAAGTGCACATTGGAAAAGAAGGGTAAGAAAGTATGTGAACAAAAGTGAAAAAATTGTAAAAACAGTTGAAAGAATATCATATGATGTAAATTATATACTATATATAATAAAATATGTGAAAAATTGAGGAATTAGGTAACAATGGAAGTGAAGGAAGGAGTGGAGGGGGGAGGAAAGAAGGGGGGGGGGAGGTAAGGGAAAGGAAGAGCAAGATAGCGAGTGGAGGGGGGGGGGGTAAGGGGGAAAAAGGGGGAAAGGGGAAAAGAAAGAGGCTACAGAAGGGGGAAGGAGGGGGGGGAAGGGGAAGAAGGAGGGAGAAAGGGATCATGTGTAAAGATAGGGTGAGTAAGAGGCACGATGATACCTGATACTGATATAAGAATTTTGAATGTTCCCGGGAAAGGTACCACTCGAAGGGCGGATGCCGTAGTGTGGCTGTCAAAAGTAACACTAGGGACTACCGGCGAAGGGTGGAAACATAGTAGAAGATAACCACCTGAAACCCGGGGCACCTATAAGGAAAGGAAGCGATAACAGGTAAACAGTAATACCAGTACCTAAAATTAAAGGACTGCAAAAGTAAGGATGGTTGCGCTAATTGTTCCTGGATAACTTACTGGGAGCTAGCTGCCACACGTAATCCCGGGTTAAAGAGTCCAGACCGTCAATGAACAGGCAACAAGCTAGGTGAAAATCCCTATGCCAAGTGATAGAAATTTGACTTTACTAAATCAGCCCCAGTGTGTCTGACAGTAGGTATAAACTTCCTCTAGCTAGAAACAATCTGAGCGGATGTACTAAGAATAGGAAGCCAGTGTCTTTCTCTTGTGTCGTTGTGGTTAGTTTAGAGTACATGCTGTGAGACTAAAATAAACTAGAGGACTTGTGGCTTCTTGACAAGGTGATGGTATATCATTTATCAGGCAGACCCTCAGCTGTTTGTTGCTGTACAAATCATCTGTTACTTGAAAGCTGTGCTAACCAAACTTTCGCTCCTCTACCTCTCCAATGGAAGCTTCCACTGTTTGGTAAAAGAAGAATATATTTGTGAATAAGTAACGATAAAGGTAGGTTCTTCTCACTTACATATATTCATTTTGAATTTATATTAATGCAATAGACTTCACTGTAATTGATTTTTGATACAATATTTGGGTTTTATAAAATCCACTGAAATTCAAAGCTGATGTAATAAAATATTATATTACTTATTTCATATACGCTTCATTATCTATCTAAATCTCATCTATTTACATGTTTGTCAAAATATACAGTATGTCAGTTTACCTATGTAATACTTATGTAATCCATGTCATCTTCTTAAATGTTTCTATGCACTTCATTATAATTGATTGGTAAATAGATTTGTGGTCCCATAAATAGAAATGCAGATTGTAATATTTAATATAATTTGTAACATTAGAAATATTATATTAAACTATCTATCTATCTATCTATCTATCTATCTATCTATCTATCTATCTATCTATCTATCTATCTATCTATCTATCTATCTATCTATCTATCTATCTATCTATCTATCTATCTATCTATCTATCTGTCTATCTATCTATCTATCTATCTGTCTATCTATCTATCTATTCTACACTAGAGTTGTAATGTGATATTTTGGTTCTATAAAATGTATTAAAATGCAGATTGTAATATTTTAACATACGTTGTAATATTAAAATCTATATTAAACTCCTATGGAATATATATAATCTATCTATCTATCGATCTATCTATTCCATTATATTGGAGTTGCAATGTGATATTTTGGCTCTATAAAATATATTGAAATGCAGATTGTCATATTTTAACATATATTGTAAAATTTAAAAAATGTATCATAAACACTCAAGACACAAGGTGGTGTATGTCTTTAAATAGTATATGTATTTAATCACTTCTCTTTTTTTAAACTGAAATGCAGATTGTAATACTTTAATATAATTTGTAACATTGGAAATATTCTATCTATCTATCTATCTATCTATCTATCTATCTATCTATCTATCTATCTATCGTTTTTTGTCTGTTTTGTATATTTGTTTGTCCATGTACACTGGTAGTGCAATCTTAATATTACTTATTAGTAATTCTTTAGTTAAATACAATATTAAATTGACTCCACCACTATAGAAAATCAGCACAGGTGTCAGTACTGTAACTGTACTGTACAGAAACGTGGCACCCCCAGGAAAGAAAAGCCCAAGGGGGATGTGTGTCCAACCTAGTATACACCCTTGGGCGTCCATACGGGGATCAAATGGCACTGAACCCCCCCCCCCCCAGTTCAGTGCCATTTGATCCCCGTATGGACGCCCAAGGGTGTATACTAGGTTGGACACACATCCCCCTTGGGCTTTTCTTTCCTGGGGGTTGCCAACCCGGTATACGCCCGCCTTGAGGTCTCCTTATAGTCCTTGGCATACCGGTATAACCATATCCCACAGCCATCTTTCCAACTGTCCAAGTTTTCCTTCTTGGCTCAGCACTGTCTCCAAAGGGAGTCTTAGTGCTGTTTTGGGCACACAGGAAGTAGTTTTACTTCCGGTCTGTCGTTTCCGGTTCCGGGTCATCAGTCCTTGGACCAGGAACTTCCCTTTTACGTCCGCTTGGCTCCAGGTGCAGTGTGATGACACGCACAGCATTTTGGTGCCATGGGGAGGGATATTTAAACCCCACATATTCAGATGCTTGCTAGCAGTCAGGGAGCTCATGCTAAACATGGACGCCGGCACCAGGTAAAACTAAACATTGACCGTTAATCGGTCTAGCACTCTGTGATATGTCTAATTGTAAACTAAAGCACCACTTTTGGTGCTCTATTTCCTTTTAAACAAACCCCCTTTTTTTTTTTTTCTCTTTTCAATGTTGGACTTTATTAAGTTGATGAATATTTCACACTTGTTTATATGAGCATGGCATATGCTTTATATGTTTGTAGGTGTATGGTATGCCCTGTACCTTTTGTGTGCTGCTGCTTCTTCTTTCACATTGTTTTGTTGTACACCAAAAAATATGTAGAAAATGGGATTTTAAAAGTACCCCTGATATAGGAAAAGGCATTATCTACTAAAAATATATCAAATATTTATTAAAGCAGTTTTACAAAAAAAAAAAAAATGTACGATAAAATGTGAGAACAGTTTTACATTCACAGTCAAAGGTATACATCCTCAACCTAATATTGACAATGAAAAAACTGTGGTCACCAAGAGTTCAAAGCATAACCACGTCCACATAATTTCAACATTCACACCCTGTGCTCAGAAGGTTGCCTACCCCTGTTGTAGTATATACAAAAGAGCCACTAGCATATAATAATGATATGATACCAGCAATTGGAAATCAGTCATATCATCAATTATACTAATTGGACAAGTAAAATCTAAAAAAACATATTCTGGAAATAAGGCATACTGTAAATTCTTCCAGTGGGAATAAAACCTGAAAGACCTGAAGACTTGTTTACAGTTGGAGATGAAGGCCAGTTAAGCAAGCACGTGAAGCAACATCAGAGTTACATGCCAAGTACCAGTCATACCTGCAGGATCACATTGCAGCTATCCCAGCCATGCTTATTACCAAGAAGAGCAGAAAATAGAATCAATAGATAGATAGATAGAAAGATTTCTTAATGTGGGTGCATTTATTAAAGTGACATTGAACCCACATCAGTAAAATCTATCAATAAATGCTATATTGCATGCTGATCATACTCACTCAGCCACTATAGGATTTGTATTCTGTATTATTGAGGAAACCCAGCTAAAAATAATTATGCATACAGCTCAAAGAACATTAGCATAATCAATGCATTTTAAGATTTATACCCCCTTGTTCTATACAACAAAATTATTTTTAATAATTATTTTGAAATTAAAATAACAGAAAAATAACAAAGACAGGAAAAAAAATGGTGTCTCCCATTTTTAATGGTTGGCGTAGAAGTGCCCCTTGGGCGACAAGTGGAAAAGCAGGCTGCCCGAGGAAGTTCAGGGCTCTTGGCACCAGACCAGGGAAGGAAGCGCAAGGACGTGGCGAGTGTGCTGAGCCCACATTCGCTTTCCAGTGTGGCCTAAGCAGCAGCATCTCCAGCCCAACAGAGCGGGTTCGGCAGTCTTCATCTGCATCTACATGCATCTACAGACACACAGAGCGGGTTTGCCTGAGTTCAAGCCATTGATCCATGAGGTGCCTCTTCACCGTCGATATCCACAACTGAATTGCAGGATTACAAACCAAACACACTGCACAACAAAAAGCAAGACTCTAGCTGACACACTTTGCCCTCCTGTTCCTTAGATACTACTGCACATGTGCAGCATACTACTGAGCAGTGCCATATCACCTGTTCTGGATAATCTTTTGCCACAGATCCACTTAACACCTCCCTGCACTTATTTCTTCCCTTTGTATCACTATTAAGCCTCATTCAAGTTTTCCTGCCAGAGCTCAAAAACAAAAGAGACCCCCTGAATGGGACTTTGTAGGACATCCACAACTAACAAAGTACATAAAAGGTATATTTTATTGAAACAAGTTAAAAAGTAATAACTTTAACACAGTTAAAAATCACATGCAGTTTACATGATTGATGACTGGGCAAACAGTCACCATACAGTTTGAAAGAAGACAATAATGGACCGACGCGTTTTGAATTCATAAATTGTAACTCAATCTTTTTCAGGGGCACATAAATGTCAAAAAGTATCCATAATACAAAAGATTATATTAGAACCATAATATATATGCAACAAAGGTTTTGGTTGAAAATATGTAAATAACCACTAACCCGTTAGGGTGAGAGGAATTTAAGCATGGAACTGTATCAACAATTAAAAGAAAATGCTTATCCTATTGCTGCTTTGTGTTTTGGATGGAAAACCAGGGGGGAAGCACAAGAATACCCGCTTCCCCAGCCACAGAGGTATGAGTAGGAGTCCCTGCCAGAGGTACTTAGTGTCCATTTATGATAGACCCAGTCTAGTCTAGAAAATATATATTAAATATACGTGTAACTAATATGTTTAGAAACCACTAATATAAGCAAATAATGGGCTCAAGCATATCAATAAAACGGCTTAGTTTGATTTCTAGAGATGTATATAGACACAATAGTGTCCACAGAATTGAGGCACGAAAGTTAACCAAGGTGTAAATGTATCATCTAAAAGTAAAAAAGTTAAATTGATATTGCAATGGAGATACAAACCATATGAACATGGATGTAATACATTAGTAAAAAGTTTGTCTTTATTGCACTTACTCAACAGCCTGCGAGGAGTTAAATGACTCAACCACCAAGAGTGAATGCACATGGAGGGATCAGTCCTGGTATTTTCACAAAATATCTGGGGTAAGGTAAAAGTATCCTACAGGACTCCAAGTACCATGTCTAAGGGAGCAGAGTATAACATAAAGTTAGGGTACACCTAAAACGGTTTACACAAATTGGTGGAATGAAGAATAAGAGATGACATTTTACCGGTAGATTCTGAGACCTGTCTGGCATCCGAGCAGCAATGCTGACACTGATCCACAGGCATCTCAATTACATACTATCCAGCTGATTGATGGATAATATGCAGGTACCAGTCTGTGCGTGTGGGGCTGGGACATGGACCATCCCCCCTGAGCCTCAGATGCGCGGCCTGTGCCTGCATTAAATCTTTTAACCACTGCACTTAGAGGCATGAAAGGTGCTTTTATGTTCCGTTGTCATAGGCTAGAGAAAAGCCCATCACCCGCCAGCCAGTCAGCGGCAGAGGGCGGCCTCCGTGCACTGGATGGATGAGAGAACGGGAAAGACTGGGCACTCCCCCTAGTGCTCGAATACAAGGAAAGCGCTACAGCAGCAATTGGATGGAATAAGACACAGAAAAAATGTAAATCAAATTGCTTATACAATGCTCAAAAATATATCCATATATTAAAATAACAATGGAATATAATGATCACAGCAACCATAGTAATAGAAATCTATCACAACTCAAAAGATATTAAAAAGAAAATGTATTATGGAAACCTATGATAAAAGGAACTAGAAAGACCAGATATCAAATAGAGCATGATATGTAGACCAATATTGATTTACATGGCAATTTCGAATGCCCCTGATTGAAAACCCTCAAGAAATGGTCTGAACAAAATGGATTTGTTCAAACCTGGGGGAGATGTGGCATTCAGCCTAAATATCCAGCGTGGCTCATGTTGTAAGAGGGTTTTGTTCCAATCACCTCCCCGTTTTCCGGAGTGAACCCGATCCAGGTCAACAAAGGAGATTTTTGGAAAACCCCCTCATGAATGGAAGACTCATGTCTCCCCAATGGAAGTTCTGGATTGCAAGTGCACATACTCAGAACATGCCTGTATGCCCTTTGCCAAAGCTCCATTTTCGTCTTGCCAACATAAAAACAGGAACAGTCATAGAGGAGTAGATAAACTACTCCTTTGGTTTTGCAATTAGCAAAATGTTTAGGTTTGAAAAATTCCCCATTGGGCAGAATAAGATGGCGACTGGTGTTCATATACCAGCAATGATTACACCCCCCGACCTCCCCCCGCAGTGGATTTTCCCTGCCAGTTTGTATGGATCTTTTTTCCTACCAGAGTTCTTTCTCAAGTACCCACTTTCTTGAACTGGGAGTATCTAGGAGCCACCCAGTATTGCCATTACTGCGTCACCAAAAGGACCCCAATGAAGTGGCATGAAATAACACATTTTTCCTTTTTTATTGGAGAATATTCTTTCCTGTTTCATAGTATTTGAATAGACTCTATATATAATGCTAGTGTATAATTTCCAATTATAGGAAGCTGGGCAGCTTCCACAAATGTGATAATGCTTAGTCACCCTCCATTCTGGAGTTTCAAGAGACTATCAGGGCTTTGATAAGCATAAACTGCCCACTACATTGGTGACGCCCTAGGGGCAGGCTCTAGGAACAGGAAGCACTGTTCCAAAGATACACTGTGTGATAGATGCAAAAAATAGGCTTGAGCTAAAGTGCACCTACAGGATGCCTACTGTAAATCTTATAACATTCATAATTTACTTGTCTACCAATATAGGAAGGATAAGGTTAGTGAATCTAGGTCCCATTAATAAATATTTTAGTGGGAGTCAGCTAGATTATATGCTGCTACATATTAGAGTACATATTTTCTACATTATTCATACCTAAAGACACTCCTAATTATCACTATTATCTTTTTCTTTTCTCATTTCAAGCTGACCCTGGATAAAAATCAATATGTCACTGCCGTGGACTTTATTTTGCTGTGAGCAGCAGGTTGAAAAAAATGAAATCAAGAAAACGAAAAAAAGCATAGAAACTCATGAGAAGGACAAAATGAAAATGAAACAAGAGATCACACTGTTCAATGGAGTTTCCTTAATAGTTGGGAACATGATTGGATCTGGGATTTTTGTATCTCCAAAGGGAGTTCTGATGTACAGTGAATCTTTTGGACTGTCCTTGATTGTCTGGACACTAGGGGGCATCTTTTCTATGTTTGGAGCACTGTGTTATGCAGAGCTTGGGACATCTGTCATAAAGTCTGGTGCAAGCTATGCTTATATACTGGAGGCATTTGGAGGATTTACTGCCTTTATCAGATTGTGGTCATCTTTATTAATCATAGAGCCTACGACGCAAGCAATTATTGCCATTACATTTGCCAATTATATTGTTCAGCCAATCTTCCCATTCTGTGAACCTCCATATGCAGCTGTTAGATTAATAGCTGCAGCTTGTGTATGTAAGTATTAATTTATACCGTTTTATTTCCATTTACCTTTATTGCACATTTTATGTTCTATACCTTATACACTGTAATCAGTGAATTCAGAAAACCTACCCTATATATTTTTTTTATTTTTTAACAGAAGGAATGTTTATTGAAGTTACAGCAGATTACATGTGTAAATGGGAACATAGATATAGTGCACATTGTGACAAGACATAACATACATTTACATAAGTAGAAAAGAGCAAAAACAGGCAATCTCATACCTTCATATATAGGTAAGTTTGGTGAAAGTTCTTTATCAATACTCTTATTAAAACAGCAACATGTATATAAAGGGGGCTCCCTCTGTTCCTCTATCCCCTTCACATAATAATACCCTCTCAGAAGGGTGGAAAAGAAAAGGGGGGAGGGGGAATAGGGCAAAAAGCAGCATAATAGCTCCTAGGGCCAGATCCAGAAAGAGGGAAAACAAGGGGGGGGGGGGGGAATGGGGGGGCAGGGATAGACGGCGCCAGATAAACACATTAAGCATAACAAAATATGAGAGGGAGTAATGGAATATAAAATGCCTAAAATACATTGTATCACAAAAGAGTGGCTTACTAGTTATCTTATATTGTGAGTTGTTTAACCTGTACCCAGGCGGACCATATTCTGTTAAACTTCTTCGGACAGTTACACCCCATATAAGTCAACTTGTACAAAGGCAGAGTTGCATTTTTATTAAGATTTCCATGCTGAGATCAAGGAAGGATCTGGCATTTCCATTTGGATAGGATAATCTTCCTAGCATAGTAAGCAGCATAGAATGCAAATCCTTTGGTATGCTTTTTAGTAGGTAGGTTATCAGTAATGCCCAGAAGAAGCATTAAGGGATCTGTTCCAGTGTAACTCCACTAACCACACTGATGTCAGCAACCACTGCCTGCCAATAGGTCTGTATGAGCGAACATACCCATATCATGTGAATAAAATTCCCCATAGACTGCCTGCACTTGGGGCAAATATTGTCTACATTAGGATAGATGACTGATAGTCCTTGGGGCGTATAATACACTCTGTGCAGAAATCGTTATTGCACAAAGCGGTCTTTGATCAAGATCATGAGTGGAATGTATTGTTGAAGACCTTCACTTTAGTCTTCTTCTGTCAGGGCTGGTATATCATACGGCCAAGCTTGAAACACTGTTGTCATTTCTGTGGTGTCTTTACATGTAAGTCAGAGGTAAACAGATGATAGAGTCCTGTCTATATTCTTAGCTATGAAAAGAATTTCAACTGAGTGTGTAGCAAGAACCACAGCGTCAGTAAATTGGGTGTCGTAACCTGGGTACTGTATCGCAGGCCTCTATACAACAAATTTCTGAGTTCTGAAAAGGACCCAAGGAGCGCTTCCTCCAAGTTCACTGGTTAGATTGGTCTTGGGTAAACCACCACAGTGACCATTACCGCCACCCAATAGTATTTCTTAAAATTTGGCAAAGCTAGGCCCCCTTCCGATAATGAAAGCTGTAGTGTAGTCCTGGCTATGTGGGGAGTCAAGCCCGTCCAGACAAAAGAGGTAATAGCTTGAAATTCCCTGAGATATTTTGAGCTTACCCTGCTCAAAAATCTATTGCAATTGGTGTAGCAACTCTTTTTTTAGCAACTGCAACCCGGAGAAGCATCACCTCCCAGAGAGCACCCTGCAGATCCCTATGCCTGGCCTCACCTTATTGGTAGAGTATTGAGTCTCCAGTACAGTGGCCCTTTTCTCAGCTTGGGTCAGAGCAGCCTTAGAGTCCCACCGAGCCAAACCTATAGCTGATTGATAGTGACCTCGCACGTAGACCTTAAAGGCCTCCCAACTAGAAGTTGGGTCTGACGTGGTCGAGTTAACCTCCCAATATGCTCAAAGAGCCGATCCTGCAATTGGTACAATACGGTCATCTGAGACCCAGTAGCGCGACAGGCGCCACAGGCAGTCAGTAGGGGCATGCAGCACAATAAGGCACAGCAAAAGAGGCACATGATTAGATATCCCTCTTGGTAGTATAGAGACCTTTAGTACTTTGGCTAGAACAGGGCTGCTGACATAAATAAGATCGATTCGTATAACTCCTCAGGAGGGGATATTTCAATCTCCAAATATCTGTGAATCCAAATGTAGAGGCCCATCTAGAGAGTGGGGAGTCTACAGCTGTATCCAGAGTCAGCTTATCCAAATGAGGACAAGGTGTCATGTTAAAATCTCCAGTCAAAACTATATTTTGATATAAGGTCGCTATAATCTGGGTTACCTTGGCTAACAATGAAAGGGAGGCTAGTGGGGGCACATTTGCAATAACAGCGTGAATACCCACAAATTTCCCTTCGGGGTCCAGATGTAAGTCCAGGAGTATGAATGCGAGGTTCTTGCATATAAGCACACTTACTCCCAGAGCATTGGATAAAATAGGTGGCATGATAATAATGGCCCACCCTGAGTATTTATAGGCTCAGGACCCAGCTACCAGTGAGGTGTATTTCCTCAAAAATGCAAATATCTGGCTGATACATTTTCAAAATCAAATTAAATACTAAGGAGCATTTATTTCTAGAATTTAAGCCCCTGACATTCCAGGAAATTAGAGTCAACGGAGCCATAGAAAAGGGGGGTAAAATATTAAGCTCTGTGAGGAAGAGACATCTAGGCGCTGGGAAATCACATCAGGCAAATACAACCATAGGCATAAAATAAATTGATGTACAAACTTTGAGCAATAAGCAGCATCATAGATAAGGTATAAATCACATTCCTTCAAACAATAAACCAAGAAAACTTGTACATACCAGTCCCCCCGTCAGGGCTGGGCTCAGCCCTTCCTTCTCTGAGCTGGCCGCTCAGCTGTCGGCTAATTTCCAGCTCCCATCTCTCTCCACAGTTACTCAGCTGTTGTTGATATCCTGCTCGTCAGTCCTGCCTCCTCTGCTCATCTTTGTGCCCACCTTCCTTACCTCTATAAATCCCCGCCTTGCTCATCTGTGCACTCCAAACTGTAATAACATCTCTGCCTACCTCTGTACACCCCACACTACCCTCCCCACACTAATTTGCTTACTTTTGCAGAACAGGCTAGGTAGGCTTAATTACCACAGTTGTAGGCAGGACTTTCAAGCATGCCCCTTTATCTCCCCAGTGGGCAGCATTCAGTATAGGTGATGGTGGATATGACTTCAGGGGGGCATGATATACATATGAATACCGCCTCTATTTACATATGAATGCTGCCGGTCTGCCACCAATTACATATGAATGCCGCTGCTATTTACATAACAATGCCGGTATTTACATGTAAACACAGGGTCTGAAGGTGAGTCATCTGTACACAATAGGGCAGAGCTGGGCAGCATTAGTAACAGAACTTCACACTGAGATATCAGGACACAGCACGAGACTAAAACCTCAAGGGACGAGGGAATTTAAACTGGGATAGTTGTCAAGTATGAGGCAGCTGCTTGGGCCCCACAACAATGACAGGGCCCAGGGTAGCTGCCCCTTTTGTTCTGCCTTAAAGACGGCCCTGCAGATATCACAGAATACACAGACAGGAATGTTCTCCCTCTTATTGTCAAATTTAGTCAACTGAGTAAAACATGGAGTAAATTCCCGTTGTCCATGGTAGGGAGGGCGAACTTGGCGAAGATGGTATGGATGCCCAAGATGCTATATGTATTACACAACTCTTCCATATGGTTGACGTTGCGATTATTTAGGACCATTGATTCAGTTTTTAGGGACTTTGTGTGGAGGGGTGGAAAACCTAGAATTAGATTAGAAACATTACAACAGCCCATAGATAAGGGGGGAGTTGTGATACCCAATCCAAGATTATATTTTATTGCAACACAATTACAACACTGTCATGGCTGGGAGGTAGTGGACATGCAGGATCCTGCACAGAAGATAATAATATCACAATTTAAAAAACACCCTTTAGTTCAACTAATAGTAGCTCACCACTTTTATAATAAAAGAAAATTCCCTACTTTTTATTTGATTCATAGGGTATGGGGAGCAGTCCAAACTATTGCTCAACATAAGGGCTATACAAAACATATGCCTATATGGGACAACTACTACCTTTACAAACTGAATAAACTTTCAGAATTTTCGGATTGGAAAAAAGCTGGTATAATATTTCTATATCAGTTATATGAAGGGGACGTTTTACTTCCTTTTGATATATTAAAAGACCGCTATCAGTTAACGAACAAAAACTTCTACCAATATCTTCAAATACGCCATGTTTTACAGATTCAGAACTCGAAAATCCAACTACAGTATAAATACTCTAAAATATTATCAAAGGCAACTTCGGTTTCTTGCACGAAACGAGGATTAATAGGTGATCCTTATTCTAATTTACAAATAGAGAACACTGAAAAACATGGAAATAGTTTTGCAAGGTGGCAAAGAGACACAGAGGATCTAGATGAGGAGGACTGGACATGTTTCCTGGAAACACTTCCCATGACATCTCTCTCACCCTCCCAAAGGCTATCGCAGCTTTTTATTATACATAGGGCTCATTATACCCCACAAAAACTCTATGCTTTGGGAAAATACACAACACCATTATGCCCGCGATGCTCATTATTTAATGGCTGTCTTATCCACGTGCTTTGGCGATGCCCAAAGCTTCATCGTTACTAGGAAAAAATATTTGTAACCTTAAATTTATTATGCTTCACTGAGATAATAGGAATGCCTAAACTTGCACTACTGGGAATAATTCCTGATGGAACGTTGCCAGTAGACAAGCACACTATGTGGCTAAGATCCCTATATTTAGCACGTAAAGTTATTTTACAAAAATGGTCATCTTCTGATCCTCCAACCCCCTAAATAATGGGTTGAGAAACTTAATTACACACTCAAAAGAGAAAAAATAACATACAAACATTGAGGTACACCCCAAAGGTTTGGTAAAATATGGTCATGCTGGATAGATCCTAGTAATCAGCTATATGATGGTTTACCTAGTAGAGAGGAGTGAGGTAGAAGAGATAGATGGGGGCAAATAGTAGAAGTAGAGGAGTGAGGTGTAGAAGAGACAAAATTAGTGCTTGATAGAAATATAACTTGATGCTCTATAGAGGAAGCTGCCATAGTTTAAAGTTTGAAATTAGCGGTGAACAACTTGTTGTGTAAAATGTATCTATGTATCTAAAATGCTTTGCTTATTATATGCTAAGCTACTTTAGTCCGAGAGGTGCAAGGTTTATCTGTTTTATGTGTTTTCCTATTTTTGATACTTCATGGATTAATGTGACATATCTGTATGAAGGTTTAACCACTTCATTACCCAGCTATAGACATATGACGTCCACAGATGGGATCTCCATCAAACACACAGATCCACAGCCTGTCAGCTCTGAGGAGAGCGATCTGTGTTCCCAGAATGGAGGAACACTGATCGGTCTCCTCCCCTTGAGCGTCCCCTCCCCCTTCAGTTAGAATCAATCCCTAGGAAACATACTTAACCCCTCCCCGCCCCCTAGTGGTTAACCCCTTCACTGCCTGTCACATTTACACAGTAATCAATGCAATTTTATAGCATTGATCGCTGTATAAATGTGAATGGCCCCAAAAATGTGTCAAAAGTGTCCGATGTGTCCGCCATAATGTCGCAGTCATGAAAAAAATCACGATCGCCGCTAATAAAATAAATACATTTTTTTTTTTTTTAAATGCCATAAATCTATCCCGTATTTTGTAGACGCTATAACTTTTGCACAAACCAATCAATATACGCTTATTGTGATTTTTTTTTACCAAAAATATGTAGAAGAATACGTATCGGCCGAAACTGAGGAAAAAATTCGTTTTTTAAAAAAAAAATTGGGATATTTATTATAGCAAAAAGTAAAAAATATTGTGTTTTTTTCAAAATTGTCGCTCTTCTTTTGTTTATAGCGCAAAAAATAAAAACCGCAGAGGTAATCAAATACCACCAAAAGAAAGCTCTATTTGTGGTGAAAAAAGGGCGTCAATTTTTTTAGGGTACAACGTCGCACGACCGCGCAATTGACATTTAAATTGCGACAGCGCTAAAAACTAAAAATTGGCCTGGGAAGGAAGGGGGTGAAATTGCCCTGTATTGAACCGGTTAATAATAAAAAATAAAAATTATTTGATTAAAAAAAAAAAAAAATCAAGGCACAGATATACTAATCTAAAAGAGGTGCTGCCAACGAGCTCAGGGTAGAAGGTTTTATCACCCAGCCTAAGCCGGGGGCACAAACTTGGGTAGAGTGTTGCATAGAAACGTATAAAATAGTCAAAAAGAGTCCAACAGGACTAAAGCAGAGTAATGCCCTGTACACACGGTCGGACATTGATCAGACATTCCGACAATGAAATCCATGGATTTTTTCAGACAGATGTTGGCTCAAACTTGTCTTGCATACACACGGTCACACAAAGTTGTCAGAGAATCCGATCATTCTGAACGTGGTGACGTAAAACACGTATGTTGGGACTATAAACGGGGCAGTAGCAAATAGCTTTCGTTCCTTAATTTATTCTGAGCATGCGTGGCACTTTGGGCATCGGATTTGTGTACACACGAACGGATTTTGTTGTCGGAAAATTTTATAGCAAGCTCTCAAACTTTGTGTGTCGGAAATTCCTATGGAAAATGTGTGATGGAGCTTACACACGGTCGGAATTTCCGACAACAAGGTCCTATTACACATTTTCCATTGGAAAATCCTATCGTGTGTACAGGGCATCAGAATGACATCAAAAGCACACACATACAGTGGGGCAAAAAAGTATTTAGTCAGCCACCAATTGTGCAAGCTCTCCCACTTAAAAAGATGAGAGAGGCCTGTAATTGTCATCACAGGTCTACCTCAACTATGAGAGACAAAATGTGGAAACAAAGCCAGACAATCACATTGTTTTATTTTTGAAAGAATTTATTTGCAAATTATGGTGGAAAATAAGTATTTGGTCACCTACAAACAAGCAATATTTCTGGCTCTCACAGACCTGTATCTTCTTCTTTAAGAGGCTCCTCTGTCCTCCACTCATTACCTGTATTAATGGCACCTGTTTGAACTTGTTATCAGTATAAAAGACACCTGTCCACAACCTCAAATTGTCACACTCCAAACTCCACTATGGTGAAGACCAAAGAGCTGTCAAAGGACACCAGAAACAAAATTGTAGACCTGCACCAGGCTGGGAAGACTGAATCTGCAAAAGGCAAGCAGCTTGGTGTGAAGAAATCAACTGTGGGAGCAATAATTAGAAAATGGAAGGCATACAAGACCACTGATAATCTCCCTCGATCTGGGGCTCCACACAAGATCTCCCCCATGGGGTCAAAATGATCACAAGAACGGTGAGCAAAAATCCCAGAACCACACAGGGGGACCTAGTGAATGCCCTGCAGAGAACTGGGACCAAAGTAACAAAGGCTACCATCAGTAACACACTACATCGCCAGGGACTCAGATCCTGCAGTGCCAGACGTGTCCCCCTGCTTAAGCCAGTACATGTCTGGGCCCGTCTGAGATTTACTAGAGAGCATTTGGATGATCCAGAAGAGGATTGGGAGAATGTCATATGGTCAGATGAAACCAAAGTAGAACCGTTTGGTAGAAACACAACTCGTCGTGTTTGGAGGAGAGAGAATGCTACCAAAGATCACTATACCTACTGTGAAGCATGGGGGTGGCAACATCATGCTTTGGGGCTGTTTCTCTGCAAAGGGAACAGGACGACTGATCCGTGTACATGAAAGAATGAATGGGGCCATGTATCATGAGATTTTGAGTGCAAACCTCCTCTTATCAGCAAGGGCATTGAAGATGAAACGTGGCTGGGTCTTTCAGCATGACAATGATCCCAAACACACCGCCCAGGCAACGAAGGAGTGGCTTCGTAAGAAGCATTTCAAGGTCCTGGAGTGGCCTAGCCAGTCTCCAGATCTCAATCCCAATCCCATAGAAAACCTTTAGAGGGAGTTGTCCGTGTTGCCCAGTGACAGCCCCAAAACATCCCTGCTCTAGAGGAGATCTGCATAGAGGAATGGGCCAACATACCAGCAACAGTGTGTGACAACCTTGTGAAGACTTACAGAAAACGTTTGACCTCTGTCATTGCCAACAAAGGATATATAACAAAGTATTTGTCAAGACTTATACTCACCGAGGCCAAGATGCCGAGAGCGGCTCGCCCTTACGACCACGCGCACCCGACCCCTGGAAGTGATACAGGAGTTGGGGGCACGCGGAGGCACGGACTTCCGGTAGTGGTGGGATTCCCGAAGGGCCGGAGGGAGGTCCGGGTAGCCGTTGGGTACTGAGGAACTGCAAAGACAAGTGGTTAGATCCGAACCGGGGTATCAGGCAGCGCAAGTCCGTAATTCAGGCAGAGGTCAGAACTGGGGTATCAAGCAGAGCAAAAGTCCGAAATTCAGGCAGTGGTCAGTACCGGGGTATCAGGCAGAGCAGAGTCCGTTTAATCAAGCAGAGGTCAGGGGTATCAGGCAGGCAGAGTATCCGGTAATCAGGCTGCGGGCCAGGGCTGCATCCATGAAGCAGCTACAAGCTCCCGAATCAATGATGGCGGGTAGGCGAGACTCCCCTTCCGGTAGCTGCAGGGAAACAAACAACATCACGTAAGACTTTGGAGCATTATTGTCTTGGTAATTCATCAATTTTGGCTGAAAAGACTTACTGGGCCTTATTGGACAGCTGCGCAAGAAGTGTCCAGCTCCCCCGCAATAAAGACACAAATTGGACTGCCGTCTGCGTTGCCTCTCTTCTGAAGTTAGTGGGGCCCGGACCAGGCCTAGCTGCATGGGTTCAGCTTCGGGAGGTGTTGTAGGAGATGGTGACGGCATGGGTGAGGCTCTGAATGGCGTCCACGTAGGGTGTGGACCCTGGAACCGCTCTGAGCGACGCTCCCGCAGGCGCCTGTCCAATTTCGTAGCTGCCTGAATTAACTCTTCCAAGGAATCGGGAGTCTCCATTCTGGCTAGTTCATCTTTGAGGAGTTCGGACAAGCCTAGACGGTACTGGTAGCGCAGAGCCGACTCGTTCCAATCTGTGTCGGCTGCCCATTTACGGAATTCTACCGTATAGTCTTCAATTGGTCTCCTCCCTTGGGACAGGTGATGTAAGATGGCTTCAGCTGTAGCCTTCCGCTGAGGGTCGTCATAGAGTTTGGACATACTCTCGAAGAAGGTATCTATGGAGTTTAACACAGGACTTCCTTGTTCCATTAAGCCGTGGGCCCAAGCCTGAGGTTCTTCTGACAGCAGTGAGATTGCGAATCCTACTTTGACGATCTCCGATGCGAACGTCCGGGGCTGAAGGGCAAGTAAAGAGAGCATGCGTTTTTAAACGCCCTGAATTTTTTACGGTCCCCTGAGAACCGTTCAGGTGTAGGGACCCTAGGTTCAGGAAGCGCCATGACAACTGTAGGGTTGGTGGTGGCCTGGGGAAGCGGACCTTCATTGCTGGGTACGGGAGCTGCAGCGGCAGAAGGGAGTACCCCAGTAATTTGTTGGAGGCGGTTGTCAATCTGAGTATACCCCTCCTGTAATTTCTGAACTGAGTCGGCCAGCGTGGAAACCTGCTGACACAGGATCTCCAAAGGAGAGTGCGCTCTGTCGGCCTCGGACATCTGGCTGGTTTGTACTGTCAAGACTTATACTCACCGAGGCCAAGATGCCGAGAGCGGCTCGCCCTTATGACCACTCGCACCCGACCCCTGGAAGTGATACAGGAGTTGGGGGCACGCGGAGGCACGGACTTCCGGTAGTGGTGGGATTCCCGAAGGGCCGGAGGGAGGTCCGGGTAGCCGTTGGGTACTGAGGAACTGCAAAGACAAGTGGTTAGATCCGAACCGGGGTATCAGGCAGCGCAAGTCCGTAGTTTAGGCAGAGGTCAGAACCGGGGTATCAAGCAGAGCAAAAGTCCGAAATTCAGGCAGTGGTCAGTACCGGGGTATCAGGCAGAGCAGAGTCCGTTTAATGAAGCAGAGGTCAGGGGTATCAGGCAGGCAGAGTATCCGGTAATCAGGCAGAGGTCAGGGGTATCAGGCAAGCAGAGAGAGTAATCCGTTAATCAGGCAGAGGGTTCAGCACACAGTCACTTGGTTATACAGGGAATAGTAGCAGGTACAGGGAACAGGGTACAGCTGACGACAAATCAGCAACCCGACTGGGTGCTGGAGCCATCAGATGTAGCCCTCCGGCGAGCGCGTCAGCGTGACGTGCTGCCGGGCACCCGCACGGCCACGGCGCGCACACGGGGACCGCCGTGCACCCGCGCACGCCGCACCATCGGGCCGCGAACGGGTGTACGGCGTAGCGTGAGTCCTCTGCGCATGCGTCCTGGAGCCCGTCGGACGGAGGCGGCCTGTGCCTCCTGACAGTATTGAGATGAACTTTTGATATTGACCAAATACTTAATTTCCACCATAATTTGGAAATAAATTCTTTCAAAAATCAGACAATGTGATTGTCTGGATTTGTTTCCACATTTTGTCTCTCATAGTTGAGGTATACCTATGATGAAAATTACAGGCCTCTCTCATCTTTTTAAGTGGGAGAACTTGCACAATTGGTGGCTGACTAAATACTTTTTTGCCCCACTGTATAGCATAAGCGTGGTTAGCGGAAGCTGGAGGAGGGGTGACCCCCTCTCCCTCTCCTTCAAAGTAGAGCATAAGACAAGGGGGTTTGTGTCCAGTACAGTTATAGGAGGAGCAGGTGCATTCAGGGCATGAGGAAAATCACAGTCCATGTATATCCTGTACAGCAGCCGTAGCGCCTGTGCAAACATTTAGGGAGGCCATGCATTACTCACAGGTATTGTCACCTACACCCCAATAAGAGCTGGTAATAAAAAAATTCTGAAGCGGGGGTGGCAAGCATCTGTGGCATCAATATTGTGCATTTAGCATAGGCAAAGTCCCTTCACAAGGCGAGATAAAGCAACAGGAGATAAAGTTAGGTAAAGTGTTAATCCACTGCCTGCAGTGTGAAAAAGCGAATCATTTCACCATCTTGTACTTGAAGGCGCGTTGAGAACAGCAAACTGTATTTCATACCTCTGGTACCTAGGGACTGCTTCACCAGATCAAAGGATTTTCTGAGCTTCTGAGTACCCACCGGGACGTCTGGAGAGAACATAAGCCTTGCAGCCTCGTGGCGGATGACATCAAGCTTGCCGGCCTCTCTTAGGACCATGTCCCGGTCACGAAAGTTTAATAGCCAAAAAATAAAAGTGCGAGGCGGTGCCCCAGGAGGGCCTCGGGCAGACAGCACCCTGTGGGCCCTTTCCACAGCAAAAAAGGATGAGAAAGATGTCTGGCAGAAGAGCGTGTGGAGCAGCCACTCTGTGTATCTGATCCCTCAGGCAGTCCTATAATCCGGAGATTGTTCCGCCGATTGCGGTTCTCTGCATCCTCTGTCCTGGATTTTAGGTGCTTCACTTTCACCTGGAGGGTTTTCAGGTGTGCTGAGTGGTCTCTTACCATATCTTCTGTATCCCCCAGCTGGTGCTCAGCCTCCGTGAGGCAATGACGGACCTTGTCAAACTCTTTCCTAATAAGACAGATCTCCAGCTGCAGGGTATCGATCTTGTTACTGAGGGTGGATTGGCAGCCTGTGATAGCCTGCAAAATTGGCCTGCTCCAACTGAGTCACCATATTGTTTGCCTCTGCCACATGGGCGGACGCAACGCATCCTTTAACAAATCAAAAGAGAGAAAAAAGTTTAATTGTTAAGGTCTACATACATTTTTAAAAACATAAATGAAAATCATAAGCAACATAAGAGGAAATTAAGAGAAAAATTTAAGCTGGATACCAGAGGAAAGCAGAAAAGATAAAGTTTAATTTTTGTAAATCTTCACATCTGTTTATCTGTAGCTGTCTTATGTTATTGTAGGGAATTATGCTCTTTATGAATCACTCCTGTGCTGAGACTGTACAGCATACCAAAAGAGAGGGATGTCACATTCAGCTACAACTCTGACATATTCAGTCTAATTTTGTGTAGGTTTCCTCCTGGTGCCAAATTCACTTTATTCTTGTTGTTGAATTCACAGTAAGTTGTTCTTTTCAACCCCTGAGCCTATAATTTTACAATCCTTTTTTTCCATCCTCTGGATCCCTCCCATGTTTCTGGTCCCCATAGTGGCCTCATGTCCTGCTATGTTTGTAGTGTTAGCCCTGCATAATAGATTTACTGGTTATTTAAACCATTCTTTTCTACATGTGGGTAGCTGCCCTCGATATATCAATAATATGATTGTCCACATGTTGCTTTTTTCCACAGTGAAGCCTTTTTCCAATTTAAAACCCTTGGAATTTTGGGTTTTCAGTTGCAAGCAATGAATTGAGGTTAACTAACATCTGCTTAAAGGATCAAAGAGTATTCCTAATTTTTAAACATCATTACACATGATAGGATATTTGAAAAGCAAAGTTCTTATTCTTACTGCACCATATTTTGCCTCATTCGGCTGTACTTCAATCTCTCCTTCTCAACTACTACATAATGATGAGTGATAGTACCACCTTAATCCAGGGCTTCAACACACCTGGACACAAGATACAGGATTCTTGTGACACTAGATTCATTCATTACTGTACAGCTCTACTATAGCAGCCAACTCCTAGACTGGTATCAGTCTAGATGTGCTCCAGCACCTGGCAGCCATAGTGGAAACCTAGGGCTCTCCACTAAGACTAAGCACTACCCCTTGTCAGTTCACTAGTGAAAGAATTGAAAGCTTGCATTGCATTATGGTATCTTTGGAAACACAAAGGACAGTCATAATAATAACAATTTTTTTTAAAAAGTACGTATCTACGTGTGTATTGTAACTGTATATTTAGTCATTTTTAAGGAGTTTCTTTTAGTGTGTAAAATATAATTTGAATGTAGTATAATTTACATAATTACTGCATCACTTTGGCTTTGCAAACCAAACCTAGAAGTGCTCTATTAAAATTCAAGAAGACCACTTATAGATGTCAGGGTGTAGACACAGTTTTTTTTTTAATTATACAACTTTTTCTTTTCTCTTTAGGCACCTTAACATTCATTAATTGTGTCAATGTGAAATGGGGAACAAGAGTTCAAGACATCTTCACATATGCAAAGATTATGGCCCTCCTGATGATAATTTCTGTGGGTCTTGTGAAGATCAGTTACGGTAAGATCATCAT
Source organism: Aquarana catesbeiana (assembly GCF_042186555.1). Lineage (NCBI taxonomy): Eukaryota > Metazoa > Chordata > Amphibia > Anura > Ranidae > Aquarana > Aquarana catesbeiana. Next base: position 561,230,873 of record NC_133328.1, read on the forward strand.
TTCCGTATAAACCTTTGACTTCCAAGGACATCTTACCTACATGACTGCACCTTCTTCTACAATGGCTATCTCTCCCTTATTTGTACAAAGCAACCATTCCCTTCTAGAAATTAAAATTACAAAGGCTCTTTTCTTGCTGATCTTATCTCTCATGTTTACATTCAGAACAATTAGTGGGGAGATCTCTGAATGAGTCTCAAGCCTTGTACACACGCTAAGAATATCCCAAGATTGATTGTTTTATATCGAAAACCAATAGGTTACTAAAGTTACGAAAATTCTCATATGGCAGAATATAATTTTGGAAGTGATGTAATGTATTGTATTGTATTGTAATGTATTCTTTCATTTCCGAGCATGCGTGGTCTTGGTCTTCCGTTTTTTTAAGGATGAATCCTGTACTGATTATAGAAAAATCTTACGTTATGTAATCGTACAAGAATTATTTTTGTGCTGGTCCCTTCAGATATTTTCACATGAACTGTCATGATCAGCTCTCAAAAGCTGTGTACTAATGATCAGAATATTGGACGATCGGACTAAAAGTACTGTGTACTAGGCATCTCTTTTTGGCTATGAATTAAGGTCACTTTTGGATTGGGTTGGGTGCTAGGGGAGAAGGAATCTGGTGACAATTTGTTTTCAATCTTCATGAGACATAATGGTCTTTTTATACCCTAGATGTCTCCATAAAGCAGTGCTGTCATTACTTTTGCATACTGTCATTCCAGAGATTTTGTCAGCTCCCTTTGTATAAAAAAGTTGAAAAATAAATGTAAAGTAAATTTTTTTTTAGAATTTTGGATAAAATGTGTGTAGAAGGGCTTGAGTAGGGGAATGGGAATTGTCAGCCCCTCACTCTGGAGTGAGGGCACATATAGAGCTGGCAGGTGATTAGAGGATTGGTTGGTGAAGTGAGTGGTTTACTGCAAAGAGGTAGCACAGTGTTCCTGCCCTTATGGAAAAATGAGGGCCTTCTGTGTCAAGATGCAAGAGCTCTGTATACTGGACTTTCCCTGATGGAAAACACTGTGGAAACCTTTCCCCAAAGTAGGCTACACTTAGGGAGCATAACATTTTTAGCATACCTCATTTAGTGAGCAAAAGATGGAAATTGCTGCTCTGAAATGGTAATTCTCATTTGAAATTTGGACAGTTAGGTTATCATTTGTGTTCCAGTAAAGCAAGTGAAAAAGGAGGAAGATGGACTATTCTTCTTTACTGCTGGTCAGTGTGTGGCCTATGGCTCATGAAAAGAGTAAGGAAGGACTTGCCCCAGTAGGGGGAAATAGAAGCTTTTGGGAGAAGAAGGATCGGCCTGCCAGGTGGTGTTGTCAGGTCCTGTAACAGACACACGTACTTATAGACCTGTATCCCTGCAGATTTTGGGCTGGGTATGTGGCATGGTTCTCAAGGGACCTGATCAGATATCAACGAACTGTCACCATATGTGACTCCTCTGGAGTGTGAGTTCATGTTAGCCCCTGGTAGGTCTCTGGCCTGGAAGTACGGAGCTGATCGACACAATACCATCCTAATATGTGTGTCCCTCTAGCATAGGACCTGGCTTGTCAAGCAACAATAAGGGTGCTACATTTAGAGGGATTAGAACATCTAATGTGTTATTTATTTTTTTTTTTTTTTGTTTTTTTTTATTGTTGTCTGTATTCCTACTAAATTAGATTATTGTTCACTATTGGTCCTAGTGACCATTGTCTCTGGTAGAGAAAATGATGGGAAGTGCAAAAGTTTTGAGTTGTCTCAGAAATAGAAAGTAAGGAAAAAGTTAAGAGAAAATCTCCTAATGGGGACACCTATTCCAGTTGTTCCCCCAGAGGGGAAATCCCCTCACTTTGGAGAGATCTCTGCTTACTTTCTGCTGTGTCTTTTAGACAACAAATCTTCATGATAGAACACAGACCAAATATAAAAAAAGCCAGGGGTCATAACCATTCTCTGCTCTATCCAAACCACAAAAAAAGTTTTGGCTTTACATACAGAAATAGAAATTTGGACAGTTGTGGAGGCAACATGGACTCTCGTGGTACAGTATAAACTTACAACAGTCAGTTTACAAAAATATATCAATTTATTATGAACAAACACACACATAATAAAAAGCCTTCAATAGTAGATAAATTGCATTGGATGTTACTAATCATGGAGTATCCACTTGTCTGACACAAATTGGAAGAACTTAGATATATATAGAGATGATCCAGCGCCATTACACGCAGAGATTTGTTCTTCCAGTTGTACACTCTACATGTTTCGGGGTGACCCCCTTCTTCAGGAGTATTTTAGGTCAGATAATGATCTACAAGAAAGCATATAAATCAAGTGTACAATATTAGAATCAAAATAAAAATTTACAAAATAAAAAATTAAATAAAATTAAAGGTCAATTGAACTATTTTGGAAAATTGCACCCATAATATCAGGGTGCACCAAAATTACAGGCTTTCAATGTCTTGTTATTTCAATGTAAGGATGCCTTGTTGCCATTAAAACAGTCAGCCTCGGAAGGTTTTATCCCCTTATTGACCAGTCCATTTTTTGCGATATGACACTGATTACTTTAACTGACAACTACGCAGTCGTGCGACACTGTATCCAAATAAGATTGATGTCCTTTTTTTCCCCACAAATAGAGCTTTCTTTTGGTGGTATTTACTATTAATGGTAGCGAACAGCGATTTTTAGCTGGACTGCAACATTGTAGTGGACAGATCAGGCACCTAGCTGACAATTTTAACACTTTTTTGGGAACCAGTGACATTACAGTAATCAGTGCTAAAAATATGCACTGTTATGCCGTGTACACACGATCGCACATTCCAACAACAAAATCCATGTTTTTTTTCCAATGGATGTTAGCTCAAACTTGTCTTGCATACACATGGTCACACAAATCTTGTCGGAAATTCCGAACGCCAAGAACCCGGTGACGTACAACGCGTACGATGAGCCGAGAAAAGTTAAGTTCAATAGCCAGTGCGGCTCTTCTGCTTGATTCCGAGCATGCGTGGAACTTTGTGCGTCGGAATTGTGTACACACAATCGAAATTTACGACAACGGATTTTGTTGTCGGAAAATTTGAGATCCAGATCTCAAATTTTGTTTGTCAGAAATTCCGACGGAAAATGTCTGATGGAGCCTACACACGGTCGGAATTTCCGACAACAAGCTCCCATCAAACATTTCCTGTCGGAAAATCCGACCGTGTGTACGCGGCATTACTGTACTAATGACACTGGCAGGAAAGGGGTTAACACCAGGGGCGATCAAAGGGTTAAGTGTGTCCCCAGAAGGTGCTTTCTTACTGTGTGATTGATAGACTCACTGTATGAACAGAGAGATCTGTGTTCCTGCATAGCAGGAACACAGATTTCTCTGTTCATACTTAACAGGACAGCGATCTGCCTCATTACATTGGCAGACCGGCGTCCTGCCTCTCTGGAGAGCGATCGCAGATGGCCGGCAGACATTGCGTCCGCCGGACCCACTGATTAGTTCCCCCTGTGGCCAATCAGTGCGTGCGCCCCCGGCAGCTTTTGCATGAAATGACCTACAGGTACGTCATTTTGCACGAAACAGACGACCTGCCACAGCATATGTACTGCGGTCAGTCGGCAAGTGGTTAATGTACATAGCATTCAGAGTACAGCAGTCAGGAATATAAAACAAATACAACATAATGTATAAAATGAATGGTTCAGGACTATGTAACCCACAACATAGCATATACAGTGCACCTGCCAGGACCATGGAGCATATAGAGTAAAGCAGTAAGGACTTTGTAATGCACTCTATCATAACATATAGAGTGCAGTATTGGAAACTTTGTAGTGAATAAAAACAGTCAATGTAAATTATAGTGTATACAGAGCAGCACTCAGAGTGCTGGGACAGGACTATGTAATGCACAGCACATCTTACAGAGTGCAGTGTTCAACAGTAAGTGCACCTTCAAATATTGAGTGTCTCCCTATAGGATTGATGATCACTGGTATGTTTGCCGCCATAAAATTGATTTTCAGTGGTCTGTGCCCCCACTGGTAGTCAGTAGTTCCTGTCTGCTCACCTTATCTGTCTGTGGTGATTACCCTTTTAAATTCTGGTGGTGTGTTTGCATTACATTTGTGTTCAGTGGTATCTTTGGTATTCAGTAGCCTATGCCACAATTGGTAGCCAGTAGTCTCTGTCTTCCTTTTGTCGGGGATCAGTGGGAGCACCTGAGAAACACTGCAGAAGACCCACACATCTTCTTTCCAGTTCCTGGGTCTGTGACATTGGACCAGTACAACAAAGGCATGATTGGGCTGGATATTACTCCACCTGGTATTGATGTACTCTGATATTCAGATTGACCCACTTTGTTTAACGTCTGGCTAGTCCGGGGGTAGAATACCTTAGAAACATGCCCCAGGTTCTCAGATCTAGCAACACTTATGGTGAAATCTGTTCAACAATATTTTAGTGCAGGAATTTTGTTCCTTTTTAGCCCATTTCAACATAACCTGACTAGTTTTTCTCTCTTTTTTTCTTAGGCGAGACAGAAAATCTCCAAAATCCTTTTGAAGGGTCAACAATTAATGTGGGATCGATGGCTCTAGCCCTCTACTCTGCACTTTATTCCTACTCTGGATGGGACACACTGAACTTTGTCACAGAGGAAATGAAGAATCCCAAAAGGTCAGAATCCCTTAAAATGTAACTGTCCTCACTGTGCGTGCCTATGGTACATCCTATTATATACAATGGGTATAAAAAGTATATACACTCCTGTTAAAATGTCAGGTTTCTGTGATGTAAAAAAATGAGACAAAGATAAATCATTTCAGAACTTTTTCCATATTTAATGTGACCTATAAACCGTACAACTCAGTTGAACAACAAACTGAAATCTTTTAGGTGGAGGGAAATTAAATTAAAAAACTAAAATAATATGGTTGCATAAGTGTGTACACCCTTAAACTAATACTTTGTTGAAGCACCTTTTGATTTTATTACAGCACTCGGTCTTTTTGGGTATGAGTCTATCAGTATGGCACATCTTGACTTGGCAACATTTGCCCACTCTTCTTTGCAAAAACATTCCAAATCTGTCAGATTGTGAGGGCATCTCCTGTGCACAGCCTTCTTCAGATCACCCGACAGATTTTCAATCCGATTCAGGTCTGGGCCATTCCAAAACTCTAATCTTCTTCTGGTGAAGCCATTCCTTTGTTGATTTGGATGTATGCTTTGGGTCGTTGCCATGCTGAAAGATGAAGTTCCTCTTCATGTTCAGCTTTCTAGCGGAAGCCTGAAGGTTTTGTGCCAATACTGACTGGTATTTGAAAGTGTTCATTATTCCTTCTACCTTGACTAAGGCCCCTGTTCCAGCTGAAGAAAAACAGCCCCAAAGCATGATGCTGCCACCATCATACTTCACGGTGGGTATGGTGTTCTTTTGGTGATGTGCAGTGGTGTTTTTGCGCCAAACATATCTTTTGGAACAATGGCCAAAAAGTTCAACCTTGGTTTCATCAGACCATAACACATTTTCCCACATACGTTTGGTAGACTTCAGATGTGTTTTTGCAAAATTTCTCCGAGCTTGGATGTTTTTCTTCGTAAGAAAAGGCTTCCGTCTTGCAATTTTACCCCATAGCCCAGACATAGATATTCCTGCAGCTCCTTTAATGTTGTTGTAGGCCTATTGGCAGCCTCCCTGACCAGTTTTATTCTTGCCTTTTCATAAGTTTTTGTCCAGTTCTTGGTAATGTTACTGTTGTGCCATATTTTCTCCACTTGATGATGACCGTCTTCACTGTGTTCCATAGCATATATAATGCCTTGGAAATTCTTTTGTACCCTTCTCCTGTCTGATACCTTTTAACAATGAGATCCCTATGATGCTTTGGAAACTCTCTGCAGACCATTATTATTATTACTATACAGGATTTATATAGCGCCAACAGTTTAAGCAGCGCTTAACAACTTGAAGGTAGACAGTACAAATACAACACACTTTAATGCAGTAGGAATCAGAGGGCCCTGCTCCTTAGAGCTTACAATCTAAGATGGAAGGTCAAGAGATACAAGAGGTAATAACTGTGGTGGATGTGATAATGGAGAAAAGTACAGTTGTTAGGTGGGGGCCAGATAGGCTTCTTTGAAGAGATGAGTTTTCAGGAATCGTCTGAAAGTGGAAAGTACAAAGTAGAAGAAAGTCGGACAGATTGGGGTACGGTATTCCAGAGGATGGGAGAGCTCTGGAGAAGTCCTGAAGACAAGCTTTAGATGAGGTGACAAGGGAGTTAGAGAGCAGAAGGTCTTGGGAGGAGCAAAGAGAACGATTAGGTTGGTATTTTGGGACTAGGTTAGTGATGTAACTGGGGGCCAGGTTGTGGATGGCTTTGTAAGTTATTGTTAGTATCTTGAATTAAATTTGTTGGTTGAGTGGCAACCAATGGAGTGATTGGCAGAGGGGTATAGCAGATGCTGAGCGGTTTGTGAGGTGGATGAGCCTGGCAGCAGTGTTCATGATGGAATGAAGTGGGGATAGCCTATTTAAAGGCAAGCCAATGAGGAGGGACTTGCAGTAGTCAAGGCGAGAGATGACCAGGGAGTGGATTAGAAGCTTTGTGGTGACATTGGTTAGGAAGGGGCGTATCTTGGAGATGTTGGGCCAGAGTAGTCAAGGCGAGAGATGACCAGGGAGTGGATTAGAAGCTTTGTGGTGACATTGGTTAGGAAGGGGCGTATCGTGGAGATGTTGGGCCAGAGTAGTCGAGGTGAGAGATGACCAGGGAGTGGATTAGAAGCTTTGTGGTGACATTGGTTAGGAAGGGGCATATCTTGGAGATGTTGCGGCGGTCGAGGCGGCAAATATTGAATAGCAATAGGATGTAGGGCCGAAAGTTAGTTCGGAGTCCAGGATTACACCTAGGACCTTGGCATGGGGGGACAAGTTGATAGTTGAGCCGTTGATATTGACAGAGAAATCAGGGGAAGTGGCACTTCCTGAGCTCGGTTTTGGATAGGTTGAGTTTGAGGAAGTGATGTGACATCCAGACTGATATGTCTGCTAGTAAGTTGGTGATGCGTGAGGGGACAGATGGAGAGAGTTGGGGGGGTGGGGAGATAGATTTGGGTGTTATCAGCATAGAGATGATATTGAAAGCCATGGGAGGCAGTCAACTGACCCAGGGAGGTGGTGTAGATTGAGAAAAGGAGGGGTCCAAGAACAGAACCTTGGGGGACCCCGATGGAGAAAGGAAGAGGAGAGGAGCAAGTAGAGTCGTAAGTGACACTGAAGGAGCGGTGGGATAGGTAGGATGAGAACAGTAACAGAGACCAAAGGAGTGGAGTTTTTAAGGAGGAGGGGTAGTCAACTGTGTCAAAGGCAGCAGAGAGGTCCAGGAGTAGTACAGAATAGTGTCTGTTGGTTTTAGCCGTTAGTAGGTCATTTGTGAGTTTAAGGAAAGCAGTTTCCGGAGAGTGTTGATGACGAAATGTGGACTGAAGGGGATCAAGAAGTTTGTTCATGGTCAGATGGTCGCTCAGTCGGTTGTAGACCAGTCTTTCAAGAAGTTTGGAGGTGAAGGCGAGGACCATGGCTTTTGCAGTAGGATGCGACTAAGAAAATGTCAGGAAAGACCTACTAGAACAGCTGAACTTTATGTACAAAATGCAGGTTTCAGGGGGGTGCTGTGTACAGAATGCAAGATTTAGAGGTATGCTACTTACAGAGTGCAGAGTTCAGGGGTGTGCCAACTACAGAGTGCAGGTTGTAGGGGTGCTTTACATACAGAAATCAAGGGTGCGCTATGCACAGTGTGCAATATCTCATTTCCTCCCCTCCTCTGACCACCTCTGCACCCCCCACTCCTCCCCATTCTTCCACCTCTGCACACATCTGCCTGAACACCACCACAGCCCTCATCCCCCCTCCCCTAACACCCCCCCCCAAAGCTTCCTCGCATCTCTACTAGGCAACTCCCTCCCTGTGTATTGGGCTCTAGTACCTGTTTAGGTGGATCTGTGTATTTGGCATGCTGCTCCAGTAACAGTGAGTTCACTTCTGCTGCCCAGCAGGAAGAGCAGGAGGTGGTGGCCGGGGGCCACTGCCGACCACATGTCAAGGCCTGGCGGGCCGGATTTGGCCCGCTGGCCTTGTGTTTGCCACATGTGCCATAACTGTAAAATACTGTTGTTTAAAATATGCTCAGGGACACAGCAAGAAGAGGGTCAAGTTGTCAGTTTTGTGTTCTTGAATGTGCCACTCACTGTCAGTCTGTGTGTTAGTTTTGATTTATGATAAATCATAAATCAATAAACTTGGCCTGTAACTTTGTGCATTCAGGTGGTGGGCAGCATATGAGCTAAGTAGTTGGCACTTCCACCTAGAAGTACTAGGGCCATCAGTTTGAATCCCAACCATGGTACTACCTGCATGGAGTGTGCACTGTACCTGCTTCGTGCTTCGGTTTCCTCCCACACTCCAAAGACATGCTGGTAGGTAGACATGTGCACACTGAAATATTTCGTTTCGGAATTTCGTTTTCGTCCGAAAAATAAATTTATTTAGTTACTCCCGAAATTCGTTTTTATTCAATCATTCGTTTTTCGTTAAAAATTGCATTAGTCCGAAAATCCAAATTAAGGTCGAATCTGTCATTGAAGGCTTATGGTGTCTGTCGAATGTTCAAAAAAGATTCAACGGAGCAGCTAAACTGTACGACGCCGTATAGTTTACCTGCTCCGTCGAATCTTCTTAGAACTTTCAACAGACACCATAAGCCAAAGTACGTGTGTACTTAGTTCTAGCTATTTTACTGCTCCTCCTCTTTGGTTACAATCAGCCAATAACATTCATCATCATCATTATTTTTATTTGTCTTTTCTCCCCTACATCGAATCTTTTCTTCCCCTCGTCGAATCTTTTCTCCCCTACGTCAAATCTTTTCTCTCTATGTCGAATCTTTTCTCTCTATGTCGAATCTTTTCTCTCTATGTAGAATAATCTTGGACTAATAGAGTTAAGGTTAGGCACATTCGACCACAGGTTTGATGGACACAGATTGTTATTGTCATCATCATGTCGAATCTCCTATCTATATCGAACTGTTGTAGCAACAAAAACAAAAATAAAGCATTTGTTTATGTCGGACCTTTCGTTTTTCGGATTCTGCACTTTCGTTATCGTTTGTTAAAACGATAACGAAAATACCTGAAATTCGGACGAAAATGCATTCGGACGAAAACGAATGCACATGTCTACTGGTAGGTTAATTGGCTCCTGTCTAAATTGGCCCTAGTGTGTGTATATATGAATGTAAGTTAGGGACCTTAGATTGTAAGCTCCTTAAGGATAGGGAGTGATGTGAATATACTAAATATATATGTAAAGTGCTACATGAATTGACAGTGTAGCTGTAATAAATAAATTAGTCTTAGCATCTTTACAATCTACAGTATCTGTTGAAACTTTTTGGCTTTTAAAAGCTTTTGAAACTGAACAAATGTAAATGTGCACTGCATGATGAGTGGCATCATCACTCAAAGAGTTTTTGGGGTTATTTTTTATTTTTTATTTTAACGTTACTCTTCTGTCAAAAAAGCAATATTCTTGTAACAAAACTTGGTTTTGCTTAAATAAAGATGTTATATAACGAGTAAATCTGTGTCTATAGTGCATGTTAAAACCTTAATACCATAATAACATATTAGATTTTTCACTCCAGGAGTATATAATGAGTTTTGGAAATTAATGCATTAAATAATGCATTACAATTTAACTAAACCCATTCTATTTTAGATGACTAAAATGAGTTTTAGTCGACTAAAATGTAGAACATTTTAGTCGACTAAAATGTATTGGAGATCTTATTCCACTAAATATGACTAAGACAATTGTAAATGACTAAAATGGGACTAAAACTAAAATGGCATTTTAGTCAAAAGACTAAAACTAAATTGAAATTTGCTGCCAAAATTAACAGTGCCTGCCACTATCAAGAATCAAAATATTCCCTTTTTAATAGATTTAATTGATCATTGAAGCATGGAAAGAAGAGTGACTTCTGGGGTCTCCGGCCATTTCTTGTCTGTAATCAAATGGCTGAGCAGGACCATCACATGTGTAGATATGTGCCTCTTGGCTCACCACATCTCCAACATTGATCTGGTATAGCCGGGTTGATCTTATTTAATAGAGTCGGGAAGCGGTACCATCTGCTTACAATTTTATAATTTTGTTCCTGCAATTGGGAAGCTAAGGTTGATTTAAATGTGAGAGAGAAGGCTTTATCCTAGTCCTTAGGAGCCAAGTTCTTGCCTAATTCTCACTCCCAGTCTCGAATATAAAAAGGTGATCGGGGAATGTTAAGAATGTAGGGTGCCATATATTTTAGAGAGCATGTGGACCTTTTGAATCAGAAAGACACAACTCCTCAAACCGAGTCAAGTCCCCACAAAGCTGCTCCTTACCCAACCCAACATAAAAGTGACGTAGTTGAAAATGTTAAAGCCACTCTCCTCTATAGGAGCGAGAAAGGGAGCTGAGTTCTCTCAAGGATTTCAGACCCTTAGAGGTGAGCGTGTGCCAAATAGGCGATGGGCATGGTGGTTGCCAGCAGAGAAAGCCTTTGTCTGGCAAGCTGGCCCCAGGCGCGAAGATACATTATACAGTATGTTGTATTGACCTTGTCCCAAACATATAAATGAAGAAAACAGAAACAATAACAGTGTTAGAGGCAGGCGATCAGTGGGGAGCAACCATGGAAGGGAGGTCAATGGTATAGGCGATAAGTCCAACTCGAGGGTAACCCACTGCTTGAGGGAACCATGGTGGAACCAATCCAGCACCCTACTAATTAGTACTGCAGCATGATATAATTCCAAATGGGGCAGGCCTGCACCACGGGCGTCTCGCCTCTTCACCAAAATATCATACTTTAGCCTAACCGAGGATCTAGGCCAGATAAATTTAAGTAATATCGACCACTCCCATTAAAAAAATGAGTGGGGGCCCCGGATGAGAATTGTTTGAAATATTTAAAGAAATCGATGGATGATATCTATCTTAAATAGGGACATCTGTCCCAACCAGGAATGTCGCATTGGTGGCCATCTGTTAAGGCGTTCCTGCATGATCCTGCATGACCATCTCCATGTTACTACATAGGGGGACCTCAAGAAAAATTGGATGTACAAGTTTCTCATACTCGACATTATACACTCACTAGCACCAGATTTGTATTTTAAAAATTGTATTTACTGGTGTTTATTTACTGATGATGACGGCCAGTTAGGCTGGCCATTATACATTTTACCGATGCAATGCAATCAGGGGTGCATCTATTAATGTCTTGCATACATAGCAACATCATTTTGGGGCTCCCATCCTTTTAACTGGTTATAGTGTATGCAAACCCAAAACCAAAAATGTTATATATTTCAGTTTACAAGTCCTTAGATGTGTTGGCTGCATTAGTTTTACATTTTTCAGGCTAAGTACAGAACATGCCTGATGATCTTGCCAGAAGTACAGTGTCCTTGTCATTTTTTTGTGAACTGAAAAGACAGTAAAAACAATGTTGTCTAATTTTTGTAAACTACTAACTACTGTAAAGGACAGAAAAACATTACTACCGTATGTGCTCTACTAAATAAGCACCAATTGGTAAACAGTGGGTAGGAGTAGATATTGCTGGTTGGACTTTATGAGCCATAGAGTTATTGCCCACTGCTTTCACATTGATCAGCTTTTCTTCTGTTTTTGCATTACAGAAAGCAGAAGAAAAATGCATTGGAACACTTCACAAAAATCAGTTGAGTTTTTAAAAATCTGGCATGCTGCATTTTTGGTGGGTGTTTGGCACGTGTTTAAAACCGCACCAAAAACACACTTCCCCATTAAAATGCATTGAAAACGCATAAAAAAATGTACCCGAGGTTGCATCTTTGGTGCGTTTTTTGAGTTACGTGTCCTTTTTTCAGAGGTGCAGGCTGAAGCAACCAGAAAATGCACTGGAACCCGGCAAAAATGCAGCATAAGTTTTTTTTAACAGCGTTTTTGCAAGGAGCAGTGTGAAAGCAGACTTACACCCCACTACATACAGTAGGTAGGCCCTAGCTGTCACAGTGCACAAAAATATCACATTTTAGAGATTTCCCTTTAGTCCCAGAACATTACCAATGCTGTTACTACTTTACTTCTACTGATGTTCGTTTCATGTATTCACAGGAACCTTCCTCTTGCTATTGCTATTTCAATGCCTATTGTGACTATTATATACCTTCTTACCAACGTGGCATACTATGTGGTTCTAGACATGGTATCTGTCTTGACCAGTGATGCAGTTGCTGTGGTGAGTTTTCTGTAGTTGTGTAATTATCTATTTAAGTTCTGATATCATTTGTATTCTGCAGAAACTGTAGGTATTTTAGGAAAGGTCAATGAAAAATGTATTTTGATCATAAGCAACAAATGCTAATACTATTTTGTGTTTTCTAGACCTTTGGAAATGAAGTTCTTGGCCATGCTAAATGGCTGATTCCAATAGCTGTTGCTATGTCTTGTTATGGCGGTTTGAACTCCTCTATAATTGCAGCGTCAAGGTGAGTAACTGACAGGTCAGGCCTGACAGACAGGAAAACGTTATACGGGACTGTAAGACTATTCCTCTGTGCATTCATATCCTGTTCCCAATGTCTATTCCTGAGTAGGGATGAGCCCGTGGTTCGAGTCAAACGTAAGTTCGTCTCGAACATCGGGCGTTCATTTGTTGTAAAACAAACGAAACATATTGGGCATTCGCGGGAAATTCAAGCGCCACGGAACGCCCCATAATGCACTGCAAGGTGATGATGATGATGATTGGCCAAACATGCACCTGACCTGCATGCTTTGACCAATCACAGCGTGCTCTGCTGCGAGAGCCATACTTGTCCAAAGGCAGAGTGTTCCGCAATGTCCATCCATCTTCAATCACGTCGCCGATAAACCCAAAAAATAGAAGAAAAAACGCTCCGCCGACTGCTGTCTCTTGGCTGTGACAGCTGTTATATAGGCAAGGGCGGGGCCACCCGGTGACGTAACCAGCTGACCCCACCCCTTCTGACATCATGCGACATCATGTGATGTCAGAGGGGGCGGGTAGTTTTTACTTTTTTGACACTTTTTTGGTGAATGGATAGGGGTACAATGTACTCGATACCCATTCACATAAGGGGGGGCCGGGATCTGGGGGCCCCCTTATTAAAGAGGGCTTCCAGATAAGCCCTCCACCCGCAGACCCCCACAACCACCGGGCAAGGGTTGTGGGGATGAGGCCCTTGTCCCCATAAATAGCGCTGCGAAGTTGACGTACCCACCACCCCAGTGTGAAAGGGGCCTAAGACCCCTTTCACACTGAGGCGCTTTGCAGGCGTTAAAAATAGCGCCTGCAAAGTGCCCTGAAACAGCGGCTCCAGTCACTACAGTGTGAAAGCCTGAGGGCTTCACTGGTGCGATGCTCTGGCAGGGCGTCAGAAAAAGTCCTGCCAGCAGCTTCTTTGGAGCGTATTAGGAGCAGTGAACTCACCGCTCCTAAAGCGCCCCTGCCCATTGAGATCAATGGGCAGCGCCGCCAAACCGCAGGCAAAGTGCCGCTGTAGCAGCGCTTTGCGGGCGGTTTTAACCCTTTTTCGGCTGCTAGCGGGGGTTAAAAGCGCCCCGCTAGCGGCCAAATAGCGCCTGCAAAAACGACAGTAATGCACTGCTAAAAATTAACGCCATTTAAGCGCCGACACCCAGCGCGGCTCAATGTGAAAGGGCTATTAAGGTGTTATTTTGCATATGGACCACCAAGGCAGTGTCTGTGTTTCTTTTATTGTCATTATTAGTTTTTTACATTTCCTGATTACTATTGAAAATAATTAAGTTGTATAGTGGAACACAGTGATATAAAAAGTATGCCACCGTGAGCCCTCACGCTTCGCACTCATCCTGATAGTATGTATCAATTGTCTGTGCTGTGTAGGTATGGGAAGCAGATATGACTTTTTAAGTACTTATTTCAGTTACAACTTAAACCTACATTAAAAACTGTGTTAATATATTCATAGGTTATGGTGTTTTCTTGTTTTTTTTTTATATATGCCTTAAATATTTTCTTAATAAAAATTCACAAAATGTAACCTTAAGTCACCTGCAAAGCTTTGCAAGTGCTGGTACACATTACATAGCACAGATTTTCCTGCCATTTTCCTGTTTAGCAAACTGATTAATATGTAGGTTCTTATAGAGAATGCCAGCTCATATTTGGTGCATTAGGACTTCCCAGGATTGTAGATGTATTGCTAAATCCCCAATCAGTTGTTAAATTGCTAATTTATTCATTTCAAACTCATTTTACAATATCCTGATTTTTAAATAAAGATCAGCGTGCTTCAGGTGAGCCTGTTGCACCTGTACAGTATATGTCCCCAAAAATTACAGAGGGTGTAGTTATTTACCTGCTGTGATCATACTCATGTTATGTTAACACTGATCTATGCCCCGGTTGGCCAATAAAGTGTCAGAAGTACTGAAGTCACAGTTTATAATGGCCTTGTCTATATCATAAAGAGAACATTTCTGTTTCTCTAGGCTGTTTTATGTTGGAGCAAGGGAAGGTCACTTACCTACAAGTCTAAGTCTGATTCATCTGCAGAACTTCACCCCTGTCCCTGCTCTTCTCTTTAATGTAAGTGTACTAATACTAATGATCATACTAACTTTCACTGGGCATTTGTACACACATTACAAATATTAAGATACAAACTAGTTTGAGTAATTCATTGCCCATTTAGCTGAGTGATGCCAAGATGATTTACAGTGCCTTGAAAAAGTATTCACACCCCTTGCCATTTTCTGCATTTTGTCATGTTACAACCAAAAATGTATTTTATTGGGATTTTGTGTGATAGACCAACACAAAGTGGCACATAATTGTTAAGTGGAAGGAAAATGATTAAATGGTTTTCAACATTTTTTTAAGTAAATTTAGTAAATATCCAAAATGTGTGGCTTGCATTTGTATTCAGTCGCCTTTACTGTGATACCCCTAACTAAAATCTAGTGGTACCAATTGCCTTCAGATGTCACCTGATTAGTAAATAGAGTCAAAATGTGTGTAATTTAATCTCAGTATAAATAAAGCTGTTCTGTGAAGCCCTCAGAGGTTTGTTAGAGAACCTTATTGAACAAACAGCATCATGAAGGCCAAAGAGCACACCAGACAGGTCAGGGATAAAGTTGTGGAGAAGTTTAAAACAGGGTTAGGTTTAAAAAAAAATATCCCAAGTTTTGAACATCTCACAGAGCACTGTTCAATCCATCATCCGAAAATGCAGAGTATGGCACAAATGCAAATCTACCAAGATATGGCGGTCCACCTAAACTGACAGGCCGGGCAAGGAGAGCATTAATCAGAGAAGTAGCCAAGAGGCCCATGATACCTCTGGAGGAGCTGCAGAGATCCACAGCTCAGGTGGAAGAATCTGTCCACAGGACTATTAGTCGTGCACTTCACAAATCTGGCCTTTTTGGAAGAGTGGCAAGAAGAAAACCATTGTTAAAAAAAAGCCATAAGAAGTCCCATTTGCAGATTGTGAGAAGCCATGTGGGGGACACAGCAAATATGTGGAAGAAGGTGCTCTGGTCAGATGAGACCAAAATTGAACATTTTGGTCTAAAAGCAAAAGGCTATGTGTGACGGAAAACTAACACTGCACATCACCCTGAAAACACCATCCCCGCCATGAAACATGGTGGTGGCAGCATCATGTTGTTATTTCAGCAGGGACGGGAAAGCTGGTCAGAGTTAATGGGAAGATGGATGGAGCCAAATACAGGGCAATCTTAGAAGAAATCCTGTTAGAGTCTGCAAAAGACTTGAGACTGGGGCAGAGGTTCACCTTCCAGCAGGATAACGACCCTGAACATACAGCCAGAGCTACAATGGAATGGTTTAGATCAAAGCATATTCATGTGTTAGAATGGCCCAGTCAAAGGTCAGACCTAAATCCATTTGAGAATCTGTGGCAAGACTTGGAAATTGCTGTTCACAGACACTCTCCATCCAATCTGACAGAGCTTGAGCTATTTTGCAAAGAAGAATGGGAAAAATGTTCACTCTCTAGATGTGCAAAGCTGGTAGAGACATCCCCAAAAAGACTTTGAGCTGTAATTGCAGTAAAAGGTGGTTCTACAAAGTTTTGACTCAGGGGGGCTGAATACAAATACATGCCACACTTTTCACATATTTATTTAAAAAAAAAAAATTGTAACCATTTATAATTTTCCTTCCACTTCACAATGATGTGCCACTTTGTGTTGGTCTATCACATACAATTCCAATAAAATACATTTACGTGTTAGGTTGTAGCATGACAAAACATGGGACATTTCAAGGGGTATGAATACTTTTTCAAGGCACTGTATATTGTTATTACCCATATTATTATTGTTACAGGTACTTACAGTGGGGACGGAAAGTATTCAGACCCACTTAAATTTTTCACTCCTTGTTATATTGCAGCCATTTGCTAAAATCATTTAAGTTCATTTTTTTTCCTCATTAATGTACACACAGCACCCCATATTGACAGAAAAACACAGAATTGTTGACATTTTTGCAGATTTATTAAAAAAGAAAAACTGAAATATCACATGGTCCTAAGTATTCAGACCCTTTGCTCAGTATTTAGTAGAAGCACCCTTTTGATCTAATACAGCCATGAGTCTTTTTGGGAAAGATGCAACAAGTTTTTCACACCTGGATTTGGGGATCCTCTGCCATTCCTCCTTGCAGATCCTCTCCAGTTCTGTCAGGTTTGATGGTAAACGTTGGTGGACAGCCATTTTTAGGTCTCTCCAGAGATGCTCATTTGGGTTTAAGTCAGGGCTCTTTCTGGGCCATTCAAGAACAGTCACAGAGTTGTTGTGAAGCCACTCCTTCGTTATTTTAGCTGTGTGCTTAGGGTCATTGTCTTGTTGGAAGGTAAACCTTCGGCCCAGTCTGAGGTCCTGAGCACTCTGGAGAAGGTTTTCGTCCAGGATATCCCTGCACTTGGCCGCATTCATCTTTCCCTCGATTGCAACCAGTCGTCCTGTCCCTGCAGCTGAAAAACACCCCCACAGCATGATGCTGCCACCACCTTGCTTCACTGTTGGGACTGTATTGGACAGGTAATGAGCAGTGCCTGGTTTTCTCCACACATACCGCTTAGAATTAAGGCCAAAAAGTTCGATCTCGGTCTCATCAGACCAGAGAATCTTATTTCTCACCATCTTGGATTCCTTCAGGTGTTTTTTTAGAAAACTCCATGCGGGTTTTCATGTGTCTTGCACTGAGGAGAGGCTTCCGTCGGGCCACTCTGCCATAAAGCCCCGACTGGTGGAGGGCTGCAGTGATGGTTGACTTTCAACAACTTTCTCCCATCTCCCGACTGCATCTCTGGAGCTCAGCCACAGTGATCTTTGGGTTCTTCTTTACCTTTCTCACCAAGGCTCTTCTCCCCCGATAGCTCAGTTTGGCCGGACGGCCAGCTCTGGGAAGGGTTCTGGTCGTCCCAAACTTTTTCCATTTAAGGATTATGGAGGCCACTGTGCTCTTAGGAACCTTAAGTGCAGCAGAATTTTTTTTGTAACCTTGGCCAGAGCTGTGCCTTGCCACAATCCTGTCTCTGAGCTCTTCAGGCAGTTCCTTTGACCTCATGATTCTCATTTGCTCTGACATGCACTGTGAGCTGTAAGGTCTTATATAGACAGGTGTGTGGCTTTCCTAATCGAGTCCAATCAGTATAATCAAACACAGCTGGACTCAAATGAAGGTGTAGAACCATCTCAAGGATGATCAGAAGAA
The DNA here is from genome assembly GCF_042186555.1 of Aquarana catesbeiana. Lineage (NCBI taxonomy): Eukaryota > Metazoa > Chordata > Amphibia > Anura > Ranidae > Aquarana > Aquarana catesbeiana. The sequence goes on from NC_133328.1 coordinate 561,248,756, forward strand.
ATGGACAGCACCTGAGTTAAATATATGAGTGTCACAGCAAAGGGTCTGAATACTTAGGACCATGTGATATTTCAGTTTTTCTTTTTTAATAAATCGGCAAAAATGTCAACAATTCTGTGTTCTTCTGTCAATATGGGGTGCTGTGTGTACATTAATGAGGAAAAAAATGAACTTAAATGATTTTAGCAAATGGCTGTAATATAACAAAGAGTGAAAAATTTAAGGTTGGTCTGAATACTTTCTGTCCCCACTGTAGATAGTGGCATGAATTTACACAGTGCTTTACATATATTTTGTACATTTACATCACTCCCTGCCCTCAAGAAGCTTACAGTCCCGAATTCACATACTGTACATACACATACTAGGGCAAATTAACCTACCAGCATGGCTTTGTAGTGTGGGAGGAAACCACACTACACTTAAATAAACATGGTATACTTACCTGCTCTGTGCAATGATTTTGCACAGAGTCCTGATCCTCCTCTTCTTGGGTCCTCTCCCCTGCCGAGTGCTCCCATAGAAAGCCACTCGCTGTGGAGGCACATGTGTGGGCTTGATCCCAAACTGTGCTCTGTGTGTCCATTGACGCCCCTGCTCTCTCCTCGCAGGTTGTGATTGACAGCCAATGGCTCCTGCTGCTGCCTCCATGACCAATGAGTTGAGAGAGAATGGCGAGAGCTGCTGCTCTCGGGCACAGCACTGGATCGAGATAGGGTTCAGGTAAGTATAAGGGGTGGTGGGGGTGCTGCATGCAGATGGTCTTTTACCTTAATGCATAGGATACATTAAGGTAAAAAAGGTTCTGTCTTTAGAACCAACTTTAAATCAGATAATAGTGCTTTGCCTCCAGACATGGTATTGTATTTATTTATTACAGGTATTTCTGTATACAGCATCAGCGATTTATTAAACACCTAACACAGTGTTTCTCAACCTTTTTTCAGTCAAGGCACCCTTTACAATTTGAGGCATCAAATTCTAAAATGTAGAAATCGAAATGAATAGTTTTACATAATGCAGCAACACCCATATGCGTAGGACACCCAACATTAGCGGTGATTATTTCTTCCAACAAAAACAACTTTGCACGCTGGTACTGACTAGTATTCCAATATTTCTCTTCTCCCTCAGTTTCTCTCCCTCACTCAGCTAATGTAACCCCTGTGCTGATGATGGAAAGGGGCAAACAAGGGTGCTGTGCAGGTGCCCATCATCCTCCTTATGATGATGTCATTGGTTGTTAGGACACTGGCGGCTAGAAGGTTGTAATGGTGCACAATGAAAACCTGTGGCTTTATGTAACTAATAGACAGTCTTGATCCACCTGCTGGATTGTATACAATTTTTGGGCAGTTTCTAGGCATTTTACCAAGGCACTCCTGAAGACACCCTGGTTGATAAAGGCTGACTTAACATACTGTACAATCACATCATGCCACATGTAATATATATATATATATATATATATATATATATATATATATATATATAAAAATAACTTCACAGGTGTGGTAGACAGCACACAGTATACGTCATAGTGCCAGCAATCAAGCCTTCCCAAAGGCCATATATAAAGAAAAAGTCCAGGGATTGCTGCACTTAAAATGTATTAATTCCACATGTAATAAATTGCATACGTTTCATGTCGTTCCAAAGAACGACACCTGTGAAGTTATTTTTCTTTATATATATATTTACAGTATATACACACTATATTACCAAAATTATTGGGACTTCTGCCTTTACATCGGGGGCGGATCCAGAGCCTAGTCTCGGGAGGGGCACTGGCAGAAAATATTTTTTTATGCGGGAAAGTTATCGGGGCAGTGGCTGGTGTTAGCGCTTTCATCATCACGGCACCATGGTTGTTATTGTGTCAGGATGATTGAAGCGCATTATTTCTACTATTACATTGTAATATAAAATGAAATGGTTCAACTCACCATAATGCAGAATCAGTGGGAGCCCTGAGCGTGTCACTTGCCACGTCCCTGCCACCGGATGCTGATTGTCACTTGCCACATCACCTGCCACACGTTGCGGATTGTCACTTGCCACACGTTGCGGATTGTCACTTGCCACACGTTGCGGATTGTCACTTGCCACGTCACCTGCCACATGTTGTCATTGGCCTGCTAAGATGCAGATTGTCACTTGCCAGAGGGAAGGCAGGCAGCAGATAGATTATGTAATCTCTCTGCTGCCCGCGGCTGCACAGTGAGGGCGGAACTGCAGTGATGCAGGGCGGGCAGTGAGAGATGATGCCATCTCTCTGCTCCCCGCACGCTGGCTCTCTGACTGGCCAGCACCTCCGCTCTCATGCCAACCGGCCTGCCCACTTACTCGATGATTGCCCAGCCCGTCTGCACACTCACCTACTAACCCCCCCTTACTCATCTGCCGACCTGCAGTGCCCGCTCAGGCGCTCACTCACCTGCCAACCCCGCTGACTGGCCAGCACCTCTGCTCACCTGCCAACTGGTCCACCCGCACACTCACCTGCTGACCTCCCCTCACTCATCTGCTGACCTGCCTGCTCAGGAGCAGTGACGTAGCGTGGCTTGTCAGCACCTGGGGCAAGGCAAGTAATTTGAGCCCCCTAACCTGCGGACTTTTACCACTCCCTGAGTCCCTTCAAATACAATAGTACTAACCTACCTGATTCCTATACTGACCACTACACTAACCTACTTGATTTCAACACTGACCAACCTGATTCCTTTACTGACCATTACACACTACACTGACCACTACACTATACTGTCCACTATATTATACTGTCCACTACACTGACCACTATACTATACTGTCCACTACACTGACCACTATATTATACTGTCCACTACACTGACCACTATACTATACTGTCCACTACACTGACCACTACACTACACTGTCCACTATACTATACTGTCCACTACACTGACCACTATATTATACCGTCCACTACACTGACCACTATACTATACTGTCCACTACACTGACCACTATACTATACTGTCCACTACACTGACCACTATACTATACTGTCCACTACACTGACCACTATATTATACTGTCCACTACATATACTGTACACTATACTTTACTGTCCACTACACTGACCGCTATATTATACTGTCCACTACACTGACCACTATACTATACTGTCCATTACACTGACCACTATATTATACTGTCCACTACATATACTGTACACTATACTTTACTATCCACTACACTGACCACTATATTATACTGTCCACTACACTGACCACTATACTATACTGTCCACTATACTATACTGTCCACTACACTGACCACTATATTATACTGTCTACTACACTGACCACTATATTATACTGTCCACTACACTGACCACTACACTATACTGTCCACTACACTGACCACTACACTATACTGTCCACTACACTGACCACCATACTACACTAACTGACCACCATACTACACTAACTGACTTTCTCTCCCCCCCCCTCGGGCCCAGTAACACGACTGTCATGAGGGAGTCTCACTCACCTTTGTGTCTGGCTGGCCTGCATCAGTCCGGAGGAGGAGAAGACAGCGGCGGCTCACATTTTTGCTCCTCTCCCCAGCGCTGTAGCTGCAATGTTCAGTGTCCGGTGCAGCGCACTGTGATTGGGCATATGGGGGTCATGTGCGGAGGCAGGACTTCAGGAGCAATCGTGGACAGGCCAGCTCTATGCCTCACGTGACCCCCATACGCCCAATCACAGCGCGCCGGACACTGAACATGGCGGCCAGAGTCCGGGGACACAGGAAGTTAAAATTAGGAGGATGCAGCCAGTGACACATACTGGAGCCCCTCTAAATGTCGCACTCGGGGCCACCGCACCCCCCACTCTACGCCACTGCTCAGGAGCTCACTCACCTGCCAACTCCGGCTGACTGGCCAGCTCGCGCACTCGTCCCTGGGCCCTGACTGGCCTGTCCATCACTAATTTCTCGGAAGGGGCAATTGCCCCGTTGCCCCCCCCGGATCCGCCCCTGCTTTACATGCACAAGAACTTTAATGGCATCCCAGTCTTAGTCTGTAGGGTTCAATACTGAGTTGGCCCACCCTTTGCAGCTATAACAGCTTCAACTCTTCCAGAAGTGAATTTGTGAGGTCAGGCACTGATGTGGATGAGAAGTCCTGTCTCACAGTCTCCGCTCTGTTCCATTCCAAAGGTGTTCTATTGGGTTGAGGTCAGGACTCAGGACTGTGCAGGCCAGTCAAGTTCTTCCACCCCAAAACTCGCTCATCCATGTCTTTATGGACCTTGCTTTGTGCACTGGTACACAGTCATGTTGGAACAGGAAGGGGCCATCCCCAAACTGTTCCCACAAAGTTGGGAGCATGAAATTGTCCAAAATGTCTTGGTATGCTGGAACTAATGCGCCAAGCTGAAACCCTGAAAACCAACCCCAGACCATAATCCCCCCTTCACCAAATGATTTGGACCAGTGCACAAAGCAAAGTCCATAAAGACATGGATGAGCGAGTTTGTGGTGGAGGAACTTGACTGGCCTGCACAGAGTCCTGACCTCAAGCTGATAGAACACCATTGGAATGAATTAGAGCGGAGACTGTGAGCCAGGCCTTCTCGTCCACATCAGAGCCTGACCTCACAAATGCGATTCTAGAAGAATGGTCAAACATTCCCACAGACACACTCCTAAACCTTGTGGACAGCCTTCCCAGAAGAGTTAAAGCTGTTATAGCTGCAAAGGGTGAGCCAACCCAATATTGAACCCTACAGACTAAGACTGGGATGCCATTAAAGTTTACGTGCGTGTAAAGGCAGGCATCCCAATACTTTTGGTAATATAGTGTGTATATATATATATATATATATATATATATATATATATATATATATATATATATATATATATATATATATATATATATGTGTGTGTGTGTGTGTGTGTGTATATACTGTGTATATATACACACACATACACAAATACCAGAGCTAATTTAGACATAAGACAATTAATCTATGAGTATTTGTAGTGTGGGGGGAACTGGAATATTGAGAGGCAACCCACACAAGAACAAGGAAAACATGCAAACTTTGTGCAGATGGTGTCCTGATCAGGATACAAGCTGAGGGCCCCAGTGCTGCATGGCAGAAGTGCTATCCACTAAGCCACTGTACTGCCTGTGGTAGACTACAAATGTTTTTTTTTTTTATTATTTCCAAGGGGTTAATGGCAATTGTCTACCTGCTTGTGGAAGACATCTTTCAACTCATAAACTACTACAGCTTCAGTTATTGGTTATTTGTTGGTCTTTCTGTTGCTGGATTAATAGTGCTGCGAGTTACTCAACCTGAAAGGTCACGTCCTGTAAAGGTAAGTTCTGAAATTTTTTTTAATATATATTAGGGATAGTTATTCATGCATATTTATTTATTTTTGCTACATAGCTTCTTGAATTAGCCCACTTTTTTCATTGTTTCACAATACTATCGCACATTATCGCATATTACTGCATTTTTGTTCCTTTTTTTGCTGCATACTGTAGCTCCTTAAATTAGCTCACCATTTTTTTATTATCATTTTTTGCTTTAGAGTGTTGAGGTCACTTGCTAATGGTTGCAGCTTTTTCATGTGTATTTTTAGGGTGATATATTATTCTTTGGTATTTATTTTGTGTATTAGTTTTGGTTGGTTGTGAGGTCCATAGCAGCGCACAAGTACTTTATATTTAAGTTCTGCCATTAGCTATCGTAAAAAAAATATTTAAGAATATTTAAGCAGATACTTTTAAACCTCTTAAAGACTGACTTGTTTCCAAATTTCAAAGGCTTAAGGGGGCCTGTAAGGATATAAGACTATTGCAGTTTCCATTATTGGGTGTTTTTTAAATGAAAGTCACCAGGAGGTTTTATAAGTTGCTCTTTACAATCCATGAGCTATCAGCTATAAAATGAGGTGGTGCAAAATATTGTGCTGAAAACGTCCAGATAAGCTTTGGTGGGAGGTAGAGATAGCCTGTAATATGGATCTACATTAGCAAAAAGAAGAGAAAGTACCAGATCAACTTATAGGATCGTAGTGTTGGGTGAATGTAGTGCCCAACACTGGGAGGGGGGATACAGACTCACCCTAATTGGGGTGGTGCCCTTTACCTTAGGTCTTGAACTAGGAAAGCATATGAGGAAAAAGTGGTGGTTTGAAGGAACCCAAACAGTTCTACGGGATAAAAGGATTGGGCAATCTGCAATCTTCTCCCAACAGTTTAAAACTTCTTTATTTGTGTCAAAAATACATGAAAATATAAGTGAGCAGACTACATAACTTTAGTCCTGTTATTTGTAATGGGTTCACATTTTCCTGCTCTGGGTACAACATGATTCCAAATCTACCAAGTATGGAGTATGGGTCTGAAATGTATGTAAAAAAAATTAGGAATGATTTTCAGTGGCTACATGTGAGTCCAGAGAAATATAATAGGACAAAGTCTTCAATAAATGATAGGATTTGATATCACTTTTGTCCTTCATTGCAGGTCAGTCTGTTCTTTCCTGTGGTATATTGCCTCTGCAGCCTTTTCCTGGTTATCGTGCCACTCTACTGTGATACCATTAACTCACTCATTGGTGTTGGAATAGCACTCTCTGGAATTCCTGCTTACTTTTTAGGGGTTTATTTACAAGTTGAAAAGAGACCAAGATTCCTTTCCCTTCTTTGTGGTGAGTATCACAGTTTTTTTCTTTTTACTGTTTTGAATATTTACAGGGAGAGGCTTATTGATCACCTTGTTCAATGGGCAGGACTGTGCTTTTTGTTCCAAGCAGTGAACCCTTTTCCCCTCAGTATTCACTGCTACGCTTTGATATAGTATAAGCCAGGGCCCTGAGCTTTAATGCCATATCCAGTAGTAGTAATAGTAATACTGAGACAATTGGGTTAAATGGAAAAAACAAACAAACAGAAGGCCAATCCCACATAATTCTGCCCTAATTGTATCTGCTGAAGATGTTTTTCTCTTCTATCAACATTCTTGGTACTTCTTGGTTGTTTTTTCCTCGTGAATCAAGAAGTCTATTACATTACTTGAGCTGGTCTCTACACAGCAGCTATTTGTATCAATGTTTCCTCTGTGATGTCTTGAAGGCTGCAGCTGGACCCCGCTGGACTGAAGTTTGCAGGGCCTGTCTAAAACGTGACCTTCAGACACTGGGCTTTGCCAGTGGTGCTTTCCATACCTTAGCCTACTGTGTTAGCTGGAAGGCAATCTCCAGATCCAGACCTCTGGCGCAGCCTCTGGGGTGAGCCAATCTCAGAAGACTTACTCTGTGAGTTGGCCCATGGACAGGGCAAAGATAAAGTGGAATGTGGCTTTTGGGTACTGGGCCCTGCATTTGGTGTTTTACAGATCCATGTGTACCCATGTGACCTTCTGACACTGGGCTCTAACAGAGGGGCTTTCCAGACCATAGCCTACTGTGTTAGCTGGCAGGCAGTCTCTAGATTCAGACCCATGGCGCATCCTCTGGGAGTGAACCAACTTCTGAAGACTTAATCTGTGAGTAGAACCATTGACGGTGCAAAGATTAAGTGGGATGTAGCTTTTGGGTACTGGGCTCTGCATTTTGGGTGCTTTACATACCCATGCATACTTTGTCAGCCGCTCTTCAGTTTTAGAGCAGTTGTACAGCATCTGTTGTATACCAGTATCTGATGACTCCCTGGGAAAGTATGCCTCTAAAAGTGGAAAAATAGCTTGCTATATGGCATTTGATTACTAAGAACTTATTCTGGTGCTTTCCAGACCTGTGTGTGCTGTGTCAACTCAACTGCAGAGCACTATATAGCTCTGGAGCAGTAACCCAGTCTTCGATGTCTCCCAGTGTATGTATGTAAGCCCCTGAATGAGACATCATTTTTTTCTCAAGGAAATCGATTATTTCATAGTTGCTACTGATGTCTGTATCTCCACTCTGCACACATCCTGTTTTCATACAGAACTTTATTTTTTTGTTTCCTTTTTATGCAATGTGGGTTTTGTTCATGAATGCAACTTCTTTTCCTTCTTTGCACATTAATATCCCTCTTGCTGGTTTTTGTACTTTCCTGGAAGATCCACTGACAGAGTACCCTGTTATCCGAGTTTTTATATATATATATATATATATATATATATATATATATATATATATATATATATATATATATATGATCAAATATTGTATTGTGTCTATCACACCTCTGTAAAGGTGTCCTCTCATCCTTTTCATCCTAAGGTCCCAATACTTCTATTGCATTACAATCTATCCTTAGCCTTCCCTTTTACATAGGCGTGTGGACCTTTCACCTCTTCCTTAAAAGGGACTTGGAACTCTACACTTCTTTGTTTCACATCAAACGTTTGCTTCCCTCTTTCCCTTAGTATTGAGAGGGCTGATATATTATGGACCTCTATTCCCTGAAATTAAGCCTTGTGGTTATTCAACTTTGAACTCCAGCTGTTCAGTGGTTGGTCCTTGATCAGGATCTTTGTTTTTTTAATATTCATTTTCCCTGAGATCAGGGGTTAGGGCTTCACCTGACAAAAACTTCAAGTTCTGTTGACCACTTGTGCTGTCAAAGATTTCTTCCACCTGTATTTTTCTTCAGGTGATTGATTTGTTGATTTGTTGCTCTCCACATTATTGTGGATGTCAATCATTTTTTACAGAATAGCAGTCTCTCCTTAATAGTGCTACCTGCCCTGCTCTGAAACACCAGCTTTTTTTGGTGCCTTCCCTTGTTAGTGGCTTTTTCCATATTTGATCCCCCCCACCTATCTCTTGCCCAGCCTTGTTTGACATTAATTGCTTTGATATTCCTATAAGAAGATTTTTACATCTCTTGGATTTCTCAGTGGCTTTTGCCCCCCAAAAATTGGACTGCTTGTGGACATCCAAACTGGACAAGAATTACTATCTTCCCGTGTCCCTCAATAGACGAAAAAAAAATGGATTTTGGTACGATTTTACAATAAGTACAAAAAATATATTTTAGAAATATTTTAGAAATTCTTCATGTATTGGATAGATGTGCTGAATGTTCGTGTTGCCCAGACATACATTAAATACACCTATCATGAGAGAACATAAATGCTGCCATTGCTGAGCTTTCCCTTAGAGAATGCTGGTTCTCTTGCTATCCTGCTCATGCTTACTTTCAATGCTTTCAGAGTCAGTGGCCAAGATCAAGCACTCATTTAACCACTTGCTGCCAAATCACGTACATGGATGTGATCGATTCCAAGTGGTTATACTGGGATGATGCCTGCAGCTACAGGCATCATTCCAGTATTGTTTTTTTCAGGAGGCAATCAACTTTTAATTAGCCACTGAATGGCTTTTACAGGCAGCGGGAGGGGTCGTGCCCCCCCCCCCCCCATCTCGCCAGTGCCTCTCCGGGCTTTACCGTCCCACTGGCGAGCCCAGGAATGAAGCTGGCGGTTCCCCTGGCTTACCATAGAGCTTGTCGAGGACCAGAAGGTCCCTGATGAGCTCTATGGTATAGAAAACCAGAAGCGACGAGTATTATTGTCAGTTTCAATTTCCCCAGATGTAATCAGCACCTTTTTTAAATTGTAAAAGCATCCGATCACACCGATCTTGGCGTGATTAGATGCTTTTAAGGGCAGAGGAGACAACTGGGGTTCAATAGACCCCAGATCTCTCCATAAAGTGTACCTGTCACTGCCTATTGCTGTCACAAGGGATATTTACATTCCTTGTAACAGCAATAAAATGATCAGGAAAAAAGTTAAAGAAAACTACAAAAAATAAATAATAAAATACATTTTTTTAAAAGCACTCCTGTCCCAATGTGCTCCCGCACAAAGGTGAACTCCCGCATTGGTCCCACACATATATTTAAATGGCAATCGCACCACACATGTGGGGTATTGCCGCAAACACCAGAGCGAGAATAATACTTCAAGCAGACCTCCTCTGTAACTCTACAGACCTCCTCTGTAACTCTAAACTGGTAACCTATAAAGGTTTTTAAAGGGTCACCTACAGAGATTTTTAAATACCGTAGTTTTTCTCTATTCCAATGCAATTGCAATTTTAAACCATGACATGCATAGATATCTATTTGCTCGACATAACACCAGCTTTTATATTTTACAAAAACAGGGTATTATATTATGTTTATGGACATTAAAATTCAATAAAGTGTATTTTTTATCCAAACAATTAGCGTTCGAAAAAAACTGCGCAAATACCGTGTGACATAAAAAAACATTTTCTAGGGACTCTGCTAAAAATATATATAATATTTTGGGGTTCAAAGTAATTGGTTTTCAAAAAATATTGATATTTACTTTACTTTTTGCAAACAAAAAGTGTCAGAAAAAGGCCAAGTGGTTTCAAGTGGTTAAAGCATGCTTGTTCTCAGTCATCAACACTAAATTATCAAAGACAGACAAAGTTAGGCCGTCAGCATTTTTGAAAGAAGTTTAGCAATAGCAGCCCCTTGTACTTCTCTCTTCCCTTCAACTTGTATGGTATGTCTCCTCTCCTCCAGGGCTTTACCACCTCTAGTCATGGGAAGTGTACAGGGAGTTCCTGCTGTGTTTGGATATGGGTAGTTAAAAGAGAAGAGAAGTATGGGTTTGGGGTTTTTTCCTCCATTATACTTACCTAGGTGGATGCAGCATCGGACTGATGCTGCGTTTGCACTGAGAACCGAGCGATCAAACATTGCCGATAGCTCGGTTCTCATCGCCCCCCGAGCAGAGAGCTGCTAACCGTCAATCAGCAGCTTTCCGCTCTGCTTTTCCACGCTCACTGGAGCGCTGAGCTGTGGAGGGTTGAGAAATGGCTGTCCCAGGCTCTCAGCAGCTCGCTGAGAGCCTGAGATGGGTGTTAGTCCAGGCACCTCGCGGATCCAGACTTTATTGTCGCAACGACGCGGTGCCTGGACTGATATCCTTGATGTCAGCAGAGAGCGGACTTCAGACCGCTCTCTGCTGAAAATGGGTCACAGGCTGGCAAAATGAATTGCACTCCTGTTTCCCATAGCGAAGCCCAGCCACACGAGCTTTGGCTGGACTTCTCCTTTGAGCTTTATGGGATCCCCAGGAGCAGGGGGCCTGGTTGCAACCATAACCTCTGTTATCATTTTTCTTATGCCAGGAAACCTAAGTGTGTCTTCTAAGTAAGTAAAGGTGGGTATACACTATACCAAATTCAGGCAAACGAGTGATCGGTTTTCCTCGATGTTTCACAGCAAGTTAGAACCGAGGATAAAAATAATGTACGGAAATTCTTGTACAACAAAGGCTCTTATTTTTTTTGTTATTTGTTGTTTCTGATAATGCGCAGTCTTTCATATCTGATACTGTATTTCTCGTATGAAAACTGTACGAAAATGGTACATATTAAAGGTAAATCGTTTGTTCTGTTCATGTACAAGAAAAATTTTGCAATTTGTCCCTTCGGAAATTTGCAAAGTTGGAATCGGATGTCGAAAGTTGGGCATACACTATACGAAAACAGAATGATCGTGCCTCGTACGGAATTTTTCTTCCAATTTTCTCATAGTGTGTACCCCTGTGGACTAGGTTTGCCTTTAGTGCATATATGATAGGTGCACTTTAATTAAGACAACTAGTGAAATTCTATTTTCATGTTTTTCAGCATCAGTCACAAAATACATGCAAATCCTCTGCAACTGCTGCCTGACAGATCTGGATGAAGAGGGGAAGAATCTATAAGGTCCAATATGACTGCACTGCCTCATACTTTTCTTGATAGAAGATTTGATGTTTCATGGTTTTGCACTATATGTATATCTATATGTATATATATATATATATAAACACAATGTGATTTTTTTTCATGTTATATTTCCATTATTTCATTATTTTTATTAAGCTCCATTTTTAGTTTTGAACTTAATCAGGACACTAAAGTACAAACAAGAGCTCAGCTTACTGATTTCTTTAGAAACAGTGTTTTTTTAGAGTCACATAAAGCCCTCTAAGGCCTGATTAATACCATTGAAGTGCATTACTACACACACCTTGGTGTGCATTATTCCACTCAATAATGTGTATTGTGGTAAGCTGACCCATTCATTTTGTGCCATCATTTCACTGTAAAAGACTTAACACACATACACATGATGCGCCAAAAGGCATTTGCTTTGAGGTGTACTGGAAAGGTGCATTGGGATGCTATTCAAAATAAATGGCACTGCAACATAATGCTGCCCATTTCCTGCATTACAGTAATGCAAGGAGAAAAGTGCATGTTACTGCAATGCACAGATGTGAATTTAGCTCAAGTTGAAAGATGCCTCAAATGCTGTTTCCTATCTTAATTTAGTTCAAAAAATGTTCTCCTAACCCTTTGCAGGATTAGGCTGGTATGCTAATCCTCAGATGTGCCATCCACTTAGATTTAATACATTTATACAATTTCACACAGCTTCATTTTGAGCTGATGCAGGCTAGAGTGGCAAGCCTTTAAGAAACACTAGTATTTCTATTTCCAAAGGATTTTCAGGTCCCTGGAGCACCAGATGGGAGCATATGGTACATGCAGCTTTGTAGAGGCACTTTAGGGCAGTGGTGTCAACGTTCTTGATATAGGGGGCCTCAAGTGCAGCCCCAAACATTACAAAAAGGTCACACAAAATATTTAGTGAATGTAATGCTACAGAAAGCTGTCAGAGACTCCAGACATGCAGCAGGTTCTGAGAGGGCTTCCCTTGCGGCTAAGTGCAGAGTGTCCCTGAAGGTGGTAACAGGGAGTGCTTTGCTCAGAGAAGCAGGGGTTGCCAGCTGCGACAGACTGAGGTGATGAAGAGATGCCAGAAGTCATGCACAGAAGGTAAGGCAGGAGTAAAGCAGCAATCAGGGTCAGGAGTTAGCCGGGGTCATTCACTGGTAATCAGGCAGTAGCGGAGTTGGAAGAGCAAGCCAGGGTTCAAGCACGGATCAGCAGGGAGGGTCACTGGAACAAGCCAAGGGTCAAAGCCAGGGATGGAGACGAGACAGGTCAAAGGCAAGGTGGGTAACAGAAAATCCAATATTAACAAGAACAGGAACACAGGAGCACACAGGGGGAGCTGAAAATCATCCAGCAACTAATGGCTCATGCTGCTGGTTTTAAATAGTTCACTGGGTGCAAAAATCTGTCATGCATTGCGTGTGCTTTGGCGCACTGGCACATGGATCCTCACAGCCATTCGTGCCTGTGCACGCATGTGCATTCGCATTGGCGAATGTCTATGTGTCATTGGCGAATTTCGTGTGCCAGTCCTTCTAAGAACCGTTCTCTGACACATTACATGAGACTGCTATGGCCCATTTATAGTTACATAGTTACATAGTAGGTGAGGTTGAAAAAAGACACAAGTCCATCAAGTCCAACCTATGTGTGTGATTATGTGCCAGTATTACATTATATATCCCTGTATGTTGCGGTCATTCAGGTGCTTATCTAATAGTTTCTTGAAGCTATCGATGCTCCCCGCTGAGACCACCACCTGTGGAAGGGAATTCCACATCCTTGCTGCTCTTACAGTAAAGAACCCTCTACGTAGTTTAAGGTTAAACCTCTTTTCTTCTAATTTTAATGAGTGGCCGCGAGTCTTGTTAAACTCTCTTCTGCGAAAAAGTTTTATTTCTATTGTAGGGTCACCAGTACAGTATTTGTATATCGAAATCATATCCCCTCTCAAGCGTCACTTCTCCAGAGAGAATAAGTTCAGTGCTTGCAACCTTTCCTCATAACTAAGATCATCCAGACCCTTTATTAGCTTTGTTGCCCTTCTTTGTACTTGCTCCATTTCCAGTACATCCTTCCTGAGGACTGGTGCCCAGAACTGGACAGCATACTCCAGGTGCGGCCGGACAAGAGTCTTGTAGAGTGGGAGAATTATCGTTTTATCTCTGGAGTTGATCCCCTTTTTAATGCATGCCAATATTCTGTTTGCTTTGTTAGCAGCAGCTTGGCATTGCATGCCATTGCTGAGCCTATCATCTACTAGGACCCCCAGGTCCTTTTCCATCCTAGATTCCCCCAGAGGTTCTCCCCCCAGTGTATAGATTGCATTCATATTTTTGCCACCCAAATGCATTATTTTACATTTTTCTACATTGAACCTCTTTTGCCATGTAGTTGCCCACCCCATTAATTTGTTCAGATCTTTTTGCAAGGTTTCCACATCCTGCGGAGAAGTTATTGCCCTGCTTAGCTTAGCATTATCTGCAAATACAGAGATTGAATTGTTTATCCCATCCTCCAGGTCGTTTATGAACAAATTAAATAGGATTGATCCCAGCACAGAACCCTGGGGAACCCCACTACCCACCCCTGACCATTCCGAGTACTCCCCATTTATCACCAACCTCTGAACTCGCCCTTGTAGCCAGTTTTCAATCCATGTACTCACCCTATGGTCCATGCCAACAGACCTTATTTTGTACAGTAAACGTTTATGGGGAACTGTGTCAAATGCTTTTGCAGAATCCAGATACACCACATCTACGGGCCTTCCTTTATCTAGATGGCAACTCACCTTCTCATAGAAGGCTAGTAGATTGGTTTGGCAAGAATGATTCTTCATGAATCCATGCTGATTACTGCTAATAAAACAGTTCTTATTACTAAAATCTTGTATATAGTCCCTTATCATCCCCTCCAAGAGTTTACATTCTATTGATGTTAGGCTAACTGGTCTGTAATTCCCAGGGATGTATTTTGGGCCCTTTTTAAATATTGGTGCTACATTGGCTTTTCTCCAATCAGCTGGTACCATTCCAGTCAGTAGACTGTCTGTAAAAATTAGGAACAACGGTCTGGCAATCACTTGACTGAGTTCCCTAAGTACCCTCGGATGCAAGCCATCTGGTCCCGGTGATTTATTAATGTTAAGTTTCTCAAGTCTAATTTTAATTCTGTCCTCTGTTAACTATGGAGGTGCTTCCTGTGTTGTGTCATGAGGATAAACACTGCAGTTTTGGTTACTGAAGCCCCCCGATGAAGACTGAGGAGAAGAATAAATTCAATACCTTTGCCGTCTTCCCATCCTTTGTAACCAGATGTCCTTCCTCATTCTTTATGGGGCCAATATGGTCCGTCCTCCCTTTTTTACTGTTTACATACTTAAAGAATTTCTTGGGATTTTTTTTGCTCTCCTCCGCTATGTGTCTTTCATGTTCTATCTTAGCCGTCCTAATTGCACCCTTACATTTCTTGTTGCATTCTTTATAAAGTCTGAATGCTGATGATGATCCCTCAACCTTGTTTTTTTTTAAGGCCTTCTCCTTTGCATTTATATGCATTTTTACATTGGAGTTAAGCCATCCAGGGCTTTTGTTCGCTCTTTTAAATTTATTACCCAATGGGATACATTAGCTAATGCCCTTATTTAATATGCTCTCAAAGCAAACCCATCTCTCCTCCGTATTCTTTGTTCCTGATATTTTATCCCAATTTATGCCTTTTAGCAAGGTTTGTAGTTTAGGGAAGTTGGCTCTTTTGAAATTCAGTGTCTTTGTGTTCCCTTTATGTTTCCTATTTGTGTGATTTATACTGAAACTAATTGACCTGTGATCGCTGTTACCTAAATTGCCCCGTATTTCCATGATCAGGTCTGTATTGTTGGTAATCAGTAGATCCAGTAATGTTTTATTTCTAGTTGGTGCGTCTACCATCTGACCCATAAAATTGTCCTGCAAGAAATTAAGGAACTGGCAAGCCTTAAATGAATGTGCGGTTCCCTCCACCCAGTCTATGTCTGGATAATTAAAATCCCCCATTATGATAACACTTCCCATCCTTGCTGCTAATCCAAATTGTGATAGGAGATCTGTCTCCACTTCCTCCCTCAGGTTAGGGGGCCTATAGCATACTCCCAGTATTATTTTCCCCTTAGCTTCATCCCTTTGGAGCTCTACCCATAAGGATTCCACCTCCTCCCTAGCTCCCTCAGTGATGTCATCTCTCACATTCACTTGTACATTATTCTTGATATATAGGCATACCCCTCCCCCTTTTTTACCCTCTCTATCCTTGCGGTAAAGGGTATACCCTTGAATGCTTGCTAGCCAATCATGAGAGCTGTTGAACCAGGTCTCTGAATTTACCACAAAATCCAAATCCTCCTCGTACAACAGTATCTCTAGTTCACCCATCTTGTCCGCCATGCTCTTGGCATTGGTGAGCATGCCACATAGTTTAGACCGGTCGCATATTGTCCTTGTATTGGGTGTTTCGAGATTGCAACTAGGACTTGCTGCTATACTTACCTTGTGTTTTTGTGCTTTGGTTAACCTACCACTAATGCCCCCAATACTACCCTCTGGAATATCTTCCGTGCTGACTATCTCTACCTCTGGACCCTCCCCCCATCGCCTAGTTTAAAAACCCCTCTAACTTTTTGGCCATCTTCATTCCCAGCAGATCTGCACCCTCCTCATTTAGGTGCAGTCCGTCCCTTCTAAAGTACGAGTTATCGACTGAGAAGTCGGCCCAGTCCTCCAGGTACCCAAACCCCTCCTTACTACACCAGCTCTTCAGCCACTTATTTACTTCCCTAATCTCCCTCTGCCTTTCTGGTGTGGCTTGATGTACCGGTAGTATTCCTGAGAATACTACCTTGGAGGTCGTTTTCCTCAATTTAGCTCCTAAGTGCCTAAAATCGTTCTTTAGGACACTCCATCTGCCTCTGACTTTGTCATTGGTGCCAACGTGCACCATGACAGCTGGGTCTTCCCCAGCCCCTCCCAGTAATCTGTCCACAAGATCCGTAATGTGTTGAACCCGAGCGCCCGGTAGACAACATACTGTTCGGCGCTTCAGGTCTTAGTTACAGATTGCCCTCTCTGTCCTTCTAAGAATTGAGTCCCCTACCACCAGAATCTGTCTTTCCTTTCCCTTCGCTGCCCCCCCCCCCCACTCTCACTGGAGGAGTTCTTCCCCCAGCAGCTAGGAGAGTCCCTCAGCTCCAGCAGTGCTGGTCCCTGACTGGTTTCACCAATGTCACTCAATGGAGCGTACTTATTGGGATGCTCAGTGCTGACAGTTACTTCCCCCGATTCAGAACCTGGGCTTTCAGGGAAACAATGTGCTTACATTTTGCACAGCAGTATTTGCCCTCGATCGGATGATCGAGGAACGCATACATGCAGCAAGATGTACAAAGAGTCGCCTCTCCACACCCGATGGACATCGTACCTATTAAATTTAGTGAGGATTGGGGATTAAACCCTGTCCAAATTACCTAACAGCTAGCTTCCTGGCACAAATACTCAAGACAATACACAGGTACACAAGACAATACACAGGTACACAAGACAATACACAGGTACTCACAGACCTACGTAGACTCGCAATACACAAGTATACAGTACACAATACACAAGTACTAACGATCCACACACAGTACTCAGACAACACTCAGGTACTCGCACTACACAGGTACTATGACCCCTGTTATAACCTCCTGTTTTAAACTCTGGTTTTTATTCACCACTTAGACCAGTTCCACTTGGACTGAGTTCCAACAGCCTCACAATGAGCAGGCTCAGTATGAGTCCTACACAAAGTTATATAGGCCTTAAGCACCTGTGAGCAATTAACCACTCCCCTTAATTGGTGGTCTGAAGGAACCAAAGAAAAAAAAAAGCTATTTAAAAAGTGACAGAAAAAAGGTGATTGAAAAGCTAAAAGGAAAAGCCCCAAAAATGCAACCCAGCAAACAAAAAGCAAGACTTATAAGTTATAAGTTAGTGCTTCCACATTTGTGCACCCTACAGCCACATTTAACTTTTCTATTTAATCCATTTAAAAGATCAGAGAAAAAAGTGAAAAGAATACACAATACATATAAAAGTAACATTGTGTGAAAGAAATAAAGCAAGCCCATTAACTCCTAGGTCTCAGTCTATTTTTCAGAAGAAAATATTTAAGGAAAACACAGACCCTTGTCTACAGCCGGGCTGCCACAATGTGTTCCAAATGGGTACAGGTTGGGTATCAGGATTTTAGTTAGAAGTAAAGAGAGAAGCACCTTCTAAGTATGAACTGTAAAGACTTTATCATTCAAAAATTAAAAACGCTCACATGGAGGTTACAGGAAATCAGCATGGGGGAAATGTCCTGCAGTGGTACGTCTCCTGACTCGCTGGTCCATTAAGCTGCGTAACTCATAAGCCCTTTGGGAGCCGTCCACTGTATTTGTGTGCTCTGTGGATGTTGGTAAAGCAAAGAGGAGGGCTGACAAAAAGTTTGACAAAGGAGCGCACCTGTCCTTACCATCGACAGTGTGCAGGCTCAGAAACAACGTTGCTACTTCCGGTGACGTCAGTCAGGAGACACACCGCTGCAGGACATTTCCCCCATGCTGATTTCCTGTAACCTCCATGTGAGTGTTTTTAATTTTTGTATTATAAAGTCTTTACAGTTCATACTTAGAAGGCACCTCTCTCTTTACTTCAATCTATATGTTTTGGAGCGTGCTTCTGCTACCCTGAAGAGGCCAGCCATGAGTTGTGGACTGTTTCATCTCTATTACTGAATATCATCTTCCTATTCACCCGGCTTGTGTCTTTCCCTTCCCAACACCCACATCAATACCACAGACTAAGGTTTCTGGCATCTTTTGAGTTTGCGCCAGAACTATCCCCATTTCTATCAGGACTTTAGCGACTGTTTGAATAAGCTTTTGTTCAAATCAGGTTTTTCATTCCTATACAAGGCTATTCTAATGAAAAACCGGCTTAATGCAGGTCAGGAGGAAAACTGTATGTCTTTTGCAAAAAAGAAGGGGGGAGGGTGGAACTTTAAATGAGGTGCGTGGGGTAGAGCCAGACAAAACCATATACATATGTAAAAAATTATATTCTTTATTAGACCAAAGATAGGGCATGGATTAACCATATAAACGCATAATAGCACATTGGCATATAAAATACAAAGTATCAACATACATATTAAGGATAGTCACCAACATGGCACAGAAAGTAAATATTATACATCACAGTCCCCCAAATGGAGTAGGCATAACATTATATCAGGGTGGTGAAGCAATAAAAACCATCTAGAATCATAAATATGAGATGGATGCATCAAAATAAGCTTGACGACGTTTCGTGGACTTCTTTCCACTCATCAGGAGCAATTGCATCCATATACTAAAAAGGGGATAAAAAAAAATCACCATTATAGTTTGATATAACCACAGACTGGAGGGGTAGAGGGATTAAGGATGATGATGAACAAATAAACGACCATAACTAAAAGTACTTACATAAGAGCTGATACTAGACCATGCGATACCACCTGCCGAAGGTCAGTCAGATAAATATGTCCAGAACGGGAGCTGAGGAAAGGACCCAAGCATGGATCAGGAGCACACACACACAGTCCCCCAAAAAGTGTGTAT
Source organism: Aquarana catesbeiana (assembly GCF_042186555.1). NCBI lineage: Eukaryota > Metazoa > Chordata > Amphibia > Anura > Ranidae > Aquarana > Aquarana catesbeiana. Next base: position 561,268,172 of record NC_133328.1, read on the forward strand.
GGAAAAATCTTGATGTAACTGTGGATGGGGTTTCTGTATTGTATACAATAAAGTAAGTGGTTTGTTACCATATTGGTATATATAAAAAGAAATGTCATATAGAGTAGACCCATCAACACAGTATAGAAGTATATTGTAGAGCATATCAACAAGGTGAACAGAATGAAAAAATAGTGTGTCCATATAGTAAGAATAGGGAAGAGGAGATGAGATTCCTGAAATCAGGAGAAATTAATGAAAACTAGAGTAAAGAAATATTAGTAATGCTTGTTATAGAGGAATTTAAGAATAAATCAAGAGCTTGCTATGTATTTACCCATGTAGTTCCTAATGGGATATGAACCAAAAATGCGGTGCAGTGTGGGACTGCTGAGAAAAGGTCACTGAAGGGGAACTGCAGGGTGAGCCCAGCGGCCAGGGTCCCATCCAGTGTCACACTGGCATGACAACAAGGGAGAGACAGCACGGCAGCAGCCGGACCTACTCACCATGTGTCAGCCTAGCTGAAATAGCACACGCCTGCCTGAAGGGATGCACTTGCTCCTGATGAGTGGATAGAACTCCACAAAATGTCATCAAGCTTATTTTGATGAATCCATCTCATATTTATGATTTTAGATGTTTTTTATTGCTCTACCACACTGATATAATGTTATGCCTACTCCATTTGGGGGACTGTGATGTATAATATTTACTTTCTTTGCCATGTTGGTGACTATTCTCAATATGTAGGTTGATACTTTTGTATTTTATATGCCAATGTGCTATTATGCGTTTATATGGGTTGATCCATGCCCTATCTTTGGTCTAATAAAGAATATCATTTTTTACATATGTATATGGTTTTGTCTGGCTCTACCCCACGCACCTCATCTAAAGTTCCACCCTCCCCCCTTCTTTTTTGCAAAAGCAACCAGGGATGGAGGCGCAATATTCCCCGTTGCGTCTCATTTAAAGTCTCAAATATTCCCTTTTTTCTTTGAAAACTGTATGTCAAATGCACCTGTTAATGAATTCTCAGTGACCTCAGAAGTATATCAAACTGATGTTATTGAGACAAGCCCAAAGCCCGTTGACACAGTCCTCTAGGCCTTGTTCACAACATGGTGCAGAGACGTCAGTTTTTCTGCACGAGTTCTGCAAGGACACAAAAAAAACATTGTTCGCTATGTGGCCTGTTTACACCACAACACTGGTATCACATGCAGATTTTTTCTGCATGGGAAAAAAAACTGGCATGACATGTGCCCTATTCACACTGGTGTGAATAGGGCACATAACTGACGCGCATGAAAAACTGATGGAAACTGATGTAAAACTGATGGAAACTGATGTAAAACTGATGTCGGTTTTCCCATCAGTTCCCATGGGCATATGGTGTGAACGAGTCCTTACTGTTACCTGCTTTAGGCTCCATTCACACTAGCGCGTTTTTTGATGCATTTTGCATTTTGCAGAAATGCACGGGAATTTTTTAACATGGGTTCCTATGGAACATGTTCACATCAATGCCTTTTTGTTTCTCTGCATTTTTGGAAAGGGTCAGGGACTTTTTTTCATGCAAAATGCAGCGTTTTGCATGTAATAGAATTCAATGGACAAGCATCAAAAACGCAAGTGCACCGTTTTTGCAGCGTTTTTGATGCGTTTTTGATGCGTTTTTGCCGTTTTTTTTTTTTGTTTGTTTTTTTTTAATTTTTTTTTTTTAATTTTTTTTAAGACTGTAAAAAAAAACTGTAAAAAAAAAAAAACGCAAAACGCAAATCGCGGCAAAATCGCGGCAAAATCGCGGCAAAAACGCTGCACAAAAACGTGGCAAGCATGAAAAAAAAACCTCCAAAAAGCTCAAAAGCAACATGCATAGGTGTGAATCGAGCCTTATGCTGGCCATACACTATACGAAAAATCGGCCGAAAAATCGTTCGTATGGACACTTCGTTCGTTTTTCGGCAAGTTAGTGGGTACAAATCGATAATCGTTTGTGACGTTTTTGTGGAAAAAAAACGAACGGCATGTTTGGAAAATTTCTGCCGAACGTACGATAAATTGCAAGGTTAATGTGTTTCCCGTCCGAACTGCCTGCACTAGGTATATGTAAAAAAACGAACACAAAATTATTTATTCATGTCCACTGAACAGATTATCGGACATTATATGATGGCACGATCGTTTGCGGTCATGGTCGAACGTTCGTTTTTCGAAAATGGGTTCGGCCGATTTTCTGTATAGTGTATGGCCAGCATTAGGCTCAATTCACACCTATGCATGTTGCTTTTGAGCGTTTTTGGAGGTTTTTTTTTCATGCTTGCCACGTTTTTGAGCAGCGTTTTTGTAGCGTTTTTGCGGCGTTTTTGCCGCGTTTTTGCCGCGATTTGCGTTTTGCGTTTTTTTTTTTTTTTTTTTTTCATTTTTTTTACAGTCTTTAAAAAAAATTACAAAAAAAAAAAAAAAACGGCAAAAACGCACCAAAAACGCACCAAAAACGCTGCAAAAACGCTGCAAAAACGGTGCACTTGCGTTTTTGATGCTTGTCCATTGAAATCCATTACATGCAAAACGCTGCTTTTTGCATGAAAAAAAGTCCCCGACCCTTTCCAAAAACGCAGAGATACAAAAAAGCATTGATGTGAACATGTTCCATAGGAACCCATGTTAAAAAATTCCCATGCATTTCTGCAAAATGCAAAATGCATCAAAAAACGCGCTAGTGTGAATGGAGCCTCAGGCTGGGTTCACACCATTGCAAATTGGATGCAGAGCAATTCACAACAGTAGGAGATTTGGAACCAGTTCATAGATGCAGGTCCAGTGCATCTTTTGGTCTGTTTCAGGTGCGAATTCAGACCAAAATTCAGGCTGAAATCAGATCTGAAACGGTGAACCAGCATGCACTGGACCTCTGCTGTGAGCCGCATGCAGCTCATATGTGAACCAAGCCTTAAACCACTATTCCCAGTTTGTGTTTTTAAACCTGATAGATTTACTTAGTAATTTTTTACCATTTACTTGTTTATATTTTTTTATTTTGAAAAGAGTGAGAAAGAGTTAACATTTCTGTCATTCTTTTTTTTTCTGTTACCTGATTGGAGTGTTTTTTGTTCACTTCCTGTTCCTAGGATGCGGGGTACAAATTTAAAATAACAGTTACCACCAGGAAAAACTGCCACAGACAGCAAAAAAAAAAAAAGAAAACATTGTCAAAAAGCACGTTTTGAAAATGTTATTGTGTAATTCCAATTATTTTAACAGGGGAATGGTCAATCGGTCCTTAACAGTCACTAACTTGTAACATACAACAATCTTTTGGCAAATTAGATGAAAAAACAACAAGAAACTGTGTCAGGAAAAACAAACAAATTATATACATATATATATATATATATACACTATATATATATATATATATATATATATATATGATGGTGCATTTGGGCATTTTAGTCTGTTCAGTAAAAGACAAACAAGAGTTTATTTTTAATGAGTGCAGATATTATTGTAATCCTTAATAGGGCTTGCATTTGACATGTTTTTATTCTATACTCTCATTCATCTCAATCTGTAACTCAGTAGGACTGTATTTATCATAATGGCACTTGAGGACAGGTTCCTGGGGCAGCAAAATAAGAGGGGGGGGGGGGGGGGCAAAACAAAAATGTACAAACTATGATAATCTTCCAGCCAACTCTGAACATAAAATGATCTTTAGTAGAAAGGTGGTGCAGCAGTGGATGGTAAAAGGAGTCCGAAGTCATCACTCCCTTCATGTTAGTTGACACCACTAGTACATTCTTGAACAAGTTGGTACTAGAATAATCATAGAACATGAAGGACAGAGCTTATATAAAAGAGCGGCCGCTCCTGATGACATTGTTGTGATGAAACTCATAGGGCAGAGCTACAGCGTCATTGCGACACTTCCGGCTTCAGGTGCGTGGAGCGCATCGCTTCCCGGACATCTTGCTTTATATGCTGTTTGACTTCTAAGTAAATGTAAGTGCATTACGATCTTTTTTAATAAACTCTGGAATACGGAATTACACTATGGAGATTGTTCTTTGATATTTCCATATACAGTATGCATGAGATTGCTGGGGCAGTGGAAGCAAGGATAAGGATAAACACGTTTGGGCTGATCCAGGACATCCGCATACAGCCAGGTGGTGCTGTGAAAGCTAGTTACCCCCTTGAGGAGAGAGATTTCTAGTGAGTGAAGCAATAAGAGGGGAGCACGAGTGGAGACACCGGGCACGTCACGTGGTTTTTGTGGGATTTCTTCCTGTTGCAACACCAGGAACCGTGTTTTCACAGCAGCACTTTAATAAGGATTTAATTCATGGACACGTTTTTCCTGATTGATTTGTGGAGTACTAAGGACTTTTTAACCATTGTCACTTTATATGTATTTTAATCACATAAGAATTTCAAAACATTGGAGCACCAGTCACTTTATTAGCCATTTGAACCTTTCGCTCCTTTTGGAGTCACCATTTATTTAATGCACAAATCATATTTATTTGATTATGTTTTTTGTATTGTTTTGTTATAAGGCACGTATTACTCTAAGCAGCGCCACATCCACTTTTCAAACACTATATTCACTTTTGACCCTACTTCGGTAGACAGTCAGAGTGGAGGCAGCAGCTACATACCTGACCATACAATCACCCCATACGTTATCCTAACTATAAAAAGTGTTTTACAGTGCCAAACCTTTCATTGAGTTTCTAAATTGTGACATTTGTAAATTTCAAAAGCCAAGAGTTTTTCAGCACATTTTTTTGTGCTGAAAGTGCCCCCCTCAGCTTATACTCAAGTCACTGCCATCTCTGCATACCTGATCAGCCCGAGTCATGCTCAGACGGCAGCCGACCAGTGTGAAAAAGCTGTGCCTCATCCTCGTCCGTGATAGGGGAACACTCAGCTTCCCAGCAGTGAGTCAGTATTCAGTGTTCCGCCTATCACGGACAAGGACGAGAGGATGTCCTTGATAGGCGGAACACTGACTGCTGGGAAACTGAGTGTTCTACCTATCACGGACGAGGAAGAGGAGGAGGCGCGGCTTTTGTACACTGGATGGCCGCCATCTGACTGCATGAGACGGGCTGATCAGGTAGGCAGATCGGCACAGGGAGGCTGAAATGGACACAGGGAGGCTCCAATGGACACAGGGAAGGCATGCAATGGACACAGGGAAGGCATGAAATGGACACAGGGAGGTATGCAATGGACACAGGGAGGCATGCAAAGGACATAGGGAGGCTGCAATGGACACAGGGAAGGCATGTAATGGACACAGGGAGGTATGCAATGGACACAGTGAGGTATGCAGCTGTAGATGGGCGTTGTTGACCCTCTTTTTCCACTTACAGTAGCTGCTGCATTTCTCACCCTCGGCTTACACTCTAGTCAATAAGTTTTCCCAGTTTTTTGTGGTAAATTAGGTAGCTCGGCTTATATTCAGAACGGCTTATACTCGAGTATATACGGTAGTTGTTAAAAACAGCACTTGTGAGTTTAATCAAGTAAGGGCCATCTGATTCCTCTTGTATTTAATGGTATTGTAACTGTACTGTTTGCCCGAATGTTGTAAATTGTTGTGCAAACTGTTGGCTCTATAAATATCCTGTATAATAAAATTAATAATTAATTTTTTGTGTATTAAGTCTCAAGGTAACAGAGGTGTGTCCTTTGCCTTCATACTTTTTGATAGCAGATATCCCTGTTTCCGATTTCAGAAAGTTGGAAGGTATGCACATCAGACATTGTACTTGCTAAACAACCATAAAAAAAGGGCACATTCAGGGTGATTAATGGAAGTATTAATGAAGAGTTATTCAATATTGCTAGAGCTAGGGGGGCAGAGGTGTAACTAAACCTTAACTGATTACTGTAAACGTTGGACTGACTACTGGCTCAGAAAGAAATGCAACCCACTTTTCTGCACATTAAGCCCTCTACATTCTGGCTAACTACAAAGATATTTCTCTCTTAGATAGGAAGCCTCAGCAATAGGAAGCTTTATCTATGAGTAACCCAGCATGCACATGTGGACCATGGAATGATCCATTTATTTTATTTTATTTTTTTATTACAGGTACTTATATAGCAATGTCAATTTACACATATACTGTATATTGTACATGCACATCAGTCCCTGCTCTCAGGGAGCTTACAAGTGAGAGTGAAGAAAGGAAGCGCCACCTGAGTCCAGCATTGGTAGGTACTTGTAAAAAAAACACTTACAAGAGACATAATTAAAAAGGCTCATCTGTAGATAGGTAATCTTGTTGAGTTCCTCGGGCTCCAGTCTGGATTGTGTGTCAGCGGTGTAAGGCTGCAGGGGAAGCTGTTCAGCAGGTGGTTCGTCCTGTGGCCATCAGGGGAAAGCTGGGGCCGGCGTGGAGCGCACAGAGGGTGTGCGTGACGTCACGATCGTTCAGCGGCTTCCGAGTACACTCCAGCGGGAGGGCTCACATCGAGGGAGGATTCAGGCAGTGGGAGAGCACTGGGTAGGCTACGCGCTCGGATCGGCTGCTCCTTCAATAGGCCTGAGGGGGCAGTGTGTCTGTGCTGTGCTATTTATAAGCCAGCGCTGTGGGACAACAAGGCTCAGCGCCGGCTTATAGCACAATACTGTTAAGGAGCGGTGCAGTGCGGTAGACTCAACGGGGGAGGGGGTATGGAGTAAAGTTTGCAAGAGACCGCACTGGAGTAAAAGAGGGAACACAAAGAGAATGACATCTGGGGAGGGGGCACATAGTGGCTGAGGGAATGTTAATAAATATCAAAAAAAGTAAAAGTGTAGCGCTATATTACACATCCACAAACGTGTGTATCACATTACATAAGTGCATATATAAAGTGAATGCTAACAAAACATATATGACCAAAAATGTGGATAATACCAAATAATTAAACAGTGTTGACCACAAGGAGGATTAGATAAAACGATAAATATACTTTGTGATCAAATATACCAGTGACTAGTAATAAGATCCCTGTGCTGGTTCTATGAACCAAACACCTCAAAAAATAAAAAAACATAAAGCATAACAGTCCATATTATGTAAGTAAAAATTATGTGAAAAAAACATTTTTGTAGTGGAGAAAACATGGGAGTAATAAATGGCCAAAGATGGAAAAAACTCCCAAATTCACAGATGGATGGTTTCACCAGATCTGGCGAGTAGGTAGAAAGTAAGAAGACCACAAGTGTGCAGAGATTTTACATCAGTGCCGGGGCCATCACCAGGAGTAGAGGAGGCTTACCGGAACTACATGACCTGAAATGGCATACGCCAAACAAGTCAGAATGGCTTAAAAACCCACGGTTATGAGGGGTGCGTCTTGTCAGATGTCATCAGCATGTAGTGGAGATAAAAGTAACAGCATGGCTTCCTCACCCATGGACAATCCAGCATGAGCCAAATGTATATTTCATATGTGAGGAGCAAAGAAAACTCACATAGCGTAATAACGTTTTTTAAAAACACTAATTTATAAAAATAATAAAAAACAGACTCACATTTTGTAGATCAAGAAAAAGCTCAAATATCATATAGCGGCGATCGTGAGGGGTCCACCCAACATGTTTCAGCTAAGGAGCCGTCATCTGGGGTATGGACCACCCTCACCTCACCGCTCTATAAACAAAAAATGACCTCCACTGGGAGTGTCTCCATACCGGAAGTGCAAAGAATGAGAATCACTTCCGGTTTTAAGGGTCATGAGGTAAATAGTTTACTATCCATTGTGAGAACAAATTGAAAAGCAGGGATCTTTGTACCACATGCTTCAGAGATTAAACTGAGAAGTTAAAAGCAGGGAGTGTTATAAACTGAATAAGCTGTGCTCTGGATCGGTCCGTCTAACTGGAAACGACCAGAGCACAAGCCAAGCCTCATTTTCAGTAACCAGGAGGCACTTCCTGTATGGGCACAACGGTAAACGTCATGTCTGGAGACCGTCGTGACGTCACTTCATGGCGGCGTCAATGCTCTCCAGCCTGCTGTCCAAGCCTCACTCCCATATTAACAGCGCTTCCCATCTCATAAAGAGGGGAAGGCGCCGCTGCGCTCCACAGGGTGGAACCAAGCCTCAATCCGAGGCAGGCCACAACCTCCAGAGTGTCAGCAGAGAAGAACTGTGGCTGAATAGACCAAAAAGGGGCGCTTATAATAAAATGTAAAACATATAAAGAAATATAAAAACGATACAAAAGGCTGGTGCCCAAACTACCATTGCCTTTAAAAAAGATAAAAATACAGGGGCATCTTCTTAGCTTCAATTGGTATTTAATATTAAACTCATACACCGGAATACTGGAATGACACTGCCAATGGGGGGCATCAATTACATTCATATCCAAAAATGTATAATACACATTGAGTTAAGAAATGATCACCCTTGACTCCATATCATATACCAAATCGACCAATAAAAAACCAAGATAGTAAAAATATAACAATGCCATCTAATAGTTAGATTATAAAGAAGAGATCATAATTCTACTTAAGCTTGATTGATTAAAGAGCTGATGTCCCACTCCATGCTGATACCCTGTGGAAAGTAGGACCCCAACTCATATATCCAATATGTCTCTAAACGCGAGACACCCTTAAGGGTCGACCCACCCCGCCAGGGGGGCACGTTCCTATCAATAATGAGAAACTGGGTCCCCGCAGGATTCCGATCGTGAACTTACCTATAGTGCCTAGGGACAGTGTGTTTAGTACTGCCCACTTTATTGAGATTGATATGTTCCGAAACACGTATAGTGAAAGATCTGATGGTCCGGCCGACATATTGCTTGCCACAAGGGCAAGTCAGGAGGTAAACTATTCCTGTGGTAGCACACGTACAGAATTGTTTAATCCTATATGTACGGCCGGTTATAGTAGACGAAAAACTATGACTGGCCTTTCTGCCGCAGGTATTAAACTTGCAGACCAAGCACTTTTTACAAGGATAAAATCCAATTAAGTCATGAAAAAAGGATGGTCTCCCTGGTGGGTTAATGACATTAGGTGCCAGCCTATTACGAAGGGATGGAACACCTTTAAAAACCACCTTAGGTGTCTTGGGCAACAAAGGTCCCAGGATTTTATCAGTTTTTAAAACATCCCAGTGGCTTTCAAAGATTTTATTAACATGCTTGTGCTGCATGGAGAAAGATGTCAGAAAAGACCATTTGAATTTGTCATTTGATTGTCGAGGTCTATCCTCAAATAGTGTCTGACGGTCCATTGCACAAGCATTTTTAATCTCTTTATCCAGGTCCACAGAGTTATAGCCCTTCTCCAGGAACCTATCTTTCAATGTTGTGGCCTGAACCCTGAAAGTGTCAAGGTCAGTACAGTTCCTACGTAGTCGTAAAAACTGACTCCTAGGAACAGATCGAATCCAGGAACTGCGATGGCAACTATCGGTCGATATATACCCGTTCCTGTCAGTAGATTTAAAATAGGTACTGAATGTAAATGTATGCTCCCTTCTTTCAATAACAAGATCTAAAAAATGAATTGAGATGGTACTAGTCTCAAAGGATAAGGCAATACCCCTATCATTGTTATTCAAGGTTGTAAAGAAATCAACCAAACCATCATGGCTACCTGTCCACAGGAGGAGGATGTCGTCTATGTACCGGGCCCACAAAAGAAGGTGTGGGTTCTCCATGGCATAGACGACATCGTCCTCCCACTTGGCCATGAACAGGTTGGCCAGGCTGGGAGCAAATTTTGCTCCCATAGTCACCCCTTTATGTTGGCGATAGAATCTACCATAGAACCAGAAATAATTGTGTTGCGTTGCAAACTCAATTAAATCAACAATAAAGTCTATCTGGGGTGAAGCAAGGGAGGCATCCCTATTTAGAAAATAGTGAACCACATCCACACCTTTCCGGTGTGGAATGCAGGTATAAAGGGACGCAACGTCCGCAGTGGCCATGATGAGGTCACCAGAATGGGAAACATTCGATAACAATTTAATCACATCCTTGGTATCTTTTAAATAGGACGGCATCTTGAGTACGGATGGCTGTATAAAGAAATCAATGTATTTCCCAATTTTAGAGGTGACTGAGTCGATACCAATAATTATGGGTCGACCTGGGGGGTGGAGAGGGTCCTTGTGGACTTTGGGCAGGTAATATATAACCGGGATACGTGGGGCAAGGGGGACTAGAAAAGATCTCTCTTTTTTATTCAAAATATAGAAGTCAAAACCTTTAGCTACTAAATTCTTTAGTTCCTTTTTGTACTCATGTGTAGAATTTTTTGGTAATTCTATGTAGGTTTCTCGATCTCCCAAAATGCGTTGCATGTCATCCATATAGTCAGATTTATTCAATAAAACAATCCCCCCGCCTTTGTCGGTCAGGGCGAATGACCAAATTTTTGTTATCACATAAGGTCTTTAAACCCACTGAAGGTAGAGTGCAATGGGATTTAGCCTTCCTGGAGCAATATGTAACAGAAGGTATGATCCCACGGAGTCTCAGATGGGAAGTTCATCCCCAGCAAGGGGAAGTAGAACTCTTGGTTTACTTATTTCAACGATGCAGGCATTAAGTTCAGTTTTAAAAACTGATAAAATCCTGGGACCTTTGTTGCCCAAGACCCCTAAGGTGGTTTTTAAAGGTGTTCCATCCCTTCGTAATAGGCTGGCACCTAATGTCATTAACCCACCAGGGAGACCGTCCTTTTTTCATGACTTAATTGGATTTTATCCTTGAAAAAAGTGCTTGGTCTGCAAGTTTAATACCTGCAGCAGAAAGGCCAGTCATAGTTTTTCGTCTACTATAACCGGCCGTACATATAGGATTAAACAATTCTGTACGTGTGCTACCACAGGAATAGTTTACCTCTTGACTTGCCCTTGTGGCAAGCAATATGTCGGCCGGACCATCAGATCTTTCACTATACGTGTTTCGGAACATATCAATCTCATTAAAGCGGGCAGTACTAAACACACTGTCCCTAGGCACTATAGGGAAGTTCACGATCGGAATCCTGCGGGGACCCAGTTTCTCATTATTGATAGGTACGTGCCCCCCTGGCGGGGTGGGTCGACCCTTAGGGGTGTCTCGCGTTTAGAGACATATTGGATATATGAGTTGGGGTCCCACTTTCCGCAGGGTATGTTATATTTTTACTATCTTGGTTTATTATTGGTCAATTTGATATATGATATGGAGTCAAGGGTGATCATTTCTTAACTCAATGTGTATTACACATTTTTGGATATGAATGTAACTGATGCCCCCCATTAGCAGTGTCATTCCAGTATTCCGGTGTATGAGTTTAATATTAAATACCAATTGAAGCTAAGAAGATGCCCCTGTATTTTTATCTTTTTTAAAGGCAATGGTAGTTTGGGCACCAGCCTTTTGTATCGTTTTTATATTTCTTTATATTTTTTACATTTTATTATAAGCGCCCCTTTTTGGTCTATTCAGCCACAGTTCTTCTCTGCTGACACTCTGGAGGTTGTGGCCTGCCTCGGATTGAGGCTTGGTTCCACCCTGTGGAGCGCAGCGGCACCTTCCCCTCTTTATGAGATGGGAAGCGCTGTTAATATGGGAGTGAGGCTTGGACAGCAGGCTGGAGAGCATTGACGCCGCCATGAAGTGCGGAATGACGTCACGACGGTCTCCGGACATGGCGTTTACCGTTGTGCCCATACAGGAAGTGCCTCCTGGTTACTGAAAATGAGGCTTGGTTTGTGCTCTGGTCGTTTCTGGTTAGACAGACCGATCCAGAGCACAGCTTATTCAGTTTATAACACTCCCTGCTTTTAACTTCTCAGTTTAATCTCTGAAGCATGTGGTACAAAGATCCCTGCTTTTCAATTTGTTCTCACAATGGATAGTAAACTATTTACCTCATGACCCTTAAAACCGGAAGTGATTCTCATTCTTTGCACTTTTGGTATGGAGACACTCCCAGTGGGGTCATTCCTTGTTTATAGAGCGGTGAGGTGAGGGTGGTCCATACCCCAGATGACGGCTCCTTAGCTGAAACATGTCGGGTGGACCCCTCACGATCGCCGCTATATGATATTTGAGCTTTTTCTTGATCTACAAAATGTGAGTCTGTTTTTTATTATTTTAATAAATTAGTGTTTTTAAAAAACGTTATTACGCTATGTGAGTTTTCTTTGCTCCTCACATATGAAATATACATTTGGCTCATGCTGGATTGTCCATGGGTGAGGAAGCCGTGCTGTTACCTTTGTCTCCACTACATGCTGATGACATCTGACAAGACACACCCCTCATAACTGTGGGTTATTAAGCCTTTCTGACTTGTTTGTCGTACGCCATTTCAGGTCATGTAGTTCCGGTAAGCCTCCTCTACTCCTGGTGATGGCCCCGGCACTGATGTAAAATCTCTGCACACTTGTGGTCTTCTTACTTTCTACCTACTCGCCAGATTTGGTGAAACCATCCATCCATCTGTGAATTTGGGAGTTTTTTCCATCTTTGGCCATTTATTACCCCCATAGACTTTTTGTGACGTTTTCTCCACTACAAAAAAATTTTTTTTCACATAATTTTTACTTACATAATATGGACTGTTATGCTTTATGTTTTTTTATTTTTTGAGGTGTTTGGTTCATAGAACCAGCACAGGGATCTTATTACTATTCACTGGTATATTTGATCACAAAGTATATTTATCGTTTTATCTAATCCTCCTTGTGGTCAACACTGTTTAATTATTTGGTATTATCCACATTTTTGGTCATATATGTTTTGTTAGCATTCACTTTATATATGCACTTATGTAATGTGATACACACGTTTGTGGATGTGTAATATAGCGCTACACTTTTACTTTTTTTTATGTTATTTTTCGCCTTAGTCTATAGGTGTGTTGGCTGCTATTTTACCTTTCTTTGGCTTAAACGCAGCGCTGTACTTAATTTTTACTTTTGCTTAATGTTAATAAATATCAAATATAATATGCATATAAATAAATTAAATTATGAAAAATATGTAGAAAAAACAAACAAGTACAAAAACTTGTATATATTAAAAAAGGGAGAGATCATGTTTGAAAAAAATTATATGAAACAGATAAGTGTACATGTATGTATGCACACACACATATATATGCATGTACACATACATACGAACTTTGGCAAGGATTACGGACAGTATGTACAAAAAAATATATATATATATATATATATATATATATATATATATATATATATATATATATATACACCTCTATATGTAAAAATAAAAATAAAAAGTGTATTAAAAATGTAAAAAATATAAAAAATATATATATATATAAATATATATGAACATATAATAATGCGTATATATATAAGAGGAATTGTTATATGAAGAGTAAGATATATATATGAGAATATGGGAGTATGGTAAGCCGGGGGAGGGGGGGTTTGTATTAGTATGCGTGTGCCTGTGCACAATGTGGTGTGTGCATATGTAAGGATGTACAAAGTCAGAAGAAGGAAGATAAGGGGGGAAGGGGGGGATGGGGGGGAGAGGGGAGGGGAAAAGGCACAAGAAAGAAAGAAGGGGGGGAAGAGAGAGGGGGGGGGAGAAAGGAAGGAAGGTGGTATGGGGGGGGGGGAGGACAGGGGAGGAAGGGAGGTGGGAAAAGGAAGAGAGGAGGAAGAAAAAAGAGGAAGAGGGGAAAGCTGGATGGTGTGGTAGGAGGACGAGGTGGCTCATAACAGTGTGTGTACCTCGATTTCTTCGTTTAGCCCACTGGGTGTAAGGGTGCCCAAGGGGTAGATCCAGTAGGTTTCTTGTTGGCACAGACGTTTGAAGCGTTCAGCTGTAGGGAATGTGGCGGGGTTGGACTCAATAACCCACACGCCTAGGCCAGCAGTGGACCGGCCGTGGTGTGTAAGAAAATGTTTGGGGATGCTGTGATGGTCACGACCCTTTTCGATGAAGCGCCGGTGTTCCCCAAATCATGCTCTGAGTACCCTTATGGTGCGACCAACATATATATACCCATTATTATATGTTCATATATAGGGATGAGCCGAACACCCCCCGGTTCGGTTCGCACCAGAACCTGCGAACGGACCGAAAGTTCGCACGAACGTTAGAACCCCATTGACGTCTATGGGACTCGAACGTTCGAAATCAAAAGTGCTCATTTTAAAGGCTAATTTGCATGGTATTGTCCTAAAAAGGGTTTGGGGACCCGGGTCCTACCCCAGGGGACATGTATCAATGCAAAAAAAACTTTTAAAAACGGCCGTTTTTTCGGGAGCAGTGATTTTAATGATGCTTAAAGTAAAAAAAAAAAAAGTGAAATATTCCTTTAAATATCGTACCTGAGGGGTGTCTATAGTATGCCTGTAAAGTGACGCGTGTTTCCCGTGTTTAGAACAGTCCCTGCACCAAATGTCATTTTTAAAGGAAAAAATCTCATTTAAAACTGCTTGCGGGTTTAATGTAATGTCGGGTCCTGGCAATATGGATGAAAATCAGTGAGACAAACGGCATGGGTACCCCCCAGTCCATTACCAGGCCCTTTGGGTCTTGTATGGATATTAAGGGGAACCCCGCACCCAAATTAAAATAAGGAAAGGTGTGGGGCCACCAGGCCCTATATACTCTGAACAGCAGTATACAGGCTGTAGGTTTGTTGTTAAGTAGAATCTCTTTGTAATTTTGAACGGGTACATTTTTAACGTGTTTAGCTCCAGCCAAAAAATCTTTTTTAAGCTTTTTGGAAAACATAGGGAAGGGTTATCACCCCTGTGACATTTGTTTTGCTGTCTTTCCTCCTCTTCAGAAGATTTCACCTCACTTTTTGTCCCAATGGATTGGAAAGCATCAGTGGAAAGGAGAAATGTTTTTCCCATATTAACTCTTACAGGAGAGAATTTCCCTTCCTAGGGGTAGATTTCACTTCCTGTTGTCTCCTTCCGTTTGCAAGTAGGAGTCGTTTGTAAGTTAGTTGTTTGAAAGTAGGGTCCTGCCCTATATACTCAGCAGAAATTTGGGCCTTAGGTGTTGCTGTGGCCACAACACTGTAAGCCCTCACAGGGCTCTGCTGTGAAATATTAGATCAAGAATTGTAATTACATGCCCCTGTTGAACAGGAGCTGAAAAATTAGGCCTTAGGCACTGGTGCTGGTGCCACAACACTGCAACCCCTCACAGACACTCTAGTTGGAATGCAGGAACGAGCCCTGCTGCAAAGTATTGCATCAAAAATTGTAATTACACGCCCCTGTTAAACAAGGGCTGAAAAATTGGGCCTTAGGCACTGGTGCTGGTGCCACAACACTGCAACCCCTCACAGACACTCTAGTTGGAATGCAGGAACGAGCCCTGCTGCAAAGTATTACATCAAAAATCGTAATTACACGCCCCTGTTAAACAGGGGCTGAAAAATTGTGCCTTAGGCACTGGTAGTGGCACCCAGAACCAAAAATGTTCTTACAAGCTATCAGCGTGATGATTGAGGAGGAAGAGGATAATTACTCAGGGATAGTCACTCAGCATCAGCATAGGCAGTCTTTGAAGGGATCTGAGATTTCAAAAAAAATTATTCGGTTACATCAGCATCAGGTGCTTGGTAGCTGGTGGTGATCCAAGACTCATTCATTTTTATGAAGGTCAGTCGATCGACCGAGTCAGTGGACAGACGCACCCTGTGATCGGTTACCACGCCTCCAGCAGCACTGAATGTGCGTTCCGAAAGAACGCTGGATGCAGGACAGGCCAGTAGCTCAATTGCATACTGTGCAAGCTCTGGCCAGTGATCCATCCTCAAGACCCAGTAATCCAGAGGATTTTCGGTGGGAAAGGTGTCCAAGTCTGATCTTGCCCCTAGGTATTCCTGCACCATGTAAAACAGACGCTGGCGATGATTGCTGGAACCGATCATACCTTGGGGCTGCGGACCAAAAAATTGTCTGAACGCATCGGTCAGACGGCCACCTTCTCCACCGCTCCTTCTTTGACTGACCGAAGCCTCAGCAACACGTTGTCCAGAAACAGGAGTTTGTAACCTCCCAGTCTCTGGGAACGCGTTGCACAGACCTTTCTGCAAGGCCTCCCGAAGATGTTTCATCCTCTGCTCCCTCTGCGATGGCAAGATAAGGTCCGCAACCTTACCCTTGTAACGTGGATCAAGGAGGGTTGCCAGCCAGTATTGGTCCTTCTCCTTGATACCACGAATACGAGGATCCTTACGCAGGCTTTGCAGGATCAGGGAGGCCATGCAGCATAGGTTTGCTGAGGCATTCTGGGTCACTAAGGACGACTAAGGACGACATGGTCCGCAGCCACCTCCTCCCAGCCACGTACAAGTCCATGTGTTTCTTGGGACTGATCCCTTAAAGACTGCTGCTGATGCTGAGTGCCAGGCTCCACCTCCATACTGACACAATCTTCCTCCTCCTCCTCCTCTTCCTCCTCGTCCTCTTCCTGTGTGATCGGCGGGCACGCAGGAACACTGTCTGGATAAAGGGGGCCTTGAGAGCTAAGGAAGTCCTCCTCTTCCTGCCTCTGTTCTGCCTCAAGTGCCCTGTCCATTATTCCACGCAGCGTGTGCTCCAACAGGTGGACAAGGGGGACAGTGTCACTGATGCATGCACTGTCACTGCTCACCATCCTCGTGGCCTCCTCAAATGGTGACAGGACAGTGCATGCATCCCTGATCATGGCCCACTGGTGTGGGGAAAAAAAACCAAGCTCCCCTGACCCTGTCCTGGTGCCATAGTCGCACAGGTACTCATTGATGGCCCTCTGCTGCGTGTGCAGCCGCTGCAGCATGGCCAACGTTGAGTTCCACCTGGTGGGCATGTCACAGATTAGGCGGTTCTTGGGCAGGTTAAACTCCTTTTGGAGGTCCATCAGCCGAGCACTGGCATTATATGACCGGCGGAAATGCACACAGACTTTCCTGGCATGCCTCAGGACATCCTGTAAGCCCGGGTACCTGCCCAAGAACCGCTGCACCACCAAGTTAAGGACGTGAGCCAAACAGGGCACATGGGTCATTTGTCCCTGTCGGAGGGCAGAGAGGAGGTTGGTGCCATTGTCGCAAACCACCATTCCTGCCTTAAGTTGGCGTGGCGTCAACCACCTCTGAACCTGCCCCTGCAGAGCTGACAGAACCTCTGCCCCAGTGTGGCTCCTGTCCCCCAAGCACACCAGCTCAAGCACCGCATGGCATCTTTTGGCCTGCGTACTTGCGTAGCCCCTTGAACGACTACGGAGCACCGCTGGTTCCGAGGAAGAGGCCATGGAGGAAGAAGAAGAGGAGGGGGTGGAGGAGAGAGGTGTGTCACAATCATTAGCATTTTGGAGGCGTGGTGGCGGAACAACCTCCAACACTACTGCACCTTGTCCTGCATCCTTCCCAGCTGCCAGCAGAGTCACCCAATGCGCCGTGAAACTTAGGTAACGTCCCTGTCCATGCCTGCTG
This sequence comes from Aquarana catesbeiana, assembly GCF_042186555.1. Taxonomy (NCBI): domain Eukaryota; kingdom Metazoa; phylum Chordata; class Amphibia; order Anura; family Ranidae; genus Aquarana; species Aquarana catesbeiana. The sequence goes on from NC_133328.1 coordinate 561,285,610, forward strand.
GACCATGAGTCAGCGGTAATATGCACCTTACCGCTGACCGCCCTGTCCAGCGAGGCATGGACATTGCCTTCCACATGCTGGTAGAGAGCCGGAATTGCCTTCCGTGAGAAAAAGTGGCGTTTGGGTACCTGCCACTGAGGAACCGCACATTCCACAAACTCACGGAAGGGGGCAGAGTCTACCAACTGAAAAGGCAGCAGTTGAAGTGCTAGCAATTTTGCCAAGCTAGCATTCAACCGTTGGGCATGTGGATGGCTGGGAGCAAACTTCTTTCGGCGGTGCAGCAGCTGGGGCAGGGAAATTTGCCTGGTACAATCTGACGTCGGTGTACCAAAATCAGATTGCCCACAAGTACGTGGCTGTGACACACCTAATTCTACACCTTCATTCCTCTCAGTGCAGGTCTCAGAGAGGACTGAAGGTCTAGTGGGGTTGGAAATCTCAGCTGATGAGGAGCAAGCAGAGGTCCTCTTTGTTCTTTGGTGTGGGTCTTTTAGATACGCTTGCCAACGAACTGCATGGCAGGTCAACATATGTCTGGTCAAGCATGTGGTACCCAAGCGGGAGATGTTTTGGCCACGCGAGATACGCTTGAGACATATGTTGCAAATAGCAGCGGTGCGATCTGATGCACTCGTCTCAAAAAAGGCCCACACCAAAGAACTTTTTGAATAACGCGCAGAGACTGCAGCGCCCTGCACATGTGGAGCTTTGGGGTGTGATGCAGTCAATGTGCTGCCCTTAGGCTGGCCCCTGGAGGGCATCCTGCCTCGTTAGTGATGTGCCGCCTCCTCCTCCTCCTCCTCCTCTCTCCTATCAGGCACCCACGTTGAGTCAGTGACCTCATCATCCCCTCCCTCCTCATCACTGGAGCAAACCTGGCAGTATGCTGCAGCAGGGGGAGCATGACTGCCAGATTGCTGTCCTTCTTGGGCACCCCCTCTGTCCGTGCTCGTGTTACTGCCTTCATCAAGCTCAGTATCATCATCAGAGCCTTCCAAACGCTGGGCATCCTCCTGGAGCATGTACCCAACACTGTGGTCAAACAGTTCGAGGGACTCCTCAGGAGGACATGGTGGGGCTAGGGAAGGAGTCACTGATGACATTGAGCCAAGGGAAGAGGCCGCTGCTTTGCCAGACAAAGTACCCTGGGCATGGGTGAGAGAGGATGAGGAGGATGAGGACGGCTTGGTCATCCACTCGACCAAGTCTTCCGCATGTTGCGGCTCAACATGGCCAGCTGCCGAAAAAAAGGCCAAGCGTGTCCCATGGCCACGTGCTGATGAGGATGCACCGTCTCCACGACCAGCACTAGACACAGAGCCTGCTTGCCCTCTCTTATTGGCTTGTGACTGTCTGCCTCTCCTTCTTGGCCTTCCAGACATACTAATGGCCTGTAGCTGCACTAAGCTGGGATATATATATATATATATATATATATATATATATATATATATATATATGTACTGATACTGCAGCTAGCAAAATCAACTGCCTGCCTGTAGTATGAGAACACCACCAACCTTCTACAGGTAGCTTTAGCTGAACACTGTGAGGTGGACGCACCCCACTAACTTGTAGGTTTAGCTGAACACTGTGAGCAGGGCGCACCCCACTAACTTGTAGGTTTAGCAGAACACTGTGAGCAGGACGCACTGCACTAACTGTAAATAGTCTAGCTGCCTGACTGTGGTACTAATAGGATCAAAAGAACACCAGCAATTTTCTTTAAAATACTGTAACAAGACAAGCCTGCCTGTCAGTAAGAAGATAACAGGAACGGATCTAGCTGAACACTGTGAGCAGGACGCACCCCACTAGCTTGTAGGTTTAGCTGAACACTGTGAGGTGGACGCACCCCACTAACTTGTAGGTTTAGCTGAACACTGTGAGCAGGACGCACCCCACTAACTTGTAGGTTTAGCAGAACACTGTGAGCAGGACGCACTGCACTAACTGTAAATAGTCTAGCTGCCTGACTGTGGTACTAATAGGATCAAAAGAACACCAGCAATTTTCTTCAGGTAGCTGTATTTACTGTAACAAGACAAGCCTGCCTGTCAGTAAGAAGATAACAGAAACGGATCTAGCTGAACACTGTGAGCAGGACGCACCCCACTAGCTTGTAGGTTTAGCTGAACACTGTGAGGTGGACGCACCCCACTAACTTGTAGGTTTAGCTGAACACTGTGAGCAGGACGCACCCCACTAACTTGTAGGTTTAGCAGAACACTGTGAGCAGGACGCACTGCACTAACTGTAAATAGTCTAGCTGCCTGACTGTGGTACTAATAGGATCAAAAGAACACCAGCAATTTTCTTCAGGTAGCTGTATTTACTGTAACAAGACAAGCCTGCCTGTTAGTAAGAAGATAACAGAAACGGATCTAGCTGAACACTGTGAGCAGGACGCACCCCACTAGCTTGTAGGTTTAGCTGAACACTGTGAGGTGGACGCACCCCACTAACTTGTAGGTTTAGCTGAACACTGTGAGCAGGACGCACCCCACTAACTTGTAGGTTTAGCAGAACACTGTGAGCAGGACGCACTGCACTAACTGTAAATAGTCTAGCTGCCTGACTGTGGTACTAATAGGATCAAAAGAACACCAGCAATTTTCTTCAGGTAGCTGTATTTACTGTAACAAGACAAGCCTGCCTGTTAGTAAGAAGATAACAGAAACGGATCTAGCTGAACACTGTGAGCAGGACGCACCCCACTAGCTTGTAGGTTTAGCTGAACACTGTGAGGTGGACGCACCCCACTAACTTGTAGGTTTAGCTGAACACTGTGAGCAGGACGCACCCCACTTACTTGTAGGTTTAGCAGAACACTGTGGGCAGGACGCACTGCACTAACTGTAAATAGTCTAGCTGCCTGACTGTAGTACTAATAGGATCAAAAGAACACCAGTAATTTTCTTTAAAATACTGTAACAAGACAAGCCTGCCTGTCAGTAAGAAGATAACAGGAACGGATCTAGCAGAACACTGTGAGCAGGACGCACTGCACTAAATGTAAATAGTCTAGCTGCCTGACTGTGGTACTAATAGGATCAAAAGAACACCAGTAATTTTCTTCAAAATACTGTAACAAGACAAGCCTGCCTGTCAGTAGGAATATAACAGGAACGGATCTAGCTGAACACTGTGAGCAGGACGCACTGCACTAAATGTAAATAGTCTAGAAGATAACAGGAACGGATCTAGCTAAACTGAATACAGTGTATATATATATATATATATATATATATATATGCAACACCTGGGATGCATATATATACACAATACACTTTAAGTGCAGCTAACTGACTGACTGTCCTGCCTAATCTAGCTAACTCAAATGAAATGACACTGTCTCTCTCTCTCTCTAAGCACACCGGAACACACTGCACAGGGCCGCCGTGCAGGCGGCCTTATATAGTGTGGGGCGTGTACTAAATCCCCTGAGCCATAATTGGCCAAAGCCTCCTTGGCTTTGGCCAATTATGGCTCTCTGTTAAGGCGGCGCTGTGATTGGCCAAGCATGCGGGTCATAGTGCATGCTTGGCCAATCATCAGCAAGCAATGCACTGCAATGCCGCAGTGAATTATGGGCCGTGACGCGCCACACGAATTTGGCGCGAACGGCCCATATTGTTCGGAATTCGCCGAACGGGCGAACAGACAATGTTCGAGTCGAACATGGTTTCGACTCGAACACGAAGCTCATCCCTATTCATATATATATTTATATATATATTTTTTATATTTTTATATTTTTTACATTTTTAATACACTTTTTATTTTCATTTTTACATATAGAGGTATATATATATATATATATATATATATAATTTTTTGTAAATACTGTCCGTAATCCTTGCCAAAGTTCGTATGTATGTGTACATGCATATATATGTGTGTGTGCATACATACGTGTACACTTATCTGTTTCATATAATTTTTTCACACATGATCTCTCCCTTTTTTTATATATACAAGTACTGGAGTACTTGTTTGTTTTTTCTACATATTTTTCATAATTTAATTTATTTATATGCATATTATATTTGATATTTATTAACATTCCCTCAGCCACTATGTGCCCCCTCCCCAGATGTCATTCTCTTTGTGTTCCCTCTTTTACTCCAGTGCGGTCTCTCACAAACTTTACTCCATTCCCCCTCCCCCTTTGAGTCCACCACACTGCACTGCTCCTTAACAGTGTTGTGCTATCAGCCGGCGCTGAGCCTTGTTGTCCCACAGCACCGGCCTATAAATAGCACAGCACAGACACACTGCCCCCTCAGGCCTATTGAAGGAGCAGCCGCTCCGAGCGCGTAGCCTACTCAGTGCTCTCCCACTGCCTGAATCCTCCCTCGATGTGAGCCCCCCCCTGGAGTGTACTCGGAAGCCGGAAGCTGGAAGCCGCTGAACGATCCGTGACATCACGCACACCCTCTGTGCGCTCCACGCCGGCCCCAACTTCCCCCTGATGGCCACAGGACGAACCACCTGCTGAACAGCTTCCCCTGCAGCCTTACACTGCTGACACACCATCCAGACTGGAGCCCGAGAAAATCACCAGGATTACCTATCTACAGATGAGCCTTTTTAATTATGTCTCTTGTAAGTGTTTTTTTACTTTGTGTCATTAAAAGTACCTACTAATGCTGCACGCAGGTGGTGCTTCCTTTCTTCACCCTCTCTTGCATACCACAGAGCCAGCTCCTAGATCCTCTGCTCCACCAACCCACTCCACATACTCTGAACTGTCAGATCCTTATTAACCCCTGGACTGCCAACATTTTAGCCATGTAACCTACTTTATATGCTCCGAACTGTCAGACCCTTAATAACCCCTGGGCTGCCAACATTTTAGCCATGGACTATATGCCTGGCAAACCTGATTAATTCTGATTACTGTATGCTGTATATGCGCTTTAAGTTATTATTACTTTTATCTGTTGTTACTACTTGCTCTAACTGAGCTGCTATACTATACTACAATTTTTTATTTGATTAATTAATGTACTATCACTGCTTCTATGGATCTTCTTACTGCCATTGAAGACAACAAACATATTGTCTTGGAGGAATTCTTTGCCCTCTTTCCCACCCATTTTTTCAAAAAAGACAGCCCCATCGCAGGCTCCAAGACCCCCATCCCCAAACTATGCACCCTTTTCAAAAAACTTGAGGACCTAATCTCCACTGCCAACCAACAGTGGTGGGATAAGTTTTTTCTGCAATTATATATTTCACACAAAATTTTCCCTAGAGGACTTATGCCCCGTACACACGGTCGGACTTTGTTCGGACATTCCGACAACAGAATCCATGGATTTTTTTCCGACGGATGTTGGCTCAAACTTGTCTTGCATACACACGGTCACATAAAGTTGTCGGAAAATCCGATCGTTTTAAACGCGGTGACGTAAAACATGTACGTCGGGACTATAAACGGGGCAGTGGCCAATAGCTTTCATCTCTTTATTTATTCTGAGCATGCGTGGCACTTTGTCCGTCGGATTTGTGTACACACGATCGGAATTTCCGACAACGGATTTTGTTGTCGGAAAATTTTATCTCCTGCTCTCCAACTTTGTGTTGGAAAATCCAATGGAAAATGTCCGATGGAGCCCACACACGGTCGGAATTTCCGACAACACGCTCCGATCGGACATTTTCCATCGGAAAATCCGACCGTGTGTACGGGGCATTAGAGTCCTAAAACAGTGTGCCTTCCTCGACCCAGATCTACATACAGAATGGGCACATATATCCGAGTTCTGCACAACCAAATGGATGAGTGTCATCATCCAACAAACAGAAAGAAAATATACAGCCCTGAAAGACAAAATCATTAGCCTTTGCCAAACCATTTGTGACACTATTCCCCATTTACCGCACACTTGGTTCAGCATGCTCAAAAGGAACACAATCAGAAATGAGGATCATACTATTGCCAATAAACTTGGCAAATTTAGAAGGGACCTATTTGACTACAACAACAACCAAATATTTACCTGGAAAAGGAAGAAATACCCCAGCCATAATCCAGGTCCTGGTCCTCGTCCACTCATGTCTATCCAGCCACATGGGAGCCTTTTCAGATCCCATCAGGCACCAAAACCCTTGTTGCCACATCCATCTCAACACCCGCCCAGACCCGGGCCGATGTCCCGGCACACCCCACAATTTCCCACTGGACCTAAACCACTCACCCCCAAACCCAAACGCCTCAAGAACAGACCTAATAAAGCCCGTGCAGGCCCCACCCAGGCGCAGACACCTTCTACTAATCATGACCACCAGACACAACAACCTGCCTCTACCCAAGGTCTAGATTCCACAGACGTCTCCCTACGCAACCCAGTATTTGTCTCTGACCCGATAAATAAACCTCCTGATGATTCACATAGGATTATCCATGATCACCTTGATACCATCAGTGAATCACAGTCATTAGCCTGGATAGAGAATCTCCCTCTCACACAATTACAGAGTTCCAAACCCCCGCTAAACATAGCCACCAGTCTAGAAAACAATTTTTTAGCACTTACCCCCCCGCCGCTCCTCACAAAAAGAAAACACGTAGAAGAGGACGGAGGGGGGACGAGGAAGAACAAAGTCAGTAAAGATGCGGAAACTGTAAAAATCTACAATCTATCAAACACTTAATTTACCGCATATGACCTATCCCTCCTCAGAAAGGGGCTCACTTTTGCCCCTACTATGCAGCCCAACAGTTTCACACTATTCAAAGATCTCAACAAATTCATTAGAGACCTTACAGTCCAGAGATATTTCAATATCCAATCATCCAAACAAGCCCCCATGTCTGATATCGTCAACTCCGTTCCATGTTCCACAGACCTTGATTCACTTGACGAATCAGACAGACCCGCACTTGCCCTACTTGAGGGGTTATATGCCGAGAACTACAACGCTGACCTTGAATGGCTCTCCCAACATGGTTCTACCTCACCCCCAGTCAAACACACTTCACTATGCCCTAAATCCATCTTTAACCCAACATCCAACAAGGGTCCATACTTACAAACTTTCTACCAGGTAGTCTATACGGACCTTATTAATATGTGCAACCGCACTTCCAAGCACACCTACATCAAATCCAACCTTCCTCCACTGGAACGCAAGGCTCTGGAACAGCTGACCCACAACGAATCTATCGTCATCAAACCTGCGGACAAAGGGGGCAGTATAGTCATCCAGGATAAAGAAGACTACATCCTCGAATCAGGAAGATTACTTTCTGATACAAGCACCTATGCCAGGCTCCCCAGTGTATCCCACATTCCAGTTTTCGCTAGAAGCAACTACACTTGTTAACAAAGCCCTCACTGACTAAATAATTTCCAAATCTGAAGCCTCGTTCTTAAAGAAAAACTTCTAAAAAGTTCCTTATTTCTACTATTTGCCAAAAATTCATAAAGATCTTACCCGTCCCCCAGGCCGTCCAATAGTGGCTGCCATGGAGAGTGTCACCAGTGGCTTCTCCATATATATTGACCAATTCCTCCAACCTCTAGCACAGAACCTCCCTTCCTATATACGTGATGGACCCCATCTACTCGAGATGCTCAAACCCTATACATGGAATAAGAACTACTGGTGGCTTTCACTTGATGTGTCATCACTCTACACATCTATACCCCATGATATAGGAGTCAGGGCTGTCGGGCATTTTTTGGCCAACGATCCCCTCACCAACCACCGGCAAGCCAATTTCATACTAGAAGCCCTAGCCTTCTGCCTCAAACATAACTATTTTGAGTCAGAAGGTACACATTACCTTCAGATCAATGGTACAGCCATGGGGGCCAACTTTGCCCCAGCTATGCCATTCTCACCATGGGATATTGGGAACACACGTACCTCACAGCAGACCACCCCTTTGCCACAAACATAATATACTATGGTCGATACATTGATGACATAGTTATCATCTGGGATGGTACACTCGATGGCATACTTACCTTCATCCAGTATTGCAACACCAACACCTTGGGCCTATCATTCACCCACGTGGCTGACCCCGAAACTCTGGCATTCCTAGACCTCGAACTTTGCCATGACAATGAAACCATATATGCCAAAAACTTCATCAAACCTACTGCAGGCAATTCCTTCATACACTATTCTAGCTGCCACCATCCCAGATGGGTGAACAATATTTCCCGGAGCCAGTTTTGCCGTCTTCGGAGGAACTGCACCAGAGACTCAGACTATGAAGCCCATGGCCAACTTCTATCTAAAAAATTTCAAGATAAAGGATACCCTGCTCCTCCCATAAAGGCAACCTTCAACAACTACCACAAGCCTCAAACCAGTCATCATAACTCCTCTCCTGTTGCCAAACAACCAACCCACTTCATCACACAGTTTCACGACAAATATAAGAAAATGGAAAATATACTAGAATCACACTGGTCCATTCTCCTGGAAGACCCTCACTTGAAAGCCACAGTTGGGACAAAACCTAAAGTAACATATAGGAGATCAAGGAACATTAAGAGCAAAATTGCACCCAGCAAAATCAAGTCCTCCCAACCCATCCCCCTGCAACCTGTCCTTATACCCCTCAGAGGGATGTACCAATGTAAAAAACCCCTCTGTCTCACTTGTCCATTCGTACAACATGGTCAGAAAACTTTTAACGTCAAAGGCAAAAGTTACACCCTCAAAGAATTCTACAACTGCTCTACGGACTTTGTCATATACTGCCTGACCTGCCCCCGTGCACAATTCTATGTTGGTCGCACCATAAGGGCACTCAGAGCACGATTTGGGGAACACCAGCGCTTCATCGAAAAGGGTTGTGACTATCACTGCGCCCCCAAACATTTTCTTACACACCATGGCCGGTCCACTGCTGGCCTAGGCGTGTGGGTTATTGAGTCCATCCCCGCCACATTCCCTACAGCTGAACGCTTCAAACGTCTGTGCCAACAAGAAACCTACTGGATCTACTCCTTGGGCACCCTTACACCCGGTGGGTTAAACGAAGAAATCGAGGTACACACACTGTTATGAGCCACCTCGTCCTCCTACCACACCATCCAGCTTTCCCCTCTTCCTCCCCCTCTTTTTTCTTCCTCCTCTCTTCCCCTTCCTTTTTCCACCTCCCTTCCTCCCCTGTCCCCCCCCCCCCATACCACCTTCCTTCCTTTCTTTTCCCCCCTCTCTCTTCCCCCCCCCCTTCTTTCTTTCTTTTGCCTTTTCCCCTCCCCCCCCTTACCCCCTTATCTTCCTTCTTCTGACTTTTTACATCCTTACATATGCACACACCACATTGTGCGCAGGCACACGCATACTAATACAAACACCCCCCCCCTCCCCCGGCTTACCATACTCCCATATTCTCATATATATATCTTACTCTCCATGTAACAATTCCTCTTATATATATACGCATTATTATATGTTCATATATATTTATATATATTTTTTTTACATTTTTATATTTTTTACATTTTTAATACACTTTTTATTTTTACATATAGAGGTATATGTATATATATATATATATATATATATATATATATATATATATATATATATATATATATAATTTTTTGTACATACTGTCCATAATCCTTGCCAAAGTTCGTATGTATGTGTACATGCATAGATATGTGTGTGCATACATACATGTACACTTATCTGTTTCATATAATTTTTTTCACACATGATCTCTCCCTTTTTTTATATATACAAGTATTTGTACTTGTTTGTTTTTTCTACATATTTTTCATAATTTAATTTATTTATATGCATATTATATTTGATATTTATTAACATTCCCTCAGCCACTATGTACCCCCTCCCCAGATGTCATTCTCTTTGTGTTCCCTCTTTTACTCCAGTGCGGTCTCTCACAAACTTTACTCCATACCCCCTCCCCCTTTGAGTCCACCGCACTGCACCGCTCCTTAACAGTGTTGTGCTATCAGCCGGCACTGAGCCTTGTTGTCCCACAGCACCGGCCTATAAATAGCACATCACAGACACACTGCCCCCTCAGGCCTATTGAAGGAGCAGCCGCTCCGAGCGCGTAGCCTACCCAGTGCTCTCCCACTGCCTGAATCCTCCCTCGATGTGAGCCCTCCCCCTGGAGTGTACTCGGAAGCCGCTGAACGATCCGTGACGTCACGCACACCCTCTGTGCGCTCCACGCCAGCCCCAGCTTCCCCCTGATGGCCACAGGACGAACCACCTGCTGAACAGCTTCCCCTGCAGCCTTACACCGCTGACACACCATCCAGACTGGAGCCCAAGAAACTCACCAGGATTACCTATCTACAGATGAGCCTTTTTAATTATGTCTCTTGTAAGTGTTTTTTTACTTTGTGTCATTAAAAGTACCTACCAATGCTGCACTCAGGTGGCGCTTCCTTTCTTCACCCTCTCTTACATACCACAGAGCCAGCTCTCTGAGGACAGTAGCCGCCTCCTAGATCCACTGCTCCACCAACCCACTCCACATACTCTGAACTGTCAGATCCTTATTAACCCCTGGACTGCCAACATTTTAGCCATGTAACCTACTTTATATGCTCCGAACTGTCAGACCCTTATTAACCCTTGGGCTGCCAACATTTTAGCCATGGATTATATGCCTGGCCAACCTGATTAATTCTGATTACTGTATGCTGTATATGCGCTTTAAGTTATTATTACTTTTTTCAGGGAGCTTACAGTCTAAGGTCCCTTAACTCACATTCATACATATACATACACATACTAGGGATAATTTAGACAGGAGCCAGTTAACCTGCCAGCATGTCTTGGGAGTGTGGGAAGAAACCGGAGTACCCGGAGGAAACCCACGCAGGCACAGGGAGAACATACAAACTCCAGGCACGTAGAGCCATGGTTGGGTTTCGGATTGATGACCCTAGTGCTGCCAGGCCTGTATGCATGTATTGCCTTTGTGATCAGCTATGTTGGCCCTTAAATTAGGGAATTACAATTAAAAAGAAATACATTATAGTCTTCCATTGTTTGGCTACTAGCAGGGCTGAACTGGGACAAAAATTTGGCCCTGGACTTCATCCAGAGCGGCCCATTTTAATTTTGCAAACGCGCACAAAAACAGTATATAAACTATACGCAATTGCGCAAAAAAAGGTAGGGTAGTATATAGACAGGCTAGGGCTGTATACGGACAGGCTGGTGTAAAGGGGAACTCTGATGTAAGGTGGTCTCTTATCACCACAGCCCCTTTACATCACAGTCTGCAGCATCAGAGTTCACAGTGTAAGGGCAGGGCAAGGGGGAGTTCTGCAGACTCTAATTTAAAGGGGAACTCTATATACTGCTGATGAGAAAAAGTATTTAGCAGTTTATATTTACTAAAATAATTGCATTTCCATGTTCTGTGTACTGTGGGAGACCAGATATAGTGAATGCCGGGTCCTGGGTTTGGGAACACTTTAAGCAGATGTACTGTAACAAAAAGGGGGTTAAAGGGGATTTTTATTTGAGCTAAAAAATATCCCTGTATAGAAAAAAGTTACATTGTTTTAGCTTCCCCTCTTAGACCCTGCTAACAGCAATCCATTTATGTTCCATGGGTGCTCAACCAGTGGCCTACGAGCTGTTGCAGAACTTTGGGAGTCAGGCTTGTAACTGTCAGCCTTCCAAAGCCTCAACAGCTGGAAGGCAACAGGTTTTGCACTGATGTAAATGGCAGCAGCAGATATTTGGCAATGCCTGCTGCTGTTTTTGCCACCTGTGAGCCGACAAGCTTATACATTTTAATTATAGGATGCGGCAGCTGCAGCTATTTGTGGCTGTTCACACAGCCAGCGCAGCGAGGACCTGGGGTGATCGCTGCTGGGCGCACACAAAGTGGTGTCAGAGTGCCACTAGCATACAAAATGCCAAAAAGAAGCAGCATCAGGAGAGTGGTTGCACAAAGTGTAAGTGTCCCCAAGAGCAAGGAGTAAGGTAGGTTAAATTGCTCTTTACTGGTAACCTAGGCAAAGACAGCCCTTGCAGTGCAGGGGAGACCCCACTGTAAGGGTCCTTACTACATTTCCCCGTTGATCCATAAAACAAAACCCAATATCTGTTAGTCTTTGTGGTGGTTATAGCTTTTTTTTTTTACCCTTGATAAACTTTCCAGAAAGTTGTTGAAATCCACATGGAAAAGATTTCCAATCAGAGGCAGTGGAAAGGGTCCTGGAGGGTAGTTGACTCCTCCTCTGTCCTTTACCCAAACAGCCACCAGAACAAGGACAGTGATTGCAAGTCCTAGAAGTGTTGTGGTCCACACAGACGGCGCACCCAGAAGCTGCATACTTAAATGTGATCTCTCTCCAGCTAGACTTTACCTTCCAAATACAAAAATGACAATTACTTATGATATAAGGCAGGCAGTGACTGCATCAGACCTAACCTGTGCTTCTAAAATCCTAGCAATGAATGCCAATTCATGTTGAAATAGTCTGACTTATACAGACATATCAGCAGGCCAGCAAAAAAGTTTCCTCCTTTGTTGGCTGTACAGTATTTCAGGCCCTTCCCTGTTCACTGCAGCTGTTCTGCTACCATAAACACTCTGCATATAACAGAAGGCCTTTTAGCTGCTCTGTGTGTGACCTCTCAAGACTCCTAAAAGTTTGGAGTGAATCATCTAAAGTTTCTTAACCCCTTCATAAAGGTAAAACAAATCCTATCGCCTGAACACAGTTTTGCTGCTTTTTTTTTTTTTAAATCAGTTTTTCTTCGTTTTAGAAAAATATTCTATAAAACAGCCTTTGGGCAATCCCACGCATGAAAAAACACACAGCATAAGAATAAAACACATCAATCCTAATTGTAGTCACAACTCCGGTACCGCTCGATCAATGAGGGTAATAACATCCACATGGCCAAGGTAAGTAATTAGGAGGTGGAAATTAGTCACATATCAAATTTTAAAAATAAAGAAAACTAAGAGTGTACTAAAATTGTAACACTATAAATAATAAAGTGCTGTATGAGCAATACATATTCCCAGGGAGATGCTAAAAGGTAGCATAGAACAAAAGATGACCCAAAAGCATTCTGGAGACCCTGGAAAAGACTAGATGGTTGACCTAACCCAATAGACATACAGCCACCATTCGAGGAATGGAAATTGTGGTTGCTGAGCAAATCGACTGTAGGACCCCGGGCCCAAAATATTTGTATGTGGGAACAGGACCAAGAAAACATGAAAAAAATCCACAGGCGTGTCTCCACACCGCCAACAATTAGGTTCTACTGTGGGGAAAATTCAGTGTAATCTCTGTGGTGTAAAGTAGGCCATGTGGAGAATTTTGGATTGGATTAGACTATCCCGTGTGGCCATCAATTGAGTAAAGGGGTAATCCCAGATATCCTCCCAATCCTCTTTGTACAGATCAGGCACCTCCACCCTCCACTTGAATTGTAAAAGCTCAAGACCAAGATCAAGAACAAGCATTGATGGCTGTAAAGCCTTGTAAATGTTGGATAAAAGCTTTGCCAGATCACCATCACAAAGATTTCAGATCTTTTTAGAGTAGGTGAAGTGTAGAATGTCTAAACTGGGTAAAGTAAGGATGGCGGAGTTGCAAAAACCGGAAGAATGAGGAGCCCATGGGCATAATGATCTCCCAGCCTTTGATTACTGCCTTCATCGAGAGAGTGAGAGTCAAGAAGAGGGACAGAGCTCCACGATATGGAAGACTATGAAGAGCTTCATTGGAGCCTAAGTGAGCCACTTCTAAGACCACAGATGTATTAGAAGCATCTGAAATGTCCCAATTATGACAGTTTTGCAGCTTTGACATGTGTAAAACTGTACATATCATGGCAGATGAATTATAACTTGTTTTTTTTTCTAGGACAAACTGGGCTTTCATTTGTTGATAAATGGTAATGGAGATCTGATTTTATTATCAAAGAAAAACTGGTACAAAATAGTAGAACATTTTTTTTTATTTATTTGCATATTTCTTGCTTTTACCATAACCTACCACCAAAGAACAACCCATAATAAATTCTCCTGCTTCTGGCGACTGTGGCGATTTCACATATGTATGCTATTTGTTGTTTGTACACGTAGTGGAGTCCATAAACAATAGTGCGCATTTTGCTTTTTATCCTACCTATAACACACCAAAAACTGACACAAACGCTAAATGACAGATAGTAAATATGACAGTTTTTTTTAATCCTACCTAAAATGCACTGACTCTGACCTTTGAGCCTAACCTTCACTCTAATGCCCTGTACACACGGTCGGACATTGATCGGAAATTCCGACAAGAAAATCCATGGATTTTTTCTGACAGATGTTGGCTCAAACTTGTCTTGCATACACACGGTCACACAAAGTTGTCGGAAAATCCGATCGTTCTGAACGCGGTGACGTAAAACACGTACGTCGGGACTATAAACGGGGCAGTAGCCAATAGCTTTCATCTCTTAATTTATTCTGAGCATGCGTGGCACTTTGTGCATCGGATTTGTGTACACACGATCGGAATTTCCGACAATGGATTTTGTTGTCTGAAAATTTTATAGCAAGCTCTCAAACTTTGTGTGTCAGAAATTCCGATGGAAAATGTGTGATGGAGCTTACACACGGTCGGAATTTCTGACAACAAGGTCCTATCACACATTTTCCATCGGAAAATCCTATCGTGTGTACAGGGCATTACACTGACCTAGATCAAACCCTGATATAGCCATTTTATCTTTATTTTATTTATTTTTTTATTATCATTTTTTTTTTTATTTTGTTTTGTTTACAACTTTCTCCTTTAGCAAGAGGAGCAAACAAAACAGGGGTGCAATGCCATCTTCATAGCATAATGGGCCCCTGGGCAAAGTAATAAACTGGATTCCTTACCAAGGAGATGGTGACCTGCAAAAAGTGGAAAGTGGGTGAGACATTAAACTATGTTACATATTAGCTGTGGCTTTTATTCTGATTTGAAACAACAAAAAACACAACCAGGGAATTATCCCAAATTAAATTCACCCCCTATACACACTGTCCCCACTCTCTCTACATACTGCCCCCTTGTTCACACTGACCCTCTTTGCCCCGCTTTTTAAATTTTTTTTTATACAATTTTGTATTTTATTTTTTTTTACAATTTTTTTTACTTTTTTTCACAATGCAGTTGAGAGAGGGGGGGGGTCTTTGATGAGATATGAGGGGTCTAAAGAGACCCCTGATGTTTTACTTTTGGGACAGAGAAAGGTACTGGGTACCTAGATTCCCCATTCCTTTTCCCTGCAGCCTCAGTCGCACTGCAGATGAATGAATAGGAAGTGCTCTGGGGCTTCCTGTTTATACACAAACTCAAGCATAGTAAACATAGTTTACTATGCTTCAGTTATGAATGAACACCATGAGTGATCAGTACTGATCACTCACTGTGCTCATTAAGGAAAGGCAGGGGCCAGTAAATAAATGTTTCCACAAGGGCCCATTCACACATAAATGTGCAATAAAATGCGTGAAAGTGCTCGAAAAATGGATTGCGTTGCCTTCCATTGGTGTAAATTTTGATATGCGTTAACACACATTTAAACACATTTTTCTGTTTTTTAAATTGCTATGGGTCCTTTTAAGGGACAAAATAATAAAAACACTCATGTGACTGATGTACCATGTACTGAAAAAGGATCCTGTTCTCTTTGTATTGCTTCCTTTGTGTGACATCCCTGGTGTTTCTGCCAGTCCCTCTGGTTTCTTAATAAAAACTGACCACACTAAGCAGGAGAACACACCGTGGTCAGTACAAAACAGATTACAGCGCACACATACAAAAATGACATTTATCCTGCAAGGCTAGTTAAAAACACCTGAACATATTCAAAAAATACGGGGGTTTGGTCACACTATATGGTCATATGGTGCTAAGCCCACTTACTGCAACAAAGTACCCCGAAGTAGTGGGTCCTACCCTAGTAATAGAATGAAAGATCCTGTGTCTCAACCATGGGAGATAAACTCCTCTATGTGGGAGAACTGAAGGGATTCCTCCTATGCACTGGTGGCCACTAATAAGGGGTAATGAAGAGGGGGAGGGGTGCTCCAGCCCAAGAGACCTGATCAGGGTCCGTACAATATACAAAAACTTACTTGGGGGGCACACCCTAAAATGCTTTACACTGTGGTAAGTTCTCTAGGTGTGCTGGGAACTCAGCCTACTCTCCTCTAATGATCAGACTTGTCTTGACACATCCCCCCTGCATAGCCATTCACTGGGAAGCTCAATGTGCTGTTATTTCTCCTCCCCCAGCTCTTATGCTGTTGAAGAACAGAAAGAATGTGATCACTTAAAAAAAAAAAAGGGAAAAAAGGTATTTATAATAGGTTGTTTTACAAGGTGAGGGTTTATAATCACTTTAAATCCAACAGAGCAGCCAAGTGGACTTCTCACCAAGTGTAAACAGTAAAACTCCTCTGTCATTGTGATCTCCACCCTAGTACACTGCTGCTTTCAATGAACCAGCTTTTAATAAGACATGTGAATGACACCTGACCGCCAACAATTACATATCCAGTAGGCATCATTCACACAGCCGATTTCTTGCATTCCCCATGCAGGGTTGTGTTTTGCCAGCACGGGGATGCACAAGTGCTGAGTGCATCCTCACGCCAGCTGTCCCATAGATATCTATTGGGACACTCGTCTGCATTGACACAGCCAGTGTCCCAACGTGCCATAGGTGCGGGTGCACGGCTCTGACCGCACTCTTTGGTGTGTACCAAGAAAGTGACTAAAAACACAAAATAGAAATGTTTGAATGAAACTATACAGAATAAAACAACACAAATAACAAACCTTTCAAAAGTGACAAATCAGTGTCAAGTAAAAATTCCCACAAAAGTGATATTTCTTTATGTAAATCTTCTAAAGCTTCAAATTACAATCCCCAGTGAGGCTACTATCAGCCATCAAATGGTAAACAATATGTATTGGATGAACGCATTTGCTTACCATTTTGTTTATAGTACAGTGGAACCTCGGATTATGAGCATATTCCGTCCCAGGAGTATGCTCATAATCCAATGTACTCGCATATCAAAGCGAGTTTTCCCATTGAAGTCAATGGAAACAAAAATAATTTGTTCCGCATTGACTTCAATGGGATGCAATACCGCATGCGGCCAGAGGCGGGGGCGCCCGAAAAGGCCCGAAGGACACTTCAGCTGAACTCGGCAAACCTCGGAAAGGCTCCGTTCATGAGCCTTTCCGAGGTTTGCCGAGGTCAGCCGAACTGTCCTCGGGCCTTTCCACGCATTTCCGAACGGCGCCGATCGGCGACTTTCAACCCTGCTCGGTTCTGGCGCCCCCCACCTCAGGCCAAAAGCGGTACTGCACACCACTTTTGGCCTGAATCCTGCTTGTTTTGCGAGACAACACCCGCAAATAGAATTAGGATTTTTAGAAATACAGTGCTCGGTTTACGAAACGCTCGTTAACCGCGTTACTCGCAAACCGAGGTTCCACTGTATTCATTTAAAATGGCTGCATCTTCACTATTATATGTGATTTGTTCTCTTCCAAAATTATGTGTATGTAAATATACTGTCAGGATCAGAGGGGAAGCAGGCATTCGTCAGACAGTTTTTTAAACTTACTTTATTTGTCAGTGAACACAAACAACAGGCTTGGTCTTCAACTTCAATTCAAACAAAATAGATACAGTGTTTTATCAGCGCGAACCACTCCTATAAATGATCTAACGTGCAGCCCTACAATGTAGATCATTTATAAGGAGTGGTTTTCAGTGCTCTGGCCTCCAGAATTGTTTAATAGTGTTTTGTAACAATTAGAGGGGAGGGCTTTGAGCTCTGTCTACAATTTTTAGTTTCTTTTTTTATCAGCACAGTTCACAGTCTTAACATGAAAGCACAAGTCTGCCTGGCTTTAGCACATATTTAAAGCCCAGAAGAAAGGCAGGCTCACCAACCAGGTAAGTTTCATCCAAGCAAGACTTTCAGTGAAATTTAGGCTGCTCACAGATCTCTCTGTAAACACTAACAACCCACTCCTCTCTGTTCAGCTGATTAATAAGCAGGGCTGTAAGGGAAGTACCCGTCCTCTACAATTAACCCCATCTTGAGCCTTCCCCAGGCTGACTTTCCACAATATATACAGTGCCTTGGAAAAGTATTCATACCCCTTGAAATTTTCCACATTTTGTCATGTTACAATCAAAAACTAAATGCATTTTATTGGGATTTTATGTGATAGACCAACAAAGTGGGAAGTAATTGTGAAGTGGAAGGAAAATGATTAATGGTTTTCAAGGTTTTTTACAAATAAATATCTGAAAAGTGTGGCGTGCATTTGTATTCAGCCCCCTTTACTCTGATACCCCTAACTAAAATCTAGTGGAACCAATTGCCTTCAGAAGTCACCTACTGTAATTATTAAATAGAGTCCATCTGTGTGTAATGTGATCTCAGTATAAATACAGCTGTTCTGTGAAGCCCTCAGAGGTTTGTTAGAGAACCTTAGTGAACAAACAGCATCATGAAGGCCAAAGAACACAACAGACAGGTCAGGGTTAAAGTTGTGGAGAAGTTTAAAGCAGGGTTATCCCAAGCTTTGAACATCTCATGGAGCACTGTTCAATCCATCATCCAAAAATGGAAAGAGTATGGCACAACTGCAAACCTACCAAGACATGGCCGTCCACCTAAACTGACAGGCTGGGCAAGGAGAGCATTAATCGGAGAAACAGCCAGGAAGAGGCCCATGGTAACTCTGGAGGAGCTGCAGAGATCCACAGCTCAGCTGGGAGAATCTGTCCAGAGGACAACTATTAGTCATGCACTCCACAAATCTGGCCTTTATGAAAGAGTGGCAAGAAGAAAGCCATTGTTGAAAGAAAGCCATAAGAAGTCCCTTTTGCAGTTTGCAAGAAGCCATGTGGGGGACACAGCAAACATGTGGAAGAAGGTGCTCTGGTCAGATGAGACCAAAATTGAATTTTTTTGTTTAAAAGCAAAACGCTATGTGGGGCAGAAAACTAACACTGCACATCACCCTGAACACACCGTCCCCACTGTGAAACATGGTGGTGGCAGCATCATGTTTTAGGGATGCTTTTATTCAGCAGGAACAGAGAAGCTGGTCAGAGTTGATGGGAAGATGGATGGAACCAAATATAGGGCAATCTTAGAAGAAAACCTGTTATGGGGCGTACACACGGTCGGACTTTTCAGCTACAAAAGTCCGACAGCCTGTCCGACAGACTTTCGACGGACTTTCGACGGACTTGCGGCGGACTTTCTAATGAACAGACTTGCCTACACACGATCACACAAAAGTCCGTCGAATTCTTACGTGATGACGTACACCGGACTAAAATAAGGAAGTTGATAGCCAGTAGCCAATAGCTGCCCTAGCGTGGGTTTTTGTCCGTCAGACTAGCATACAGACGAGCGGATTTTTCGACCGGACTCGAGTCCGTCGGAAAGATTTGAAGCATGTTTCAAATCTAAAGTCCGTCGGATTTGAGGCTGAAAAAGTCCGTTGAAAGTCCGGAGAAGCCCACACACGATCGGATTACCAGCCAGCTTTAGTCCGTCAGCGTCCGTTGGACTTTTGTAGACGAAAAGTCCGACCGTGTGTACGCGGCATTAGAGTCTGCAAAAGACTTAAGGCTGGGGCAGAGGTTCACCTTCTAGCAGTACAGCGACCCTAAACATACATCCAGAGCTACAATGGAATGATTTAGATCAAAGCATATTCATGTGTTAGAATGACCATGTCCAGACCTAAATCCAATTGAGAATTTGTGGCAAAATTGAAAATTGCTGTTCACAGACGCTCTCCATCCATCTGACAGAGCTTGAACTATTTTGCAAAGAAGAAAGTGCAAAAATGTCACTCTCAAGATGTGCAAACCTGGGAGAGACATCCCCAAAAAGACTTGCAACTGTAATTGCAGCGAAAGGTGGATCTACAAAGTATTGACTCAGGGGGGATGAATACAAACACACGTCACACTTTTTAGATATTTATTTGTAAAAAAATTTAAAAACCATTTATCATTTTCCTTCCTCTTTACAATTGTGTGCCACTTTGTGTTGGTCTATCACATAAGATCCCAATAAAATACAGTTACGTTTTTGGTTGTAACATGACAAAATGTGGAAAATTTCAAGGGGTGTGAATACTTTTTCAAGGCACTGTAATTACAAACTGTACACAGAAACAAGATTTTTTTTAAACATTAACCCTAAACATTTAAACTTATTTACATCATAGAAAATCTTTTCTGAGAGAAACATTGAGACCACCGCTACTGATCTACAAAACTAGACTTTGCTTTAAAACCCAACTCTGGGCAAAAAAAAAAATCCCTTGCAGTGGGGCTCTGCCTGCACTGTAAAGCCTGGTACACACTACCAGTTTTTTTCAGCAGGCTGAAAGAAAAAAAGACAAAGAGCTCGGGAGGAAATCATGTACTAACAATCCGATGTTAGTACAGCAATCTCCCCAATGAGCTATTATGTTCTGACAGGGGGACGACCCCCGCCAATACTAACCAGTTCAGACGTTAGCTGTGAATGCTGTTTGGATGCCGATCAGCAGACCTTTTTCGTTCATTATTATTATACAGGATTTATATAGCGCCAACAGTTTGCGCAGCGCTTTACAACATGAGGGCAGACAGTACACTTACAATACAAATCAATACAGGAGGGATCAGAGGGCCACTGTCAGGTCCCACAGTTACCAGACTGGTGAGTCCGCTTGGGCAGAGGGTAGGCTCCCTTACGTATCCGAATCGGGGCCCCTGATAGAGCAGACAGGAAGCCCGCGAGTACGGAGTGGTATGAGGGCCTGGTATGTGGATCCTGGAGAAAGGTGGACTTTCAAGCAGCAGGTAGGACTCAGGAACACTGGAACTGATGCTGAGCAGGAGCTTACTAGGCTGGTCACACACAGGCAGAGGTCGGCAACGGGCTGGCAGCAGAAGTACAAAAGGAGCAGGCAAAAGCGGGGTCAAACAAGCCGGGGTCAGGTTCAGGCAGCAGTCAAGGAGGTCCAAAAGGCAAGCCGGGTCGTAACAGATCAGAACTTCAGAGATACGGAGACACAGAGAGGATCACGGAACTTTGGCACAGAACTGTTGATCAGGCAGCACCGATCAGTGATAGAGGCAGACCTAAATAGGCTGATTGGCGCCAAACACCGCGCTCGTGCGTGCGCTGATACGCCCGGATGCCCGCGCACCTGCACGCGCCCAAGCGCCCCCAATCACTGGCGCGCATGCCAGCACCACCAGGCACGCCTGCAGTAACTCCCATAGGTGGACGCGCGCTAGCGCGAACGAGTGCGCGCCCGGACGCCACCCCGCACACCATGGCCGGCCAGACTAGACACACCAGCGCTCCCAGGAATACGCGCCCCAGCACGCACAGGAACGCGCGCCCCGGCGCCCAACCAGGTAACCTCTCTAACAGTGCCCCCCTTCTCAAGGGCAGACTCCGGCTGCCCAGCTGGGCCATCTTCGAGGCATGAGAAGCTTTGAATGACTGTAGAAGCTCCCTGGCATGCAAATTGCTTTCTGGTTCCCAAGAGTTGTCTTCGGGCCCATAGCCCTTCCACTTTACGAGGTATTGGACTTGGTTGCGTCTTCTGCAATCTAAAATTGCCTCCACCTCAAACTCTTCTTCGCCGTTAACTAGGATAGGCTTGGGTAGACCGATACTGCGGCCAACAAAGGAATTGGGAGTGACCGGCTTCAAAAGGGACACATGGAAGCCTGGATGTATCTTCAGGGAATTAGGTAGGTCAAATTCATAGGCCACGTTGTTAATCTTCCTTTTAATCAAGAAGGGACCCAAGTATTTAGGGCCTAGTTTTCTGGACAGACAGGCCAACTTTAGGTTAGTGGTGGATAACCAGACTGGGCTGCCAGGTTCCAGGACAAGCTCTCCACGCCTCTTCCTGTCGAACATCCTCTTGTAATCTTCCTGAGCTTTGGCCATGGTATTCTGCAGTAATTTATTGTTTGTTGAAAAAAAGTCCAAGGTTTCGGACACTGCAGGGACGGAGCACTCGGGTATTGACCCAGGCAAGAAGGATGGATGGAAGCCATAATTAGCATAGAATGGTGATTGGTTGGTAGCTGAGTGCAGTGAGTTATTGTAGGAGAACTCTGCGATGGGAAGCAGGGAGGCCCAGTCGTCCTGGGAGAATGCAGAGAAACAGCGGAGATATTGCTCCAAGGTCTGATTCGTCCTTTCAGTTTGTCCATTTGACTGAGGGTAATAGGCCGAAGAGAATGCCAATTCAATCTCCAAGGAGCTGCAAAGGGCTTTCCAGAATCTGGAGGTGAATTGGACACCTTGATCAGAAACTATATTGGTTGGCACTCCATGTAGTCTGATAATTTCTTTGATAAAGATGGTAGCAGTTTCCATAGCCGAGGGGGTGCCCTTCATGGGGAGGAAGTGGCCCATTTTAGACAGCCTATCTACCACAACGAAGATGGAAGAGAAACCTTCTGATGGGGGGAGTTCAACGATGAAGTCCATTGAAATCATGGACCACGGCCTCTCTGGGACCAGTAAAGGTTTTAGCAGACCCCGTGCCCGTGGCCATCTGTGCCTTAGGGGTCCAGCAAAACCGGGTTCCTTGTCTGATGAGTTCAGTAATGGGAGTTATTATGGAAGAAAATCCTTTAATGAACTTCCTATAAAAATTGGCGAAGCCAATAAAGCGCTGTACTCCTTTTTTGTCTACAGGTGCAGGCCAATCCAGGATAGCGGATACCTTTTGCGGATCCATCTTGATACCCTCTGGAGAGATGACCAGGCCTAGGAACTGAATAGATTGGAGTTCAAACTCACATTTTTCGAGTTTGGCATAAAGCCCATGTTGTCTGAGCCGGGTAAGTACGTTTCGTACGTGTCTGCGGTGGTCAATCAGGCAAGCAGAGAAAACCAGGATATCGTCCAGATAGACGATGACGTACTGGTCCAGAAAGTCACGGAAATCATCGTTGACAAAGTTCTTGAAGGTGGCTGGCACGTTACACAGGCCAAAGGGCATGACAAGCTACTCGTAGTGCCCAAATCGAGTACGAAAGGCCGTCTTCCGCTCGTCCCCCTATCTTATGCGGATCAAATTGTAGGCTCCGCGGAGATCCAGCTTGGTGAAGATGGTAGCGCATCCTAATCTTTGAAATAGTTCAGGCACTAAAGGTAACGGATATCTGTTTTTTATAGTAATTTTATTTAATTCCCGGTAATCGATGCTGGGACGTAAAGAGTGATCCTTTTTTTCAACGAAGAAGATGCCCGCACCTGCAGGAGATGTGGAGGGACGAATTAATCCTTTCTTTAGATTTTCGTCGATATAAGTTTTCAAGGTGCCAAGCTCCTGCTCAGTTAGGGGAAAAATCCTTCCGAAGGGAACTTCAGTTCCGGGTAAGAGCTCTATTGGGCAGTCGTAGGGCCTGTGTACCGAGAGAGTCTCTGCCCCCTTCTTACTGAACACATCCAGGAAATCCCGGTAGGGTTCGGGAAAAGTTTGGTAAAGCTTGGCATCAGAGTCTAAGCAGAGGCACTGAGATGGTGTCGTGGATGTTCCCAATAAGCAGTGTTGTTTGCAATAATTGGACAGAAACTGGATCTTGCCTGTGGACCAGTCGATGCTGGGATTGTGAGCTTGTAGCCAAGGCATTCCCAGGATGATTGGAAAGAGAGGAGAGGAGATGACATCCAGGCGTAAGAGTTCCTGATGTTCCGGGCCAGTAGTGACCAGTAAAGGAACGGTCTCCTGGGTAACTGGTCTGGAGCTGAGGGTGGAGCCATCTGCTAAGAATACTGCCAGTCCCTGGGCCTTGGGTTGGATAGGAATATTATGGTTCTCAACGAAGGTTCGGTCAATGAAACCGCTGCATGCTCCCAAATCAATAATGACCGGTACCGGGATGTTCCCTCCAGGTAGCTGTAACATAACAGAAAGTTTTAAATGATTACCGGATCTGGGTGAGACAGGTGCACACAAAGAAGAAGACGGCAGGCACTTATGTCTCTTGTTGGGGCAGGCCCTCACAAAATGTCCTGGTTCTCCGCAATATAGGCACAGATTGAGCGCACGTCTGCGCGTATTTTCTTCTGAGGTCAGAGAGGGACGGAGCAGCCCTAGCTGCATGGGTTCTGGAGCTTCCTGGGCCGGAACAGCTGAGACGGGAGAAGCTTGGTTCGGGGCACTAGGAACCCTGGGCAACATCCAAGTGAGACGTGGGTGGCCAACGGACCTCTCAGAACGTCTCTCTCTAAGACGGCGGTTAATCTGGATTGATAGGTTTATGAGCTCATCCAGCGTCTGAGGTATCCCCACACGTACCAATTCATCTTTAAGGGGATCGGATAACCCCAACCGATATTGGTGACGCAAGGCAGCATCATTCCACTCCGTATCAGAGCTCCAACGTCTGAACTCTACAGCGTAGTCTTCGGCCGCTCTGCGACCTTGCTGTAGAGAGTGCAAGGCGGCTTCTGCAGTAGCCGTTAGTTGAGGGTCCTCATATAGCTGAGCCATCGCTGAGAAGAGGTCATCCAAGGAGTCCAGAGATCTGGATTTTTGCTCCAGAAGACGGTGGGCCCAGGTCTGAGGCTCGCCGGTCAGAAGTGATATGACGAACCCCACCTTAGTGGCTTCCAGAGAAAATGTACAGGGTTGTAAGGCAAAATAAAGTTCACATGCGTTGCAGAATGCCCGGAACTTGCAACGTTCTCCAGAGAACTTTTCGGGTGTAGGCACCTTGGGCTCCGGGGGGAGTATTACTACAGAGGGTGCTGTGGCAGGGCCGGTAGGTGCTGCTCCTTGAAGAGATGCTGAGAGGGCCTGGACCTGTCCTTCCAGTCTCGTATAGCCTTCTTGTAGGCTTTTAACCGCCTGGGTGAGGCCCGCTAGGTGCCTACAAAGTTCATCCATGGGGGAGGCTCCCTGCCCGGACTCAGTCATGGCTGCCTGATACTGTCAGGTCCCACACTTACCAGACTGGTGAGTCCGCTTGGGCAGAGTGTAGGCTCCCTTACGTATCCGACTCGGGGCCCCTGATAGAGCAGACAAGAAGCCCGCGAGTACGGAGTGGTATGAGGACCTGGTATGTGGATCCTGGAGAAAGGTGGACTTTCAAGCAGCAGGTAGGACTCAGGAACACTGGAACTGATGCTGAGCAAGAGCTTACTAGGCTGGTCACACACAGGCAGAGGTCGGCAACAGGCTGGCAGCAGAAGTACAAAAGGAGCAGGCAAAAGCGGGGTCAAACAAGCCGGGGTCAGGTTCAGGCAGCAGTCAAGGAGGTCCAAAAGGCAAGCCGGATCGTAACAGATCAGAACTTCAGAGATATGGAGACACAGAGAGGACCACGGAACTTTGGCACAGAGCTGTTGATCAGGCAGTACCGATCAGTGATAGAGGCAGACCTAAATAGGCTGATTGCACCAAACGCCACGCTCATGCGTGCGCCGATACGCCCAGATGCCCGCACGCGCCCAAGCGCGCCCCCAAAAACCGGCACGCACGCCAGCACCACCAGGCACGCCTGCAGTAATGCCCATAGGCGGATGTGCGCTAGCGCGAACACGTGTACGCGCACGCCCGGACGCCACCCCGCACACCATGGCCAGCCGGACTAGACACACCAGTGCTCCCAGGAATACGCGCCCCAGCACGCACAGGAACGCGCGCACCGGCGCCCAACCAGGTAACCTCTCTGACAGCCCTGCTCGTTACAGCTTACAATCTAGAAAGGAGGGTCAAGTGGAAACAAAAGGTAATAACTGTGTGGGGTGAGCTGATGGAGAAAATGAAAATACAGTTGTTAGGTGGGGGTAGGATAGGCTTCTCTGAAGAGAAGGGTTTTCAGGGATCATCTAAAAGCTAATAAAGTAGTAGATAAGTGAGCAGATTGGGGTTGGGCATTCCATAGGATTGGAGAGGCTTTGGAAAAGTCCTGGAGGCGAGCATGGGAGGAGGTGACGAGGGAGCTAGAGAGCAGGAGGTCTTGAGAGGAACGAAGAGCACAAGTAGGTTGGTATTTAGAGACTAGGCTAGTAATGTAGCTGGGGACTAAATTGTGGATGGCTTTGTGCGTAGTTGTTAGTATTTTGAATTTAATTCTTTGGCCAAGCAGAAGCCAGTGGGGGGATTGACAGAGAGGAGTAGCAGACACAGAGCGATTGGTAAGGTGGATGAGTCTGGCAGCAGCATTCATGATGGATTGAAGAGGTGATAGACTATGTAGAGGTAAGCCAATGAGAAGGGAGTTGCAGTAGTCGAGGCGAGAGATGACCAGAAAGTGAATTAAGAGCTTTGTTGTGTCATTTGTTAGAAAAGGGCGTATTTTGGAGATGTTGCGGAGGTTGAGGCGGCAGGATTTGGACAGTGATTGGACGTGTTGCTTAAAGGGGAGTTCAGAGTCCAGGACTATGCCTAGAACCTTGGCATGTGGGGATGGATTTATAGTTGTGCCATCAATTATGACAGAGAGATCAGGGGAAGGGGCATATGGGGGAGGAAAAATTATAAGTTCGGTTTTGGATAGACTGAGTTTGAGGAAGTGGTGTGACATCCAGACTGATATAACTGATAGTAAATTATTGATACGTGAGGAGACAGAGGGACTGAGCTGAGGGGTAGAGAAATAGATTTGGCGTAGAGGTGGTATTGGAAGCCATGAGAGGCTATCAGCTGACCCAGGGAGGAGGTGTAGATTGAAAATAGGAGAGGTCCAAAAACAGAACCTTGGGGGACCCCAACTGAGAAAGGAAGAGGAGAGGAGGAAGTAGAGTTGTAATAAACGCTAAAGGTGCGGTTCGATAAGTAGGAAGAGAACCAGCGAAGAGTACAGTCACGGAGACCAAAGGTGTGGAGTTTTTTGAGGAGGAGGGGGTGGTCAACCATATCAAAGGCAGCAGAGAGATCCAGGAGTAGGAGTACAGAATAGTGTCGATTGGTTTTGGCTGTTAATAGATCGTTTGTTAGTTTTAGGAGAGCAGTTTCTGTGGTGTGTTGAGGACGAAATCCAGACTGAAGGGGATCATGAAGCCTAAGTTCGAGGAGTTTGGATAAGAAGAAGAGCAAGGAGATGGGGCATAGGTTGTTAAGATTGGATGGGTCCAGTGAGGGCTTTTTAAGTATGGGTCTTACAAGTGCATGTTTTAGAGAGTTGGGGAAGATGCCAGAAGAGAGGGAGAGATTGAAGATGTGGGTTAGAGAGTGTAACATAGAGCCAGAGGGTGAGCGTAGCATTTGTGAGGGAACAGGATCCAGAGGGCAGGTGGTAAGGTGGACATTACCAAGTAGTTTAGCAACCTCCTCTATAGTGGTGGGGTTGAAAGAGGGAAGTAATGATTGTGCCTGTGGGCATGAAGTGTAAAGTGTGGAGGGTATCAGAACAGTAGAGATCTCCTCGCGAATTGTATCAATCTTCAGTTTGAAGTGATTGGCGATCTCCTGGGCCGTGAGTGAGTTGGCGGGTGGAGGCGGTGGACGACGAAGTAAAGAGTTGAAGGTAGAGAAGAGTTGACGGGGACGGGATGATAAGTTGCTAATGAGAGTGATAAAATAGGTCTACTTGGCAGACAGGAGGCTGGAATTGTATTTTTGGAGGGCAGATTTATATTGGTTGAAATCTCTCTGAGACTTATGCCCCATACACACGGTCGGACTTTCCGATGGAATATGTGCGATCGGAGCTTGTTGTCGGAAATTCCGACCGTGTGTGGGCTCTATTTGACTTTTTCCATCGGAATTTCTAACACACAAAGTTTGAGAGTATGCTATAAAATTTTCCAACAACAAAATCCGATCCTTTAAATTCTGATCGTGTGTAGACAAATCCGACGGACAAAGTGCCACGCATAAATTAAGAGACGAAAGCTACTGGCTATTGCCCCGTTTATGAAGGGGTCGGGGCCTGATTTTGTGTGTAGTGAGGGGGGCCAGTGAGGCTAGAAGCGTTGGAGACAGAAGTGGCTAGGTTGGTGCAGGATAGGGGTGAGATTTTGTCCTAGAGGTTGTCGATAGCAGAGTAGAGAAGAGAAGGGATGAGATGACGTAGGTTTCTGCGGGTTACTTTTAGGTGGTTGGAGGGCAAGGAGGTGGAGGAGAGGGAGAGAGTGAAACTAATAAGGTGGTGATCAGAGAGAGGGAATGGATAGTTAGAGAGGTTGCATGGAGTGCAAAGGTGAGAGAAAACTAGGTCAAGGGTATTGCCTTTGGAGTGAGTAGGAGCATGTATTCACTGCTTCAGTTCAAAGGAGGAGGTTAGGCTGAGAAGTTTGGAAGTGGCAGGAGTGTTAGTATTACTAGGGATGTATAAGTTCCCGAGAATGATTGTGGGGATTTCAGAAGAAAGAAAGTAGGGTAGCCAGGCAGATAAGTCATCAAGAAAGGTTGATACTGGTCCAGGGGGCCTGTAGATCACAGCTATCCTTAGAGAAATTTTAGTGAAAAGACAAATGCAGTGTGCTTCGAAAGAGGAGAGTGACAGAGAGGGAGGTGGCTGAAGTACCTGAAAGGTGCTATGTGGGGCTAGAAGGATTCCGACACCTCCTCCCTTCCGTCCACTGGATCTGGGGGAGTGAGTCCAGAGAAGACCACCATGGGATAGGGCAGCAGAAGACGCAGTGTCGGATTCGTGGAGCCAGGTTTTGGTAATGGCGAGTAGGTTAAATGAGTTGGCGATAAAGAGGTCATGTAGAGAGGTGAGTTTGTTGCAGACAGAGCAGGAGTTCCAAAGGGCACAAGAGAAAGGGAGTCTGGTCTTGGGAAGAATAGAAATGGGAACTAAATTGTGTTGATTGCGGTTGCTGCCAGGGGGTGCAGGATGATGGGTGCATGGGGTAGAGTTAAATGATGAAGGCCCAGGGTTTGGGGATATATCTCCAGAGGTTAGGAGAAGCAGGAGGGTGAGGGAGGTAATATGGGAGTGGGATTTATATGAAGGGACATGCCCCAGGGTCTTGGGGATTTTTAGTGTGTGCATTTAGAATTAGCAGGAGTTGGTGGGTGCAGTAATAAGGAGAGGACAGAAGTGAGGGTGATATATATATATATGCTGTGGGGGAGTGGGGGGAGAGGGGTGCAGGAGAGATGGTTTTAGGATAGAGGACAGAGCTGTCAAAAGGAGTGGTAGAGAGTGCATATTACAAGGAGAAAGAGCTGAAGGGGTAAACTAGGTCACCTGATGTCTGTGTGGTGTTTTTCTAAGAATTTTCTTGTGTCCCTTTGCTTTGTGCATTTGCTGAAGTGCAGAGTCAGAAGTGCTCCCACTTATAGAAATAGCCCCACTTTGAGGAAGAGCCCCAGGGGCGAATGTTTGCCCCCTGCACATGCCCCTTCGACAGAAGCCAGACCGGCTGTTGTACACATGGGCCAAAAGTCGGCTGGTTTCTGTTGAACCAGTAGCGTAGCGTGGGGGGTGCAGGGGGTGCCGTGGCCCCGGGCGAGACATTTAGGGGGGCGCCAGTATGTGTCACTACCGGCTGCCTCCTCCTAATTTTAAATTCCTGTGTCCCTGGGCTCCGGCCGCCATGTTCAGTGTCCGGCACCCTGTGATTGGGCATATGGGGGTCATGTGAGGCGTAGAGCTGGCCTATCCTCGATCGCACCTGAAGTCCCACCTTCGCACATGACATAGTGTAGTATGGTGGGTCAGTCAGTGTAGTATGGTGGGTCAGTTAGTGTAGTATTTCGGGTCAGTTAGTGTAGTATGGCGGGTCAGTTAGTGTAGTATGGCGGTTCAGTTAGTATGGCGGGTCAGTTAGTATGACGGGTCAGTTAGTGTAGTATGGCGGGTCAGTTAGTGTAGTATGGTGGGTCAGTCAGTGTAGTATGGTGTGTCAGTTAGTGTAGTATGGTGGTCAGTTAGTGTAGTATGGTGGGTCAGTTAGCGTAGTATGGTGGTCAGTTAGTGTAGTATTGTGGGTCAGTTAGTGTAGTATGGTGGGTAGTTAGTGTAGTATGGTGGGTCAGTTAGTGTAGTATGGTGGGTCAGTTAGTGTAGTATGGCGGGTCAGTTAGTGTAGTATGACGGGTCAGTTAGTGTAGTATGGCAGGTTGTTAGTGTAGTATGGCGGGTCGTTAGTGTAGTATGGTGGGTCAGTTAGTGTAGCATGGTGGGTCAGTTAGTGTAGCATGGTGGGTCAGTTAGTGTAGCATGGTGGGTCAGTTAGTGTAGTATGGTGGGTCAGTTAGTGTAGTATGGCGGGTCAGTTAGTATGACGGGTCAGTTAGTATGACGGGTCAGTTAGTGTAGTATGGCGGGTCAGTTAGTGTAGTATGGCGGGTCAGTTAGTGTAGTATAGTGGTCAGTAAAGGAATCAGGTTGGTCAGTTTTGAAATCAAGTAGGTTAGTGTAGTGGTCAGTATAGGAATCGGGTAGGTCAGTACTATTGTATTTGAAGGGACTCAGGGGGTGCTAAAAGTCCACAGGTTAGGGGGGCGCAAATTATTTGCCTTGCCCGGGGTGCTGGCAACCCATGCTACGCCACTGTGTTGAACCACCCAATATTTGGCCCGTGTGTACAAGGCTTAAAGGTTAATTGCTAATCTTTGTCGGCTCCTCTCTAGCACTAGACTAGTCCCCGCCACTAGACCAGCCAACCACAGCATTTGCACCCTCATGCTCCACTGGTCTGGTCATCAAGACCAGTCTATAGTGGGAGAGAAGTCCAGACTGTGTGTGCTATAAGTCCACATCCTAGCAAATCATGTACAACTATGAACAGAATATGTAGTCATGGACTTTGTGTGGACAAATAGAAGAGAAACTGAGTACCATAAAAACAGCTTTATTATGTACCATTAAAAATCTATTGCACAACATTAAAAATTATCCTCCACATAGGCGTTCATGACATGCAAAGATTCCGATTACAGTTCATGTACATGTGGACTCAACAAAGTTTCAGGCTGGATGCATGTAAACTGAGTTTGTTTCTAAGATACTTATCAAGAGCCCCCTCCTTGGAATATATGTGCCTTGACTACGTTGACTACCTTGCTGACTTTATGGTGACTTACTCACACTGGGTCTGGATGGTTCCCCATTGGGAATTTGATCCTTTTATTTTAAGATTATGTGTACAAGACCATTGGCTGTTTACTGAATGTACTTTAATTTTCAATCCGAGAGGTAGTGGCTTCACCTTGGCTTACTCATTTGCACCTTTATGAGCAACATACACATGCTATGAATTCCAGTCTACTCTACTGGCTGATATTACTCTATTAAAAAGTGGGTCCCAGTGCATTGATTCTGTCACATGTGCTCCTGAAGAAGGAGTCCACATGTGAACTGTGATTGGAATCTTTGCATGTTGTGAACCCCTATGTGGAGAGTAACTTTTTATGTTGTACAGTAGATTTTTAATGGCACATACCAAAGTTGTTTTTATGTTACTAATTTTCTCTGCTATTTGACCACACAAAGTCCATGACTACATATTCTATTCATAGTTGTATATCATCAAGACCAGAGCAGGGTCCATGGCTCTTCTTTGGACGTGAGGACGCTGAGGGACAGTCTTTTATTAAACCCCAGCAGCGTGGGCGCAGCCTCATTGCAGTGGACAATTTCTCATTTGGCCAAAGCTGGGCTTTAATCTGATCACATCTATCTATCTATCTATCTATCTATCTATCTATCTATCTATCTATCTATCTATCTATCTATCTATCTATCTATCTATCTATCTATCTATCTATCTATACATATACCTACATACATACATACATACATACATACACACACACGAGGGGTCTTCAAAAAGTTTCTGCACTTTTATATTTTCGATGGAAAAGGTGAGGGCGGGAGGAGTAGAAATTGGTCATGTTTGAGAGTGTCATGGTACTAGTCTGTCTGGCAAGCTGGCTGACCTTGCAGTTTAGTAAGAGTTGTCACACTGTGATGAAGATGGCTGCAAAACGTAAAAAAAATGTGGAAACTTTGTGAAGAACCCTCATATATATACTCCCAAAAGGTAGTCACGGCACTCTATGTTTGAGACAAATGCACAGATGCTCACCCATAAAGAGATCCATGCAAATCCAAAAGTAGTATAGACGCACCCATGGGTCTTGCAGAGGATGTAGGTCAAAACAGCAGCTTGTTTTTATGGTCAACGTTTCAATGAAGCTCAGTCGATCTTTCTCAAGACTGTTTTCATCTACCTCCTCTGTAAGACCCATGGGTTCCTCTATACCACATTTGGATTTGTGTGTGTGTGTGTATACTGTGTATATATACACTTTAAAAGTAAAAATATTTTAATGACGGGCAGAGAGAGGTAATACATACACAATAGGCTGAGTGTGAAAGTGTGGACTTTAATTATAAAAGTAACAACTGTCTCAACGTGTAGTAATCAATCATTGTTCACTTGTACAGCAGAGCAGAAGAGGTTGAATTGGACGTTTGACCATAGGGTACAGCAGCCTGTCTGAGACCATTCTTTTCTCCAGTACTAAAAATCATCCTTCCTGTATTAGCGTACTTGGAGGCAGATTTGGAAGGGGTGTGGGCTAAAGTTAAACATAAATAAGGGATCGTGCCGAGGAGGTGGCTGTTTATCCGGGATGTAAAATTCAAAACGCTGCAGTAGAGATGTAAAGAAAATAAAAAGGTCCATTCTTGCCAGTTGCTCCCCCACACATATGCGACGCCCTAAAAAATAACAAGAGTAAAACTTCAGAGCTGAAACCGGAGTTCTGAAATCATGAAGAATAAAATACATACGTCAGGCTAGAACATTTTGTATTTAAAATGACTCACACAACACAGCATCACGTGATGAGAGGGGAGAGCCTACAAAATATAGTTGCACTCAATTTTTTTTAAACTCAGAATAAAGTATATACAGTTTATAGCCAAAATGTTTTTTTTTGGTTTAGTTTCGTATACAGTTGGAAAGTTATAATACACCTTTTCATTTTTTTTTGTGTCAATTTCTCTCCTAAAGAAACAATAGGAAGTGAGAGGAAATCTCCATGAAATGAGGGTAATTGTTACCAGAAGAAATATCTCATTGTAAGATATACCTCCACTTCTTGTTCTGGTGACAATTGCACAATTTTGAAATTCCCCTCACTTTCAATCCCAGTAATGGTCACCAGGAGAAATAGAGAAGGGGAATCTACCCAGCAAGGACCCCGACAGAAATTAAAAGGTGACAGAAGTTTTAACCCTTTACTGCTTTTCTAAAACTAAAAAAAATTCTGGGCTGTACTGTATATCATTCCTTTCTCCTCAACAATAAAATGCATAAGTCACACTTCTGTATTGGCACATAGGAACTCCAGAGCTAGTCTAAACAATTCCTCTCCTTTCTCCCCGTTTGATTTCCAGCTGCTCTCATACCCCCAACTACTTCAACTCCAATACCTAGTCTCAGTGCCAGAACAAGGTCATCTAAAGCCCAGGGCAAATCATGCCAAATCCCCCCCCCCCCCCCCAAGATGTATGAGCATTATGCGTCAGCAAAAATCCACTCCCCACCACAAACAAAAAAAAGTATTGAGCACTAATCTATATGCTTACCCCCTAAGCATAAGTTGCTTCTCCTCCCAATACAAATCCTCCTGCTGAAATACCCTTCCCAGCACGAATCCTTGCCCCAAACCCCCAGCTCAAAACCTCTCATTCCCCAGATGCCCCCAGCACAAATCCAACAACCCTGAAACAAATTCCCCCCTCCTAGTACAAATCCTCTATCCCTCAATTTTCCCCTCTGAGCACAAATCATGCCCCCCCCCACATTCTCCCCAATCCCCCATCCTAGCACACCCCCCCCCTAAATTTTCCCTCCTAGCACAAATGCCCATAATCATCCCTGCTAGCACAAATCCCCTGCCCCCCATCCCCCCATACCATATTACCTTATCTAACACAACCCCCCCCCCAAAAAAAAATCCCCCCTCCTAGCACACCTCTCTAAATTTCCTCTCCGAGAAGAATTCTTTTGCCGCCCCCCAAATTCCCCTTTCCAACACCTTGTGGTGCCCCCCTTACCTCACATGATACCACAGTGCCCAGGACAGCCACCCCTCCTGCTCTCCCCTTGTCCCAGCCCTGCCTAGACTCACCACTTCCACTATCCAGCTGCTCGGCCACATGTTCCCTTACTCACCAGTACTGTTCCACAATTATCCTGACCCCTTTACTTTCCAGTCTCCCAGCCACATGTTTCATTCCTCAACAGCACTGTTCCACAAGTAGCCAAAAACCTTCACTTTCCAGCTCCCTAGCTACATGTTCCTTTCCTCACCAGCACTGTCCCACAAATACCCCAGCACCTCCATATTCCCGGTTCCCAGTTCCCTTCCTTCCCAGCACTGTCCCACAAGTGTCCTGACACCGCAACAATCTCCCCAGTGGTGGAACTATATGGGTCGCTGCAGTCGCACCTGTGACTGGGCCCTGCCGTTCTGCAGCTGTGGGGGGCCCCAAGACCCGGCAACTCTCCCTGCACCCCTGACTGTCCGTTTAACATGCAGGAGGGGGAGGCGGTGATCGGCAGCTCTATGGAGCCCGCGAGTCACAGGATCTTCCTGGGGCTTATAGTTCTCTCTCCAAATGTATTCAGTGAGTCGCTCTGCTTCTACACTCTTGATGATACATGCCCCGGTCAGAGGCCCCTCCCCTCTCCACTGTATACATTCGGAGAGAGAACTACAAGCCTCAGGGAGATCACACTGCCGATTGCTGCCTCCCACTTGGGGGGGAGGTACAGAGATGTGCTGGGGGTCCAAGGTGCACAGCAGAGACCAGCCAGGTACAGGGGAACCTCTGGAAGGGGGGTGACTGTCTGGGGACCCTGATGTAAGGTGGGCCCTCTGGGGACCCTGATTTAAGGGGGGGCTCTCTGGGGACCCTGATGTAAGGGGGGGGCTCTCTGGGGACCCTGATGTAAGGGGGGGCTCTCTGGGGACCCTGATGTAAGGGGGGGGCTCTCTGGGGACCCTGATGTAAGGGGGGCTCTCTGGGGACCCTGATGTAAGGGGGGGCTCTCTGGGGACCCTGATGTAAGGGGGGGGCTCTCTGGGGACCCTGATGTAAGGGGGGCTCTCTGGGGACCCTGATGTAAGGGGGGGCTCTCTGGGGACCCTGATGTAAGGAGGGGCCCTCTGGGGAGCAGAGAAAGATCAGGTTCCCTCCCCTACCACACAGCTATGTGCTGTGTGGCATAGCTGTGTAGATTTCAGGACCAGATGGCCAGAAATACAAATCTTTTCGTAGGTAAAACATTGCAATGATATTTATTTTATATCTGCATTTAGCTGTTTGTCCGGAGTTCAGCTTTACAACTACAACTATCAATGACTGAGCTTACTTTACCTGCAGAAAATGGAATAAAGGCCTCTTGTTTTACAAACTTTCCGTCTGAATCCAGGAAGTGTTCTGGGTAGAACTGATGCGGCTTCTTCCAAATGGTCCCATCTTTTAAAACAGATGTTAGGTTGGGTATGATAGTGGTGCCCTAAAGTACAGAGCAAAGAAACCCATAATTATAAATATATATTTTATGTGCATTGTTTTTTGAGTATACACTACACACCCATACCTGGGCCTGTGATCTCATGTTTTTCAGCTGGTAACTTTAGCTCCATAAAGATTGTTTTATTAGAGTGGCATAACTAGGCAAAATGTCAGCTAGACAGGGTTTTAATTTGTATAGCAGGACAGGAAAGAAAGTGCTTTCTTCTCCTGGACTGTGGTGAATAACTGCTGTGGAACTTCTTTCCTTGTTACTGCTGTGCTATCCTTCTGCAGTGTGGACAGGGGTAATATTTAATAATGTAGAAGTGTAGCAGCCTTCTTTAAAGAGACCCCTTTGCAATGTTCAAAAAAGGAGGAAGAAAGAGGAATTCCCTCAGAAACACATCCCCTACCACCAGTACTTCTACACAAGGATGACTTTCAGGGGGGCAGGCACCAACTGACAAGTGGCATCTCCGTCATGCAGCCCGACGATAACAATTCTGCTGTGTACTCTGCTCCAGTGGTGAGGCTTTCCTGGCACTGGATCCTCCAGCCGCATGTGTGTGCTCCATCTGTCTTTCATGCCCTGTAAAGCTACACTCCTTGATGTGTCTGAGAGTGCAATTTACTTTTTTTATACAATAAATGTTGTTGTTTTAAAGCCTGTGTTCCATCAGATTAGGCGACCCGTCAAATCTTGTAACGGAAGTGTTGTTTCGTCACGGCCATCTTTGTACACTCCGCACTCTGCTGCAGTAAAGCTACAGTCTGAAGTCGCGAAGCGGGCATCTTATTACACCCACAGAAGTCTTGCATTTCACACTTATTTTTACAAGTAAACTGAGCTTATATCGTGAAACACAGTATTTAGAAGTCCGTGACACTGTTTTGATATTGAATTTTAAAAACAGCGGTCTTCTGTCAGATTAGCAAACATGTGAGATCAACAGGCTTGCCGCTGCTTTTAAAATTCAACATCAAAACAGTGTCACGGACTTCTAAATACTGTATTTCACAATACTAGCTCAGTTTACTGGTAAAAATAAGTGTGAAATGCAAGACTTCAGTGGGTGTAAAAAGATGTCCGCTTCGCGACTTCAGACTGTAGGCTTAGTGTGGCCGAGTGCGGGGTGTACCAAGATGGCCGTGACGGAACGTCACTTCCATTACCAAATCTTACGGAAAACCTGCTACACTATATCCTCTACAATCAGTTTTCTGTTTTGTTTATGTTTTGTACACTCCTATTGAAGTAATGCTTTCTCTACCTGCTTAGCACTAAAGTGTTAGCTGGTTTGTAAATGAGCCCAAGTACCCTGTATAAAGCCCCATTGCTTTCTGGTGTATTAAGAGGATGATTTAAGACACACCAGTCTTTTGCAAAAATCAAGGGTTCGAAAAGTCCCCTGTTCTATTCCTGTCAATAGATGCTGAAAAGGCATTTGACAGGGTAGACTGGGGATTTATGATGGAAACAATAGAGAATGAGGGAATAGGCCCTAAGGTGTTACAACAGATTAAAACCTTCTATAATCACCCTACAGAGTTATGCCGCGTACACACGGGCGGACTTTTCAACCGGACTGGTCCGACGGACTTTCCGACGGACTTCCGACGGACTTTTGAGCGAACGGACTTGCCTACACACGATCACACCAAAGTCCGATGGATTCCTACGTGATGAAGTACGACCGGACTAAAATAAGGAAGTTGATAGCCAGTAGCCAATAGCTGCCCTAGTGTGGGTTTTCGTTTGTCGGACTAGCATACAGACGAGCGGATTTTTCGACTGGACTCAAGTCCGTCGGACAAATTTGAAACATGTTCCAAATCTAGAGTCCGTCAGATTTTCGACCGAAAAAGTCCGCTACAGGTCCGATGGAGCCCACACACGGTCGGATTGTCCGCCGGATTCGGTCTGTCGGACCCGTGTGTACACAGCATTAGAAAAGGTTAATGGGAGCTTGTCATTACCCTTCAAAATGTTTATTTGAACAAGACAAGGGTGTCCGCTTTCTCCACTCCTGTATATACTATCGTTGGAGCCTCTATTGGTCACTATACCAAATAGTACAGATATAGGAGGGGTGAAAATCGGAGACGAGGAGCATAAAGTGGTGGCATATGCAGATGGTGTTCTATTTTTTATAACCAATCCTAAAACGCTACCAAATTTAATAAAAGAACTAAAAAAATATGGAGCACTGTCAAATTTAAAGATCAATCCTATAAAATCGGAAAAGTTTTTTATGGATGATAGCTAGGAAGGAAGATACTATACTGTGCAGCTCACAGGATGTGACAAGGACATTGCATTTCTGCAAGATCAACAGGTGTTTTCTGTATTTGCTGAAAATGTTTTAGCTTGAAAAAATAAAACTATCGCAGACACCACAGCTAAGGAATGTAATCTGCAATATATTTACATTTTTATTCTTGGGTTTTGTTATCCTTTAAGAGTGTTTTTTCTTTTGGGGGAGCATTTTTTAACGATGTCTCATTTTTTTTTTGAGGACTCGTACAGAAGCTACCTAATCTGCAGGCATCGCTATGTTTTCTCATTTATTGCATTTCATTTCATTTATTTCATTTAACAGAATATAAAACTCAAACTTTGTACAGTTTTTCTTCAAAGGATACAATGTAATCATGTAAAGTGGAAAATGTATTAAAGGAGAAGTGCAGCCAAATGAGCGTGACCCGTTTTCAGCAGACACCGGGCTGAAGCCAGCTGTCGGCTGACGTCACAGAGCTCAGGCAAGATTGCAACAATGAAGTCGGGATCCGCCCACATGCCTGGACCGGCACCCAGCTGAGCTTCTCAGGGAGTCGCTGAGAGCCTGAGCCAGCTTCTCCCACCCCCTCCATAGCCCAGCGCTCTAGTGAGCATGGGGGGGCAGAGGAGAGAGTAGGCAACTGACAGTCACCAGCTCTCTGATCAGGGAGCCCTGAGAACCGAGCGATCAGTAGTGTTTGGACGCTTGGTTCTCAGTCTTAAAGCGAGTGGGAGACAGATGCTGCATCGGACCGATGCTGCATCCACCTAGGCGAGTATGAGTCTTAAAAACCAAAACAAAATCATACTTCTTAACAGTTCAACTGAAAAAATATCCAGCTTTGTTCTAGTCTCTAATGCACATCGTTCACCTGCAAGTTTCCCCTTCTCCTTCACCCGTTCTCAGTCTTTACCTTGGGGATTTCAAAACCCTGGATGTTGGTGTCTCTGTATGTCATATGGAGCAGAGCCATAGGCAGGATATTTCCATAGCGCTGGACCTCATGAATGACTGCATTGGTATATGGCATATTGGACTGATCTTCTATTGTAGGCAACCTATCTCTTCCAATCACACGGTCTATTTCTTTATGAACCTTCTCTGTTTAAAAAGAAAATTGCGCATTATTATTCAGTATTTAGTTGGGAGTACCTTAATAATACCTTATCCCATCTTCCTAAACTGAGAAATGCTGTGTAAATTCTGTATTTGAACAGCTGTAGAGAAGAGAGGGCTGCAGATTTGCAGGCACAATATATGTAGGAGTTTTTGTTTTATCTCTATGTATCACCTCAGGCGAGCCACTTCAGTGGGTATATGTAAAGGTTTACAACAACTTTAAAAGAAGAAGTACAATCAAAGCTCGTTTGGCTGTACTTCTCCTGTAGATCACAGGAGTGCAGTTCGTTCTGCACTCCTGTGACCCGTTTTCAGCAGACAGCGGGCTGAAGTCTGCTCTCTGCTGACATCAAAGAGCCAGTCCAGGCTTGGGCAAGATCGCGACAATGGAGTCAGAATCCGTCCGCATGCCTGGAACGGCACCCGGCTCAGGCTCTCAGCGAGCCACTGAGAGTCTGAGCTGGATGCTACTGCCCCCTCTACAGCTCAGTGTTCCAATGAGCGAGGGGAGGGAAAGCAGAGAGCCATGACTGACAGTCACCAGCTTTCTGCTCGGGGAACTGGGAGAACCGAGTGATCAGCAATGTTCGATCTCTCAGTTCTCAGTCTTAAAGGAAGGGGGAACAGATGCAGCATCGGATCGATACTGCATCCACTTAGGTAAGTATGAATCTGCAAAAACCCCAAACCCCATACTTCCCTTTTAAACTACATCTCCTAGGAATCATTGCACAGGTTTTTCTACTGGGCACACATCCCTGACATCTTAGTGCTGATTCCTCCTATTTGTTTATCAATGGGCAGGCCAGAGCCAGTATGTAAAAGCATAAAACCACCTATCGATAAACCTGTGGGAAAAAAACAGCACAATGAATTCAGGGACGCATGTGCAGCTGGATCACATTCATGGAGTCCATCTCGGGAGAGGGCAGAGGAGTGTGGCTACTTTCCCACATACAGAATCAAGATAGCCACCTTCTAGCAGGAAGTTTCAACAGAGCAACTAGAATAAAGGATTTTGCTAATCTGGAGAAGGCGACAACAAAAGAAGGTACATTCTGAAATTAAGTATACATAATGGCAAACATATTTTAAATAATAAAATGTAAGTTTAGTTTCACTTTAAAACATGTGTAAACCCAAACAATAGAAACCTTGTATAATTTTTAAAATGTTAATGTATTTTGTATAAATTGTAGTGTTATTTTAATAGTTTTGTGAAGTGATATCACCTATAATGGGAAGTACCTGAACAAGGATTGCGACCAGGTATTATTTTAAAGTGTATATCAAGCCCAACCTTTTTTTTTTTCTAGTTTTGAATCGCAAAGGGCAGGAGTAGAAAACCTGTCTGTGTTTTTACTGATACAAGCCTCCGTTAGAGAGATTTACCCTCACTTCCTTCCTTTACTTACTGACACATTTTTACCAGACAAGAATGTGTTTCTTTAGTAGAATGGCTAGGACCCTTGTCAGACGTTTAATTTTGTATATGTCCCTTTTGCAGGTTCTTCCTCATTTCCTAACTGGTGAAACAGTTTTTGGCTTGACATACCATTTAAAACAACAACTGTCTGTTCCCGTCTCGCAATTGTTCTCCTGTGTTGTCACCCTGTCACATGGGCTTCTAGGGGAAAGTTTGAACAGAGATTATTACTCGGGCATGGTTCACGGTTTTCACCATTAGAAAACCCACCATGAGAAACACCATGCTGCTATCTCTGGAGTACATGCATGTAGACAGGACATGGCTACAGAAGATCAGCAGCAAGATACAACAAAGGATAAAAAAAAAAAGGTGAAAACAAGTACAGTATTTTATTTTTTTAAACTGTAGCTGCTTATAAAACACAGTGTTCTATCAAACTTAGGGCTGGTTCACACTGGTACGATGCCAAACATCGCATGTGATCCGCACAGCATTGCTGTGCGGATCACATGCAATGTCTGTGCAATGCAAATTCAGCCATACAAACTGTATGGCTGAATTTGCATTGCACTCGCACCAAACTCATGCAGGACCCTTTTTGTTGTCCGCAACAGAATCGGAACGCATGCGTTTTCACACCTATGCGATCCGATTCCTGTCTGAATTCACAGTTTGCACTGCGATCTGCGAACCGATCTGGGGTGTCATTAACTTTGTTAATGCGGTTCACAGAGGGCAGTGTGAACTGCCTGCGAGTCAGGTGCGATGCGGAAACCCGCAGTGGATTCGCAGGGTTTGCCGCTTCACACCAATGTGAACCGGCCCCTCAAAGTGTATTTAAACATAAATCATATATTCGTTTCCACAGTGAATTTCAATTATTTCTAGCCTACTCCTATTAAGAGTGAACAATCTTGAAGAACTTATTTTGTGAAGATCCCCACACATTTAGGACATATTCACACGTGACTTAATTTCTAACTCTTAACAAACGCTCCTATAGCGTTAATGCGCTTTAGTATGAGTGTTAGACTTGTGTTAATGCGCTTTAGTATGGGTCGAGTTAATGCACTTTAGTATGCGTGTTAGACTCCTATTAATGCGCTTTAGTATGGGTGTTAGACTCCTGTTAAAGTGGTTGTAAACTCAGATGAAAAAAAACAAAAAAACCTGCAAGACAAAAGCATGATGAGCTAGTATGCATTGCATACTAGTTTATTATGAAATATTTTTATTATGAAATACTTTAGAACGATGCTGTTGCAGCGATCCCGGCACACCTCTGTGACCGACGACATGTTGTTTCGGGTTCGCGGGCTCCAGCGCTGTGATTGGCCGGAGCCGCGATGACATCACTCCCGGCATGCACGCGCGAGCCATCGGTAACCACACAGCAGCTGAAGAGACAGCACGAGCGAGCCGTTTCTTCAGTGCGCATGTGCCGATGACGTTAGCACATGCGGATACAGTGAATATCTCCTAAACTGTGCAAGTTTAGGAGAAATTCACGGTACCTACAGGTAAGCCTTATTATAGGCTTACCTGTAGGTAGAAGTGGTTATACAGGGTTTACAACCACTTTAATGCACTTTAGTATGGGTGTTAGACTCGTGTTAATGCACTTTCGTATAGGCATTATTG
Source organism: Aquarana catesbeiana (assembly GCF_042186555.1). NCBI lineage: Eukaryota > Metazoa > Chordata > Amphibia > Anura > Ranidae > Aquarana > Aquarana catesbeiana. Next base: position 561,327,586 of record NC_133328.1, read on the forward strand.
CGCTTTAGTATGGGTGCTAGACTGGCGTTTTACTTACATATCTGACGCTTTAAAAATGCTCCCCAAACACCCTATGCGCAGCTTTGACCAGTAATGCCTTTTTTTTTTTTTTCTTTTTTTAAAAGGCTTATTAGTATGGGTGTTAGACTGGAGTTTTACAAGTCTTAATGATGCTTTAAAAATGCTCCCTAAATGTTCTATGCACAGGTTTGACGTGTTTGATGTATGTAGGCTCCAGTAACGCCTATTTATTTTATTTTTTATTTTTTAAAGGAAGTGACATTACAGGAAAAAATCTATTTGATGTGTAGCTTGTAATTGTGAGTGCACCACCCCACTCTCTACTATGGATGATGGGACTGGCTGCACACATACAAATTCTTTGCCATATTTGTATATTTAGGTGTTTGGATGCAGTCAGCTTTAACTAAGTAAAGACAGTAAATACTTACCCTGGATGTGAGGGTAGTGCAGCATCATTAAAAGTGACCAGCGTAACGTGTTTGAGGTTGTATCTGTGCCAGCTACAAAGAGATCCGCTGTGATATACAGAAGGGTCTTCTCACTAAATGTGCTGTTGGGATTGTCCTTATTCTAGTAATAAAAAGTAGAACATACAAAAATAAAGCATGTATATTGATATCAATTATGCTTATCCTTTTCAAAGAAGAATTGCATTTACATATACTGTATATTTTAACAAAAAAAATCTCTTGTTTTATTCAGATACATTTTAAGTAGAATACTACATGAAATGATGGTAACCTTTACTGTGTGACTTTATCTAATTCAGATGACCATCTCAGTGAGAACCATGTTAGATAACTTTGGGTCTTCCTTGAGACATCCCAGCCCCGATGGGCTAGCATTTCAAACCTCAGGATGGAATCCTTGAAATTGGGCAACAGTCAGTTTAGTACATTTCAGAGAATGTATTAAGAAACAATAAACTTAGGAGAAATGCAACTCCAGACTTCTCATGGCAGTCAATACAGGGACAAGGGCCTTTAAGCCCAAAACTAACAATCTATACTCTTCAGACAGAAAAATATCACCAGGCAGCACAAGTACTTTTAGAAGCAGCTCTGACTTCCTGCAATGTCCACCGGCAGCAGCCTTTACTCAGCTCTTCAGGAACACTCTCCAACAGTGACATTCTATCTCAAAATGCCACATACAGGCAGCAATCGCCCTGCTCCACAATTCCTGGATGGAGCCTTTTAGCAAGTCAGCCTATAACCTTTCTGGCTTCAAAACACAGCCCCATTCTTGGTCCCACTCTCCCTGGGCAGCAGGCAGCAGGCCTGGGAGGCAAAAGATCTCCAACACAGCCCCCTATTCTGGTTATAGCCCAGGACGTAAATAAGGTCACCATAAATATTTAGATCCTCTCCCAGCATGCACAACTGGCAATAAACCTCCTAGTGATTTGCCAATGAAACATACAGATTTTTAACTCAGTACTATTGTATTTTCTGTGTCTGCCTGCTATGAACACTCTCCTGCAACAAGCGGAAGTAAACAATAGTCTAAAGCTGAAAATAATACTTATTTATTATTACAGGTGTATATATATATATATATATATATATATATATATATATATATATATATATTTATATTGCATACTATTTGCAAAGCATTTTACATTCATACTTTACACTCACATCCGTTCCTACCCTCAAAGAGCTTACGATCTAAATTCTCTAACTCAGGTTTATACTTACACACTAATTAGGACCAATTAACCTATCAGTATGTATTTGGAGTTTGGGAGGGAACCCATGCAGGCACAGAGAGAGCATGCAAACTCCAGGCAGGTAGTGCCAGCGTTGGGATTTGAACCAATGACACTAGGGCTGCTAGGAAAAAGTGCCCCACTTAGCTATCCATAATACTTGCATACATTCATGCTAAACAATGCGGTTGGACAAAATTCCTGCTACAGGCTATTGTATTCTGACAGCCAGTGGTGCCAGCCATCAGAATAGCAGAACGGTGCCTGCATCTGATTGGATGTAGGCACTGTTTGGCCAACAATTAACAAGTCTAACAATTTTTTCCACCTGGCTCCTTTGACATAAGGGCTATCCACAGAGCAAGTTCTTCAGATTCCGCAAAAATTGTCAGAAATTCGATAAATGTATATGAAAATACTGTATAAATAATATCTTCCTGTAACTCTTCAAATGTAGCACTGGGCAGGATTTGGTGTGCTATTCCATACACCAGGTTGTCACAGAGGGAAAGCTAGCCAGCAGTGGCGATAGCATATCCATATGTGTATATTTACTTCAATAGAAAATTTGATGCAACATAATGGATTTTCCCTTTATCCCATCAGGTGACAAAGCAGTATGAGAAAAGACAAAATATGATAAAGAAAAATATTTCAGAAGAATCCTTCTTACTTTTTCCATCTCTTCAAAAAAGGCATCAATAAAATCTCTCCTGATGCTGGGATCCCAGGTGTCTTTGTGTTTTTGGATGATGTCTTCCAAGAAGCCTAGATAAGTGCATATAACTCGGAAAAGCTTCTGATGGGGTCCAGGGACCTTCATCAGCCAAGGGAAGAGTTTGTAGAACTACAGAAGAAACAACCAACAGGCTTATTTTTCATTGTTCTTAATAGCAATAAAAATATGGGGGTTGAGTCCACCCCTTCTACAGTCAATGGTAATGAATCTTCATACATGAATTACCCTTTGTGACAGACTCACCAGGGACAGAGGCTTTTGGAGGGGACTGAATGCCAGCCTCTTGCCTACTGATTATGGGCCCTGGCATTTGGGGGAACGGTGCTCTTTGTGAGCTGTATGCCTGGGGACACTTGAGGTGGTGTTACTTTGGATTCGGGTCCTTGTCCCCCAGGACACACAGACTCTGGGAACCCTGTGTATGCCATATGGGAAATGGTGACTGGGAGGGTATGTCTTGGATTGCTTAAAACGGGACAGTAATATTTCTCCACAATATCTTCCAGGATATATGTAAAGACTATTCTTGGTTTGTTTGATTCTGAACTCAACATGTTAGTTGAGAGAGCTGATCACATTGACCTCTAGGACTGGGTAGGAGCCAGACAGTCTACTCATACTATAGTTTGTTGCCCACTAGGCTGAGGAGGGGGGGGATCACTATTTGTATTGGTAATTGTAATTAGCTCCTGCTATTGTGAGGTGTCCTGTGTGTCTATCCTAAAGGTCATGTCTCTGAGTCACCTAGTCTGGGTAAATGATGTTAATTAGGTTTCTGGGTAAAGTTTTATTGTAAGCCTGCTGTATATATTTGTGTGTCAGTTCAAATAAAACAGTCCATGTTAGCAGCTAAACAAGTGTTGTCTTGTTTTGTGCTTGTGAGTGGTTGGAATATCTGATATCTAGATTCAGACTGGGAGGAAGTGGTATACTGACGGAAGCACTCAAGCAGAGTGTGGGACGTTATCGTTACACCCTTGTTACAGTACTTGTTGATACCGTTATGAACGCAAGATCACATTATGAGCCTAAGAATAGTTTAAATACTATGATTGGCTATCTGCTGTTAACAAGTTACACACGTTAAAGATGCAAAATAGTTGGTGAACGGTTGGTTCATTAGGTCTGTGTATTCGCAAATATGACAGCAATGCAGACACAAACTATACACGAATGGCTACCTGAGTAATAGGTTTTGATGCCAGTTCAAATGACTCTCTTAGCAGGTGGATCATCCTCTGGAATGATGCGTCGCTATAATCAAATCGGTCTCCAAATATTATGGAGCAGATAACATTGCTGACCGCATTATTAAGCAATATATATGGGTCAAAAGGTTGTCCTGAAGAGATATAATAACCAAGATTATGGTAGCATTATTCAAAAAATCTAACCTAATTACCAATAAAAATTAAAGAAAAGCTAGTATAAAGATTTGTTCATGGTAATCAAATTCTAGATATCATTTTGCTAATGCAAGCTTGTTCTGTATTTATTAGAGCACTGAAAGAAATGTCTTCAGGCTTGCTCACACCCAAGTATTCTCTCAGGTGCTTAGAATGTGCATCCAAACTGCAACCCAATTCACTATACTATACAAATGTGTGTTATTTCCTTGAATAGTCATTATTTTTAACCGTGGGACTGTTACATCTTTAGTTGCAGCCTTTAGTCACTTTTTTTCCATAGGAGTAGAGAGGACATCCTATACATCTAATTTAACACTCCATAGTGTGAATATGCATCACAGAATTCCACCATAATCATTACTACATACCCCCCTGTGCATTGTAACCTGTTATTCAGATATTACTTTGTTACCCCAGAAGAAAATATTGGATGCTGTACAAAACCTCTAATCACATGTTGTCTTACCTTCTTCATCCTGAAAAGCCGAGCAGAGGTAGCTGGCTTCCTCCCGTACACGCTCTTCAATAGATTTTTTTCCCATCCCGAAGTTTCTCAACGTATAAAGAGCAAATCGTCTTTGTTCTTTCCAGTGATGACCGTATCTGTTGAATGCGATGCCTACACCATAAAAACCAGGATTACCAGGATTGATAACATATAAAAAGTGAATTTAATTTATGTAACCTGGACTGTAGCTGATAACTGCTGCTGAAGCTCTTCTTTTGTTGCTGCTTTATTATCCTTCTGCAGTGTTAAACTGAATATTCAATAGTGCAGTAGCCATCTTCAAGGAGACTACTTTAGAATGCTCATCTATGGAGTGTCTCCAGTGCAGGGGGCAGTCATCTTGGCTGGGTTTGGGTCGTTCCTGGAAGGAAGGTGATTGGCTGCTAAAACAAAGCAAGGAGAGGAGGGTCTCCAGGCTGCTAAGATTAATAGAGAGGACAATCTTAAAGTAGGTGGAATGGGAAAAAGAGACAGGACTGCTAGCTGAATGGAACCCTGCTGACCACAATCAGATCAGACCTCATAGAGTCTGCTCATCACACAGGACCTTGCTCCTGAGATAGGAACTTTCTGCCTGTGAAGGCATGAAGTGTGATTTGAATGCCTGGTGAGATCGCACTGTATTACAGTGCACTCCCACCGCTTGAAGTTGTAACGGAGGAACCAAGGGACTGTATCAGCAGGAATGAAAGAGGGAAATTGCAACAACGCCTATTTCTGTCTGAGGCCTTGAACTAAATCAGAACACATGTCCAGAGACCCAGAAAAGAAAGTCCCGGGTCTGGTAAGAGACTAACATTGCACAACTTAATCTGTTTTCCTCTTGGGAACTGTAGTCTATTGTTCCCTAACTTTGCTGGCCAATGTTTTTTTTTTTCTTTTTCATCATTTACTGGCCAGTAGGATAAAATAAGGATTGTTATATCAAGTTGGGACTGCCTTTATATACTGTTGTTGAGCAATTTTTCTGCTGTATGCTCCCAAAGGACAGAACATACCTCTCCAGCTATCCAGATCTGCTTACAATCACACTACCACAGATTTGAAGCCCGCTCTATTACATTAATATTGTGAAATCTAGATTTTTAGTCGCTCTTTAGGTGCAGGATCAAGCTTTCCAGGCCTCAGTGCTTCCTACTTCCCTCCTTTGGGTATAGCACTCATTGACGCCCTCTTGTGCTACTACTGGCTTCTCAAATTAAATGATGCTTATTACCTTGAAGGTTGGGCGGACCAGCAGAACTTTAAGACTGTTTTTTAATGAAACATGGAATGTTCATCTATAGCACCATTTGATTTATTACGAATGATACCTCTCATACCCCTGATGAAGGAGCTGTCTGTTCTCTGAAACGCATCGGGTGGAGGAAGCTATACTGCATCATTATCATTCTAACAGTTGGTGTATCCAATGGCTGTTCATACCATGTATCTATGTTTCTTTTATCCAGTGATGTATCAAAAAAACTATTGTTTTTATCAAATTTATTTTTTCACTTGGTATATAATTAAGTGCTTACAACGTCCCACCAATAGGGGAACCCCCACTTTCTTTGTCTTCAATTTTCAGGGATGTGGCACCTAATGGAGTTCAGTTATCTTTATTGTTGGGTAAAAGAAATTCAGTTCTGTTAATTACGTATAGTCAGAATGCTGCAGGTGGTTAACCACATCTCTCAGAGTAACGTATTTGTCTTATTGTTTATTTGTATAAGTACATTTGCTAATCTTCTCTTCATTTAGGCTATGCTTGACCTAATAAATTATTTTAAATATATCAAGGTGTGTCAGTAAGTGCTGTGTGAGTGAGGTGTGTTATCTTCAGGTGGGCAGAGAAATCACATAGTGGCTCCTCCAGGAGAAGCGCTACACTAATAAGGGTTTTACCAATTATAATACTATGCTGACTGCACTGTTTGATGTCTGCACCAAGTAAAGTCCTTCATGGTAAAGTGCAGACAGCTCCTCCTGCCTACAAATACAAATCAGTTCCTTTGGGTTTAGGGAGGATGCTGGGTCCTGGGCCCTGGATGCATAGAGGTCCTTGACTTCCAGATAAAACCTCACTTTTGGCAGTGTGTATAATAATTAGATCTTGCTTATTGGAGAAGTCACAGAGGTAACATCATCAGAGATCTGAGGTCCCTCCATTATTCAATCCCTGTCTTAGAGAACTATGGCCTCTCATTATATAAAAAAATACATCTGCTGTGGCACTTAATTATAAGCACATTTGCATTTACAGTTGTCTTATGGCCCCCCTATGAAGTCCCACAAATACTACCTGTTGATCCTGCCATCAAAGTCATCCTAAAGTAGTTTCCTGTATCGGTATTGCACTGATGCTGCACTGCTCCTGAACTCAGAGCAGAATTTCACACTGAACACCCAGCACATTGCACTATGGCAGCAAAGGTGTCAGTGCATTGCCTGACCAATATATCAACAATACAAAAATGATCAATGCCCCCACCTATAACTGGTCTTTACGGCAGGGAGCACTGGAAGGGCAAACGCATGTCAAATAAAACCAAAGAATCTCTTTTTTTTTTTGTATTGTTGATATATTGGTCAGGCAACGCACTGACATCTTTGCTGCCATAGTGCTATGTGCTGGGTTTTCAGTGTGCTCCTGTACCTTTAAGGAGGGGTGGTCTCCCTCCAGTCACCTGCCCTCCATCTATCCATCAGAGTGCATGTGCTCCCACTGTGGATACTCTTAAAAGTTAAAGGTAGGGACTGCAGGTAACAGGGTGCCTTGCCGGAGCCTGCAGCTTACACATGTATTTGCAAATGTGTGCAACTAAATCCCTGTTTTAACGCATGCTGTTAGAGAGGTCAACTTGCTTGGTTGCAGGCTGGTCGGTAAGTTGAGTTTGGAAATTCTTTGGTTTTATTTGATATGCGTTTGCCTTTCCAGTTCTCCTTGCTGTAAAGGCCAGTTATAGGTGGGGCAGTGACTATTTGTTGTCCTGTATGGTAGAGTGGCAAGACGGAAGCCACTTCTCAGTAAAAAGGCACATAAGAGCCCACCTGGAGTTTGCCAAAAGGCACTTGAAAGACTTTCAGACCATGAGAAACAAAATTCTCTGGTCTGATGACACAAAGATTGGACTCTTTGGCCTGATTGGCAAGCATCATGTCTGGAGGAAACCAGGCGCCGCTCATCATCTGGCCAATACCATCCCTACAGTGAAGCATGGTGGTGGCAGCTTCATGCTGTGGGGATGTTTTTCAGCGGCAGGAACTGGGAGACTAGTCGGGATCAAGGAGAAGATGAATGTAGAGAGACATCCTTGATAAAAACCTGCTAGAGAGCGGTCTGGACCTCAGACTGGGGCGAAGGTTCATCTTCCAACAAAACAATGACTCTAAGCAAACAGCCAAGATAACAAATGAACGGCTACGGGACAACTCTGTGAATGTCCTTAAGTGGCCCAGCCAGAGCCAAGATTTGAACCCAATTGAATATCTCTGGAGAGATCTGAAAATGGCTGTGCAACAACGCACCCCATCCAACCTGATAAAGCTTAAGAGGTCCTGCAAGGAAGAATGGGAGAAACTGCCCAAAAATAGGTGTGCCAAGCTTGTAGCATAATACTCGGCCTTTGTTTAATACTTTTTTGCAGCACCTTTGGCACCAATTACAGCCTCAAGTCTTTTTGAGTAGTGATGAGCTCGGGCGTGTTCGGATTAAACCCACTAGGAAGCCGGCACTGCACACCGCCAATCATAGGCAGCGTGTGTATGAGCAGCTGCCGGTCGGAAATGCCTCACTGCCTACGATTGGCGGTGTGCAGTGACGGATTCCTGGCGGGTTCGATCCGAACATGCCCGAGCTCATCACTACTCAAAAAGTCTTGAGGCTGTAACTGGTGCCAAAGGTGCTTCAACAAACTATTGAACAAAGGCTGTGAATATTTATGTACATGTGATTTTTTTCATTTTTTTATTTTTAATAAATTTGCAAAGATTTCAAACAAACTTCTTTCACGTTGTCATTATGGGGTATTGTTTGTAGAATTTTGAAAAAAATAATGAATTTAATCCATTTTGGAATAAGGCTACAACATAACAAAATGGGGAAAAAATGAAGCGCTGTGAATACTTTCCGGATGTACTGTATATTGTTTGGTAGACATGACAGGTTAGCTTTAGAGTCACCTCGCCCTTTGGTTGGCTAGGATACTGACTGACTTTGTATACCTCTCAGGGAATGCAGCGGAAGCATCTTTATGCCTATTAGCTTTCATTGGCCTTGGGTGCTCCCTACTTCTCCTCCACTGTGCCTAAAATTTACTGGGAAATCCATCACTGACAGGGGGATTTCCTTATAATGAATAACCATGTTAACTCATGTGAAGAAATTGTCACTAGATTGTCTTTGGCATACTGTATGAGAAGCCAGAAACCGACTCAGCTCACCAACACCTACCTAAACCCTACACATGACTTTTAAGTGGACCTCTATCACAAGGTGCAAAATCTGATTAATCTGCTTAATAACTGGCTATGCAAAAACAATTTTTGCTACCTGTCCACCATCTTGGTGTTCTAAAACAAACTCCAAGAATACAAAAAAAATGTATTAGCTACTGTACTATTCTAGTGGTAGTAAAGCCACACGATTTTTTAGTTTTGGATATAATAAGTAAGGCTTTAGATCCCCATCATTCTTTTTAGCTGTCTGTATCTCATTGGGGAGATTTCCCTTCACTTCCTATCCCAAGAGACACAGCAGAAAGTAATGGGAAATGTCTCCAAAACTGTCCTATCATCTCTGTACCTGTGACAATTCTCATATTTTGGATTTCCCTTCACTTTGAATACCAATGCCAATGTTTACCAGGACAGGTAGAGATGGTGAATCTACTCAGCAGGGACACAGACAGCAATAAACACCTTACAGAAGTTTTAACATATCCCTTTTGCTATCTAAAACAAACAAGTTCAATACTGTTTGCCTAAAGTAGTGACGTGACAAGGAAATTTTTGTGCAGTGATGTAGTACTCTGGCACTATAAATACTGATGTCATTTCATCGTGTGACTCGGGTAGATGATTTCTGTGTTTGATACATCATGTTTATTGCCATCAGTGTAAAGTGCAACAAAGTGAAGCACATTTAGAGCTTGTTTACCAGACATGTGCCCACTGAAATATTTCGTTTCCAAATTTCGTTTTCGTCCGAAAAATAAATTTATTTCGTTACTCCCGAAATTCGTTTTTCTTTATTTAGTTTTTCGTTAAAAACTTGCATTCGTCCGAAAATCCAAATTAATTAAGGTCAAATTTGTCATTGAAGGCTTATGGTGTCTGTCGAATGTTCAAAGAAGATTCGACGGAGCAGCTAAACTGTACGATGCCGTATAGTTTAACTGCTCCGTCGAATCTTCTTAGAACTTTTAACAGACACCATAATCGTAAATGAAAGTAAGTTGGCTGTACGTGTGTTAGTTCTAGCTGTTTTACTGCCCCTCCTCTTTGGTTACAATCAGCCAATAACATTCATCATCATCATTATTTTTATTTTACTTCCCCCACCGTGTTGAATCTTTTCTCTCTACGTCGAATCTTTTCTCTCTATGTAGAATAAACTTGGAATAATAGAGTTAAGGTTAGGCACAATCGACCACAGGTTTGATGGACACAGATTGTTATTGTCAGCATCATGTCGAATCTCCTATCTATATCGAACTGTTGTAGTCACGAAAACGAAAATAAAGCATTTGTTTATGTCGGATCTTTCGTTTTTCGGATCCTGCACTTTCGTTATTGTTTGTTAAAACGATAACGAAAATACCTGAAATTCGGACGAAAATGCATTTGGACGGAAACGAATGCACATGTCTATTGTTTACACTTGTGGTTTGTGGGGGGGGGGGATTGAGAGTCTAATAGACCCCTGATGTCTAACCTGTCACCTGCCCATGCTATCACATAGTGGGCAAGTTAAAAAAAAGTATGGACAAAGCTTCTCTTTTGGGTCATAGGAGTACACTTACTTTGCTCTCCTATGACCCAGAGTCAGCTAATAGCAGGCGATTGCCCTCTATCAGCTGATGTGGCAGAGCCACTCCAGGCTCTGGAAGGATATGATAATATTGTTGGGATCCACCCAGCTGCCTAATCAGCAACTGGCTCTGCCTCTCGGTGCCCTGCTAAAAAAACCAAAGCCAACAGCTTCTACCCCCTTGCCTGGCACCCCTCTTCTACCCCCTGCCTGGCACTTCAGTAGCACTCCAATGAGTGCTGAAGGGCAGAGTGGAGAGAGTTTACTGATAGTCGCTGCTCTCCGCTCCAAGCAGACCAAAAACTGAGAGATCAGCGGTCATGTGATCAATCAGTTCTCAGTCTTAGAGATGTGAGACAGCTGCAACATCACACCAATGCTGCAGCATGGAGGCGAGTATGTATGAGAAGTCCATACTTTAAATAAAAAAAAAAGTTAAACAATTAAATTGTATAAAAATTTTAATAAAGAATTTAAAAAACACCCCCGCTCCCCCTACGCACACATGCAAATTTAAAGCCATAGAACCCACATGTATATGTAAACAGAAACCGCACCAAACATGCAATTTATCACTGTAAATGTCAGAGAGAGGGAGAGAGTAATCATTCTACGGCCATAATTCAGGGTTAAAGTGTTTGTTACCCCAACACTTCATATTCCTGATATGTGGCTGCTGTACCATGTACTTGTATGAGAAAGTATCCTGTTCTCTTTGTATTTCTTCCTTTGTGTGCAATCCATGGTATCCCCACCAGTCCCTCTGCTTTCCTATTAAAAACTGAACATACTAAGCAGGAGAGCACATCGTGGTCAGTTCTCTAGCTGTGCTGGGAAATCAGCCTGCTCTCCTCCAATCATTAGACTTGTCCTGACATGCCCCCCCTGCACAGCCATTCACTGGGAAGTTTAGTGTGATGCTGCCCCCCCCCCCCCCAGCTTTTATGCAGCTGAGAACAGAGGGAATGTGATCACTTATAAAAAAGGGAAAAAAGGTATTTACATTTTTTTTTGTATCTATACAAACATGTTTGACCTTTCATTACATTTTTAAACTGAATGGGTTGTTTTACAAGGTGATCGTTTACAATCACTTTAACTCTAAACCGATTGATTGATTTATTGATTGATTACCTGTAAAGGCTTTTAAAGTTTTAAAGCATCACCTAGGAAAAAGTTTAGGTACTGTGGTTTTTCACTATTTCGCAGAAACTCTCCAAATTATCTACAACTTCAGAGATGGACAGGGGCTTGTGTTTAAGTCCTTTTATTGATTGTTCAGAATATGAAAACACTTTAGTGTGCTTAATCTGGGAACAGGTTCACTTTAATCATGAGGTGGGGTAATGTCAAGGTCCAGTATACAGCTAGTCCCATCATCCAGTGTCCTCACCAGGCTCATAGGACCGAGCAGTAGAAAAGCATAGGCACTTGGTTCCTGCATGGTTGACAGAAAAACATGGCTACCATCGCTAACTGCCTGGCTGCCATGCCGATCCAGTTGGTTTAATACTTTTGATTCAATGCCCCAGAGTATGTGACATAAGATAAGCCACTGGACCAGACAACTTCCGTTTTTACAATGAGGCCAGCAATGGCGACCTGTATATTACTGTAAGTAGGGGTCTTCTGGAAATTATAAAAAAAAAAAGATCAATGGGTACACTAGATCATTGTGTGCCCCACCCCAAAGTAGCTGTCCTACCTCAACATCATTTTTCAGTTAATTACCATTATTTAATCCGACATGTTCAAACATGGGAATAGAGGGTCTGTCTGACGTGTCTTCCGATTTTGTGACCAAAGCCTCCTTAATGGCATCATATCCATTTAACACAACGGTCTTTTCAAAGAATATGTCAAGGCTGAATATGTCTCCATACTGCGTCCTCAACTGAAATCAGAAAAAAATATTACATATGAAAAGTGTGACACTGAACAGTATAGGTCATTATTTAGCAGCATAATAAAAATTCAGATAAGGGGGGCATGGTGGTGGTTCAGGATGCTACCATGTATCAGGCGGAGGCCCTCAGACAGCTGTCTGATAAGGATACATATTCTGAGCTTAAAAGTGATCCCACTAATGATTATAAATGTATTTTGAGCAGTTTGGTTTTGAAGGGGGTTTGTCTGGGCATTTTAACACAGAAGGAGGGTGAGAACATGGTTCCTTCAGCACCTATTGTGTCAGTATTTCACCATCTCCCAAGGACACACAAAGGTTTGGACCCACTTAAGGGACGCCCCATAGTTGCTGCGATAGGCTCCCTTAATGAACATCTAGGTTTATGGGTGGATTGTCATCTACAGCCCTTAGTGAGGAGCCTCCCTGGTTTATCAGGGACACCAAACAGTTGTTGCAATGTTGTGGAGATTTTGGTATGGGAGGATGGAGACACTTGGGTAACGTGTGACGTGACCAGTCTCTATTCGTCAATACCCCATCATTTGGGTTTGCATGCTGTGGAATTCTCTCTTGATCGCTTTAGCAATTATTAAGTGACTCACAAGGAATACATTTTCGAATGTTTAGACTTTTTTTTGACATATAACTTTTTTCTTTCGATGGGGGTTTCTATCTCCAGAGATGTGGGGCAGCTATGGGAGCTCGTTTTTCACCATCTTTTCCCAACCTGTACATGGGTTGGTGGGAGAGGCACCGCATTTTTGGGGATCGATCAAGAATAATGTTTTACTGCCGATTCATAGACGATCTGCTGTTCGTTTGCTCAGGCACTGTAGGTGATTTGGATCCTTTTTTGGGTTATCTTAATGACAATCATCTGAACCTGCAGTTTACTGGGCAGATGAACAGCGAATCTATTTCCTTTTTGGATGTCACTCTTTTCATTAGGGATGGTCATGTCCAGTCTAGCATATATAGGAATCCTAATTCTGGTAATGCATTACTTCGTGCTGACTCGGGACATCCCTATCATGTTACGTGTGGCATTCCTGTGGGACAACACGGAGACTATGCAGTAGGGATGAGGATTTTCAAAAATAAAAAAGCGGAGTAAAAGATTTTTGAAGAGAGGCTACGTTGAGAACATGCTTCTTAGGGCTATTAATATTGCAGAGGGCACAGAGAGGGAGAAACTATTGTGTGACAAAAAGCCTAGACGAGGTAATGTTAGTTTACCAGTGTTCTCAACCCCTTTTAGTCTTGAATTTAGGAAAATCAGGAATATTTTGACATGCCATATTCCTACTCTCTTTGAGGATGATATTTTTTCTAAAGTTTTGTCAGGTGGTTTTTAAAGCGGTATCCCATCAGGCCCCTTCCTTAAGTAACTCAATATCACCTAGTGAGTTTAGATCAGGTTTCACCACTAGGACTTGGCTCGATTTTAAAGGGGTCTTCAAAAGTGGCTCTAATAATTGCCCGTGCTGTCCTCGGGTTGTAAAAGGAGAAAAATTTCAATCCACATCTAGTAATAGAATTTATGATTTAACAAGTTTTATCAACTGCAACATGAGATATGTGATCTATTTGATCACATGTAAGGCTTGCAGGGTTCAATATGAGGGTCGCACTATAAGAAGACTGAGAGATCGTTTAAATGACCACATTGGAAATATTGATAAGAAGCAAGCTACTAATGTAGCCCCACAATTCAATAATTTCCAAAGTGGGGACACTAACCTGCTTCAAATACAAAGCATAGAGAAGATAACCACACCAAGTAGGGGAGGAGATAAGTTCAGTCCTGTGTAAGCGGGAAGTATTCTGGATATTTTCTCTTAGTACCAGAATTCCCCAGGGTTTAAATTTTGAGTGGGATTTACCCATTTTTATGATTGATGTATGCCATTGTACATATATTCTTTTGGTAATTTATCATTATTTTTTTCTTTGCTAACTATTTTTTTTCTCTGCTGGTCATTTTTTCTCTGCTGGTCATTTTTTCTCTGCTGGTCATTTTTTCTCTGCTGGCTATGTTTCTAGTTTTTCTGTGTATCTGGCATCTCATTCCTTTTGTATTAGGGAACATTCACTTTTTTGAGTAGTGTGTAATTTTTTGAGATCAGGGGGGAAGGATGCAGTTTCCTTTTCTTTTTCCTCCGCTCTTTAAGGTTTCTATATGGAATAGAATCTCTATCTTTTTTTGTGTTTCCGTTTTTGTTTTTAAACAATTTTCTGAACAAGAGATTTTATTGGTCTGAAGTTGCAACAGCTGAGTCTGATTTTTTTTCTCAAATAACATTTTTATTTTGTTTAGCTTATAAAGCAGAAGATAGACATAGCTTGTGCATTTCAATGTACAAAAATCAACATAATAGCCACAATTCAGCTTATGCACATATTGTATCCAAACATAGCATTGTGAGTGACATGCCGCCATATCTGGTCTACTGCTTAAATCATCAATTCTCAAACAACTTCTGCTACGTGCTATTATATAGCTATAGAAAGGCAGGGAACAAAGAGTAAAAGGAGATAAGAAAGACAGATTAGAGATTACAGAGAGGAATAGAACTAGAGAGAGGGTAGAAAGGAGAGGCATGAAGAATAGGGGAGGGGGTTCGACCCTCAGCTCAGGGTGGATCCTCATGGCTGTGCCATTCCTCCCAGACCTTATTGTGTGTTTCCAGCCTATCTTGTAGTCTAGCTGTCATCTTTTCCATAAGTTTTACATCTTTTATTCTGGCATAAAGGTCCTCTTGGGAGGGGGGGGGACGTCTTTTCCAGTGGAGGGCAACCAGGCATCGAGCAGCCGTCAGTATATGTCTTAGCAGTTTTTTAGAAGGTTTAGGAATCCATAAGGGAGACACCCCTAGTAGAAATAGTTTTGGAGTCAGGGGGACTTGTACTCCCAGTAGGCGGGATAGCAAGAGCTGTGTCCCTGTCCAAAAAGGTACAATTTTGGGGCAGCTCCAGTATACAGTATATGGTAGAGAGTGCCTTTTTCTCTCCCACAGCGCCAGCACCTATCTGAGCATGAGGGGTATATGACATGGAGGACGTCCGGTGTCAGGTACCAAAAATAGAGGATTTTATATGAGTTCTCCTTATAGAGGGTACAGTAGGAGCTTTTTGCCGCCTGAGACCAGATCGCCCGCCACGTCCCCTCAGGTATTAATTCCCCCAAAACTTTTTCTCAGCGTGGGTGGTGATGGAATGAGAGTTGAGCAACCGGTAGATATCAGATATCAAGCCTCGGCGTGCCGTACCTTCTAGGATTATGCTCTCGAAAGGGGATGGCGCTGAAGGTTGGAGGTTCGGGGCAATAGATTGGGCATAGTGACGTATCTGCAGATATGGATAAAACACCTGGCGAGGCAAGTCATGTTTTGTCTGTAATTGGGCAAATGATAGCATTCTACGTGTTCTGGGGTCCACCAGGTGACCCATGTGAAAAAGATTCCGTGTTGCCCAAGGAAGAGACATCTGGCGTGTTAGACCGGCAGGCAGGTCAGGGTTATAGAGAAAGGATGTGAGAAGTGACTGCTCTGAGCCGAGCCCATGGGCATGAGACAGTCTTCGCCAGAGCGACCTAAGTAGGGTCATTGACCCCAGGAGTCTCTCCGGGTCCACCCTCGTGTTCGCACTCCAGAGCAGGCTGTTTGGATGTATAGGAGCTAGCCATAGCTTTTCAATTTCTGCCCATTTATTATATGCCCCTTGGGGAAACCAGGAGGTAATAGCCCGCAGTTGAGATTGAGTCTGATTTTAATGAGATGCACTTGTGCTGTCATGTGATTTATGTGTTATAAATGTGCTTGTAGTATTTGCAACTTCTGTGGTTTAGCACTTCTATAGTGTGAAACGCGTCAACCTACCTACATTTCCTCTGCCTGTACCCATCCAGTGCTTTTAATATTTATGCTTCAATAAAACTTTATACTTTACTTTCTGTGTGGGTGTGCTGCCGATCTGAAGATTCTGTGTTCCAGTATAGGTCATTATATAGCAGCATAATAAAGGTTTCGGTTCTGTTTACTTTTCCTTAAAAAGGAAGGATTTCAGTTAAAGTCTACCATTATCCATACCAGGCACAGCAATATAAAGATACACTATATTACCAAAAGTATTGGGACACCTACCTTTAAACGCACATGAACTTTAATGGCATCCCAGTCTTAGTCTGTAGGGTTCAATATTGAGTTGGCCCACCCTTTACAGCTATAACAGCTTCAACTCTTCTGGGAAGGCTGTCCACAAGGTTTAGGAGGTGTGTCTATGGGAATGTTTGACTATTCTTCCTGAATCACATTTGTTAATATCAGTAATATCAGGCACTGATGTTTGATGAGAAAGCCTGGCTCACATTCTCCGCTCGAATCCATCCCAAACGTGTTCTATTGGGTTGAGGTCAGGACTCTGTACAGGCCAGTAAAGTTCCTCCACCCCAAACTCACTCATCCATGTCTTTATGGACCTTGGTTTGAGCACTGGTCCAAATCATTTGTTGAAGGGGGGTTTATGGTGTCGGGTTGTTTTTCAGGGGTTGGGCTTGGCCCCTTAATTCCAGTGCAGGGAACTCTTAAGGTGTCAGCAAACCAAGAAATTTTGGACAATTTCATGCTCCCTACTTTGTGGTAACAGTTTGGGGATGGGCCCTTCCTGTTCCAACATGACTGCACACCAGTGCACAAAGTAAAGTCCCTAAAGACATGGATGAGCGAGTTTGGGGTGGAGGAACTTGTCTGTCCCGCACAGAGTCCTGATCTCAACCTAACAGAACACCTTCAGGATGAATTAGAGCGGAGACTGTGAGCCAGGCCTTCTCATCCAACATCAGTTCCTGGCCTCACAAATGCACTTCTGGAAGAATGGTCAAACATTCCCAAAGACACACCCCATAAACGTGGACAGCCTTCCCAGAAGTGTTGAAGCTGTTATAGCTGTAAAGGGTGGGCCAACACAATATTGAACCTTACGAACGAAGACTGGGATGCCATTAAAGTTCATGTGCGTGTAAAGGCTGGCGTCCCAATACTTTTGACAATATAGTGTATATTTATGTCAATTGCTTACCACTGATACCTAGTGTTGTCTGTCTGGACTTATTATGAACTCCAGATATCTATGAGAGCTACAACTACGTCTGTTTATTAGCTTTCATTTGTCACAACACTCCTACGGCTTATGCCGCGTACACACGATCGCGTACTTTTCGACGGACTTTACGACGGACTTTCCTGAATGAACGGACTTGCCTACACACAATCAACCAAAGTCCGATGGATTCGTACGTGATGACGTACGACCGGACTAAAACAAGGATGTTCGTAGTCAGTAGCCAATAGCTGCCCTAGCGTCGGTTTATGTCCGACGGACTAGCATACAGACGAGCGGACTTTTCGACCGAACTCGAGTCCGTCGGACAGATTTGAACATGTTTCAAATCTAAGTCCGTCAAACTTTTGAGAAAACAAAGTCCGCTGGAGCCCACACACGATCGAATTGTCCGACGAAATCCAGTACGTCGGACCAAGTATGCCGCAAAGTCCGATCGTGTGTACGCGGCATTAGTTTCCACAGGGACACCTTCTTATGCATACCCTTTGAATGTATAGTTTGGAAACTATAAGTATGGACCCTAAAATTACCTTTAAGTTGGTTTTTACATTTCATGAATGACTTTATATCTAGTACAAGATGTATCTGGTGGTGACTATCATACTTTTTCTGTATGTTTTTAAAATGAAAATAAAGAATTAAAAAAAAAAAAGATATTTGTATGTACAACAATTGAGCTTTTCATTCACTCTTCTTTCAACAATTCACAGTAATCTATTAGGCTTATTGTACACGAGACGTTTTAAAACCTCTCCTGAATGATTCAACCTGACACATAGTAACCGACATTTAAAAACGTTAATTTTGCCGCTTTTACATGCCTCGTTTAGCCGCGTTTGTGCTCGTTTATTTATTTATTTTTTACATTTTTTTTTTCAAATACTCAAAAATGTATCTCCATTAAAAACGGCTGTAAACTAAATGCAGCTAAATGCGAGTTACCGCATTTACACGCGTTTACAAGCTGTTATAGGCATTTGGCGTTTCAAATGCCTCTGAACATCCGTCCTGAATGCATTTTTTTGCTTTCCAAAAAATGCTTCTAAACTCAACTGCTTAGAAAAGACCCTGTGTACATGTACTAATAAGATAACAGAGGAGAGTTCAGGGGCAGCTGAAAAAAACGCCCAACTGCTCCTAAACATCCCTTTACCAGCAGCAGTGTACATGAGGCCTTAGTAATTACTATTACTTAACCTCTTCAATACTGGGCACTTATACACCTTCCTGCCCAGACCAATTTTCAGCTTTCAGCACTGTCGCACTTTGAATGACAATTGCGCGGTCATGCTACGCTGTACCCAAACAAAATTTTTATCATTTTGTTTCCACAAATAGAGCTTTCTTTTGGTGGTATTTGATCACCTCTGGGATTTTTATTTTCTGCTAAACAAATAAAAAAATGACCAAAAATTTTGAAAAATAAATGTTTTTTTTTTGTTTCTGTTACAAAACTTTGTAAATAAGTAAGTTTTCTCCTTCAGTGATGAGCACTGATGGGGCTGCACTGATGGGCACTGATAAGGCGGCACTGATGGGCACCGATGAGGTTGCACCAATGAGGTGGCACTGATGAGGTGGCACTGATGGGGCACTGATAGGCGGCACTGATGGGCACTGATAGGTAGCACTGATATGCAGCACTGATGGGTACACATAGGTGGAACTGATGGGCACTGAAAGGCGGCACAGATGGGCACTGATAGGCGGCACAGATGGGCACTGATAGGTGGCACAGATGGGCATGGATAGGCACTGATAGGTGGCACTGATGTACACTAATTAATGGTACGGATGGATGCCAATCAGTGCCAAACAATAATGCCTGCTAATCAGTGATGCCCATTGTGGGCACTGATTGGCATCCATTGTGGGCACTGATTGACATCCCTGATGGTCTAGGGTGGCATACCTGGTGGTCCTAGTGACGACCCCAGTGGTCCAGTGTTGGACACTGGCAAAAAAATCCCATAGTGGACAGTCCCTATTTATAGTGGTATTTGAAACAAAGCCAAAAAAGTAATATATTGCAGCTTACTGATCCTTAACCACTTCAATACGGGGCATTTTCACCCTCTTCCTGCCCAAGCCAATTTTCAGTTTTCAGCGCTGTCGCAATTTGAATGACAATTGCGCGGTCATGCAACACTGTACCCAGATTAAATATTTATCATTTTTTTTCCCCACAAATAGAGTTTTATTTTGGTGGTATTTGATCATATCTGCGGTTTTTATTTTTTGCGCTATAAATAAAAGAAGAGCGACAAGTTTGAAAAAAAAACACAATATTTTTTACTTTTTGCTATAATAAATATCCCATTTTTTTAAAAAAAAAAGCTAATTTTTTTCTCAGTTTAGGTCGATATGTATTCTTCTACATATTTTTGGTAAAAAAAAAAAATCACAATAAGCGTATATTTATTGGTTTGCGCAAAAGTTATAGTGCCTACAAAATAGGGGATAGTTTTATGGCATTTGTATTTTATTTATTTTTTTACTAGTAATAGCGGCGATCTGCGATTTTTATCATGACTGCGACATTGCGGTAGACATATCGAACACTTTTGACACCATTTTGGGACCATTCACATTTATACAGCGATCAGTGCTATACAAATACATTGATTACTGTATAAATGTCACTGGCAGGAAGGAGTTAACACTAGGGGGTGATCAAAGGGTTAATTGTGTTACCTAGGGAGTGATTCTAACTGTAGGGGGAGGGGACTCACAAGGGGAGGAGACCGATCGGTGTTCCTCTGTACTGGGAACACATGATCTGTCTCCTCTCACCTGACAGGACGTGGATCTGTGTGTTCACACACACAGATCCACGTCCCTGCTCTGTTAACGGGCAATCGCGGGTGCCCAGCAGACATCGCAGCCACGGGGCACGCGCATCAGCTCCTGAGTGACGCAGCGGCGCGCACGCGCCCCCCAGATGGCCAGGAAGCCCAGGATGTCATATGACGCCCGCCCAGGATGGGAGATCCCTCCTGCAGACGTCATATGATACTGGGCGGGATGGGAAGTGGTTAAAGTGATTGCAAACCTTTATATATACTCTGTGAAGTGACTTGGCTCAGGTGGTACATAGAGGTGAAACAAATCCTAAATTAGTTGTACTTGTCTATCTGCAGCCCTTTCTTCTCTACAGCCATTCAAAATGCTGAATTTTAAAGCTTTTCTGAGAGTTCAGAAAGAGGGGGTGGAGAGTTGAAGTTACACTTTGCAGAGCACAGTGAAGAGAGCTCTTACAGCTGATTGGAGGGAAGGGACACACCCCCGTCATACAGCACCCTGGAACAGAGCTGAGACTGTCAATCTGCGGGACCTCCCTCCCCTGTCACCTTGTTCCTCTTGGTGTCAGGAAAACTTGTCAGAAATGATTCATTCTCATAGCAGAGGAATGAAGCAGCAGGCAAAAGTGACACTTAGTGCTCCTAATTGAGACAAGTACACACTATAGAGGGATATGCTTGGTTTATATTTCATGTCTGTGGTTTAAAACCACTTTAACATGCTGTGGCTGCATTAGTTTTCTTTTTGAGATGTTTTTCCTGTTATTTTTACCTGGTGATCCGGCCACTAACACATGACACCTATGGACAGCAGTGTTAACAGTCTGGGGAGAGGACAGTGTTAGATGTACTAGAAAATTTAGATTCACTAACAGATTAAAGCTGAACTCCAGCTCACACTCTTTAGGCAGTTACAGTAAGGGCCCTTTCTCGCAGGCTTGCTGACCAGGTCCACCTGTCTGTTTTTCAAGTGGACTTGATCGGAAGCTCTGTCTGAGTCTATGGGCAGGCTGATGTAAATGGACTTGTGTCCGTTTACACCATTCTACCTCCAAGTCCGTCCAAGTCTGGTAGAAAAAAAAATGAAAAGGACTGCGTCTGTTCTGTTTTTCCAGACCTAAACATGATGGAGTGGAGGTAGCCTGATGTACAATGGATACGTCAATTTACATCTGAATGCCCATAGAGACATCAATGGTCTGTCTGTGTCCACTGTGTAAATGCACCTCCAATGCAATACTCCCAACGCACATGTTCATGCACAAACGGCTGTATTTTAAATTGGGTGCTGAAGTGACCATTGGCTGGAATCGAATGCAATCATGAAAAGGAAAAAGGAAAAGCGACGTTGTCACATGCCTGATGAAAGGGTCCTGCGTGGCTCCGAAACGTTGCTTTTACTTTTTGATACTATGTGATTAAAGTTTTGGACCCATTTTTTGGAGATCCTGGTGTGCTGGTGACATTTCCTTTTTTACTGTGTAAATGCAGGCACAAGCTGAAATGGCACAGATGTAAAAAAAAAAACTGACATTCAAGTGTTTGTAAAGGTTCAGATTTTTTTTTTTAAATAACAAACATGTCATACCTACCTGCTCTGTGCAATGGTTTTGCGCAGAGCAGCCCCAATACTCCTCTTCCCCGCCGACGCTCCTCCCCCCTGCTGAGTGCCCCCAAAACAAGCAGCTTGCTCTAGGGGCACTCATGCGTGCTCGCTCCTTAGTCTATGAGACACACAGAGCATGGCTGGGCCCCGCCTTCCGATCCCTCCATACTGGCTGTGATTGACAGAAGCCGGAGCCAATGACCAATAGGAGGGAGAGACCCAGAATATTAACTGGATCGGGATTAATTTCAGGTCAAATATAGGGGGGGCTGAGGGGGGCATTGCAGCCTTTAGAACCACTTTCAGCTCTGATTCAGCAGGGAATTTGCTCATGGTTTGCTTGTTGAACAGAGCATCAGGCGCCAGTGGCGTTGGGAGGGGGGGCTGACGGGGGCTGGAGCCCCAAGTGTGCCCCCAAAAAGCCCCGGGTCTCAAAATCCCTAAATGCATTATTAGCCCCAAGCTGCGGCAACAGGGAACGGTCTCCCACGAGCGGCCGAGTGATGTACAAAAAAGTCCCACCTCCGGGACCCGGCTCCTATGACGGACGTCACACTCGTCCAATGCCGAGATCGAGGGACATGTGACATCCATCATAGGCGCTGCCAGTTCCAGGAGGAGGCGGGAATGACACTGGGAGATCCCCTGTCTGAGTGGTGGTGAATGCCGGGGCTCAGGATGAGTGTATTCACACACTACAGGTAAGGCTGAGCACTGACCAGCAACAATCTGTGTATGTCAGATAGGTGAGTGTATGTGTCAGATAGGTGAGTGTATGTGTCAGGTAGGTCAGTGTATGTGTCAGATAGGTGAGTGTATGTGTCAGGTAGGTCAGTGTATGTGTCAGATAGGTCAGTGTATGTGTCAGATAGGTCAGTGTATGTGTCAGGTAGGTCAGTGTATGTGTCAGATAGGTCAGTGTATGTGTCAAATAGGCCAGTATATGTGTCAGGTAGGTCAGTGTATGTGTCAGGTAGGTCAGTGTATGTGTCAGGTAGGTCAGTGTATGTGTCAGATAGGTCAGTGTATGTGTCAGATAGGCCAGTGTATGTGTCAGGTAGGTCAGTGTATGTGTCAGATAGGTCAGTGTATGTGTCGGGTAGGTCAGTGTATGTGTCAGGTAGGTCAGTGTATGTGTCAGGTAGGTCAGTGTATGTGTCAGGTAGGTCAGTGTATGTGTCAGATAGGTCAGTGTATGTGTCAGATAGGCCAGTGTATGCGTCAGGTAGGCCAGTGTATGTGTCAGGTAGGTCAGTGTATGTGTCAGGTAGGTCAGTGTATGTGTCAGGTAGGTCAGTGTATGTGTCAGGTAGGCCAGTGTATGTGTCAGATAGGCCAGTGTATGTGTCAGGTAGGTCAGTGTATGTGTCAGATAGGTCAGTGTATGTGTCAGATAGGTCAGTGTATGTGTCAGGTAGGTCAGTGTATGTGTCAGATAGGTCAGTGTATGTGTCAGATAGGTCAGCGTATGTGTCAGGTAGGTCAGTGTATGTGTCAGGTAGGTCAGCGTATGTGTCAGATAGGTCAGTGTATGTGTCAAATAGGTCAGTGTATGTGTCAGATAGGTCAGTGTATGTCAGGTAGGACAGTGTATGTCAGATAGGTCAGTGTATGTGTCAGGTAGGTCAGTGTATGTCAGATAGGTCAGTGTATGTGTCAGATAGGTCAGTGTATGTGTCAGGTAGGTCAGTGTATGTGTCAGGTAGGTCAGTGTATGTGTCAGATAGGTCAGTGTATGTGTCAGGTAGGCCAGTGTATGTGTCAGGTAGGTCAGTGTATGTGTCAGATAGGCCAGTGTATGTGTCAGGTAGGTCAGTGTATGTGTCAGATAGGCCAGTGTATGTGTCAGATAGGCCAGTGTATGTGTCAGGTAGGTCAGTGTATGTGTCAGGTAGGTCAGTGTATGTGTCAGGTAGGTCAGTGTATGTGTCAGATAGGGCAGTGTATGTGTCAGGTAAGTCAGTGTATGTGTCAGGTAAGTCAGTGTATGTGTCAGGTAGGTCAGTGTATGTGTCAGGTAGGTCAGTGTATGTGTCAGGTAGGTCAGTGTATGTCAGATAGGTCAGTGTATGTTTCAGGTAGGTCAGTGTATGTCAGATAGGTCAGTGTATGTGTCAGATAGGTCAGTGTTTGTGTCAGGTAGGTCAGTGTATGTGTCAGGTAGGTCAGTGTATGTGTCAGGTAGGTCAGTGTATGTGTCAGATAGGTCAATGTATGTGTCAGGTATGTCAGTGTATGTCAGATAGGTCAGTGTATGTGTCAGTAGGTCAGTGTTTGTGTCAGGTAGGTCAGTGTATGTGTCAGTTAGGTCAGTGTATGTGTCAGGTAGGTCAGTGTATGTCAGGTAGGTCAGTGTATGTGTCAGGTAGGTCAGTGTATGTCAGGTAGGTCAGTGTATGTGTCAGATAGGTCAGTGTATGTGTCAGATAGGTCAGTGTATGTGTCAGGTAGGTCAGTGTATGTCAGATAGGTCAGTGTATGTTTCAGGTAGGTCAGTGTATGTCAGATAGGTCAGTGTATGTGTCAGATAGGTCAGTGTTTGTGTCAGGTAGGTCAGTGTATGTGTCAGGTAGGTCAGTGTATGTGTCAGGTAGGTCAGTGTATGTGTCAGATAGGTCAATGTATGTGTCAGGTATGTCAGTGTATGTCAGATAGGTCAGTGTATGTGTCAGTAGGTCAGTGTTTGTGTCAGGTAGGTCAGTGTATGTGTCAGTTAGGTCAGTGTATGTGTCAGGTAGGTCAGTGTATGTCAGGTAGGTCAGTGTATGTGTCAGGTAGGTCAGTGTATGTGTCAGGTAGGTCAGTGTATGTGTCAGATAGGTCAGTGTATGTGTCAGATAGGTCAGTGTATGTGTCAGATAGGTCAGTGTATGTGTCAGTTAGGTCAGTGTATGTGTCAGGTAGGTCAGTGTATGTCAGGTAGGTCAGTGTATGTGTCAGGTAGGTCAGTGTATGTCAGGTAGGTCAGTGTATGTGTCAGATAGGTCAGTGTATGTGTCAGATAGGTCAGTGTATGTGTCAGGTAGGTCAGTGTATGTCAGATAGGTCAGTGTATGTTTCAGGTAGGTCAGTGTATGTCAGATAGGTCAGTGTATGTGTCAGATAGGTCAGTGTTTGTGTCAGGTAGGTCAGTGTATGTGTCAGGTAGGTCAGTGTATGTGTCAGGTAGGTCAGTGTATGTGTCAGATAGGTCAATGTATGTGTCAGGTATGTCAGTGTATGTCAGATAGGTCAGTGTATGTGTCAGTAGGTCAGTGTTTGTGTCAGGTAGGTCAGTGTATGTGTCAGTTAGGTCAGTGTATGTGTCAGGTAGGTCAGTGTATGTCAGGTAGGTCAGTGTATGTGTCAGGTAGGTCAGTGTATGTGTCAGGTAGGTCAGTGTATGTGTCAGATAGGTCAGTGTATGTGTCAGATAGGTCAGTGTATGTGTCAGGTAGGTCAGTGTATGTCAGATAGGTCAGTGTATGTTTCAGGTAGGTCAGTGTATGTCAGATAGGTCAGTGTATGTGTCAGATAGGTCAGTGTTTGTGTCAGGTAGGTCAGTGTATGTGTCAGGTAGGTCAGTGTATGTGTCAGGTAGGTCAGTGTATGTGTCAGATAGGTCAATGTATGTGTCAGGTATGTCAGTGTATGTCAGATAGGTCAGTGTATGTGTCAGTAGGTCAGTGTTTGTGTCAGGTAGGTCAGTGTATGTGTCAGTTAGGTCAGTGTATGTGTCAGGTAGGTCAGTGTATGTCAGGTAGGTCAGTGTATGTGTCAGGTAGGTCAGTGTATGTCAGGTAGGTCAATGTTAAGCAAGTGAGCCTATCACCTATCCCAAACCCGCCCCCCGACCACCCCACCTCACTCCCACCCCCCGCTATAGCTCCGGGCTGAAGCCCCTGGTCTTTTTCCCACCTAGCACCTTTTTTTTTTTTTGGAGGGGGATGATTTTTACATAACTAAATGAAAGCTGACCATTGTCAGTAGTAAATGGTTTATCTGAACCTTAACTGCCACTTTTGCAAGACAGCTTGGTCTATTCAAAAAAATAACAGACTTAAGCTAAGAGGCTAAGCTTGCATTGGTAGAGGACAAGGGTGTTTACATGCCACAGTCACAATGCTTCACTTTGCATCAAAAATGATCTAAAGTCACAATCGCCACCGCCTGTCAATTGCCTCTGAAAAGCGTTCTGAATGTGGATCATTCTTTAGAGGAGGAGTGCGTTTAGACGCACATCTAAATATAGCCTTACTGGTAGGATTACTAGGTGAAAATAAAGAACAGAAAGCCTAAAAAAGGATTCATATAGGCACCACATCTAAGAATTGATAAGCTGCAAATATTTGTTATAAATAAATGTTTGTTTTGGGGTTTTAGTACCGCTCTAACCCCTCCCACTCCCAGCTAGCTTCAGTTTGGTAGCAAGCAATAGGAAGATTATAAGGTCTGCAATATAAACCTGACAGAGGTTCTCCCTTTTCTCTAATGTTTATTGTGTTAATAATATTATAGCCTTTTTTTTTTTTTTTTTTTTTTTTTTTTTTTACCTTTGATAAACTTTCCGGAAAGTTGTTGAAATCCACTTGGAAAATATTTCCAATCAGAGGCAGTGGGAAGGGTCCTGGAGGGTAGTTGGCTCTTCTTCTGTTCTTTATCCAAACAGCCACCAGAACAAGGACAGTGATTGTAAGTCCTAGAAGTGTTGTGGTCCACACAGACGGCGCACCCAGAAGCTGCATACTTAAACGTGATCTCTCTCCAGCTAGTCTTTACCTTCTAAATACAAAGATGACAATTCTTTAAAATATAAGGCAGACAGTGACTGCATCTGACCTAACCTGTGCTTCTAAAATCCCAGCGATGAATGCCAATTCATGTTGAAATTCTCTGACTTATACAAACATTTTATCAGCAAGCCAGGGAAAAAAAGTTCCCTCCTTTGTTGGCTGTATTTCAGACCTTTCCCTGTTAACCAACAGTTGTACTGTTACAATATACACTCTGGAAACAATACAGACTTTTTAGCTACTTTGTGAGTGACCTGATGATAAAAAATCTTGATGAGTGAATTATTATTATTATTATTATTATTTCAGGTACTTATATAGCGCCGTCAATTTACGCAGCGCTTTACATATACATTGTACATTCACATCAGTCCCTACCCTCAAGGAGCTTACAATCTAAGGAATTATCATCTTTTTATTCTACAGGGCCTCTGCTTTCAGAAAATATATAATGTTCTGGGGGTTTAACCACTTAAAAAGACCAGGCCTTTTTTTTTTTACAAGTAAAAATCTGTATTTTATTTAGGGCTGTTACTGATTAAAATTTTCGTGTTCGATGAATCGATTTTTTTTTAAAAACGATTAATCGACTAATTTCGATTAATTATAACGCACATACAGAGTCAACTACTTTTAGCTGATTTAGCACCGTTGTTATGGCAACGGCCAAAGCCGGACATAGCGGGGCATGGCTAGGACGTCACACATCATAAACGTCATTACCGCCCTTTCCCCTGGTTCTCCTCTCTCCCCCCTCCCCCCTTGGTTTTCCTCTTCCCCCTCCCCCTTCTTCTCCTTCTCCCCCCCCTTTTCCCTTCCTTTCTTTCCTCCCTCCCCATCCCCCTCCCCCTTTTTCCTTCCCCTGCCTTGTCTGCCCACTCCTTTTCTTCCCTTCCTTCCTCCTTCCCTCCCTTTTCTTCGCCCCCCCCCCGATTATGTTAATTGACATTCATCCTTTTTTGCTTAACCAGCTTACTCATTAGGCCCCCCACCTGGTTTATATTTGTTTATGCTTTCTATTTATTTAGAGAGTTCCGCACAATCCCCCTTGTCCGCCGGGGGGGGGAATTTATTTGGGCGGCCTGGTGCCACACATGATCACCTAGTTATAGGGTAAGCTAATTCTATATATTATAATTTGGTTATTCTCCCTTTTGTACATGCTGTATTATGATTATTGTATCTATTATGTTTGTGTTTTATTATATTATCTGTTTCATAGATTGGTCCTCCTGAGGAAGTGGTAACCTCGCGAAACTAGTCGAGACCGGGAACTCACCTGTTGAGCCTTGACCTTCCTCTCCCCGAAATAGGACAGCATACCTTCTGGGGGTGTAATTTATACCCCCGGTGTACTATATGCTAAATACCGTGAATTAAAACGGAACTAGGGCTCTAAGCCCAAAGTAGATTGCTTTTCTATATTTCCTGCTCTCTTTCTTTCTTCTTCTGATCGCTCCCCCCCCTGCTCTCTATGCTTTGTTACCCTTATAAACCTCTAACCGCACTTCCTCGCCCCCCCCCTCCACTCCCTGCCCCCCCTCCCTCAAAATGGCACTGGATAATATCAAAGTGATGTCACTAAATGCCAGGGGACTAAACACGCCTGAGAAAAGATGTACTGACATCGCTTTCATCCAGGAGATGCACTTCAAAAATAACAGACTAAATTACCTACAGAATAGATTCTATCCTCTGACATACCATTCCACCAACCCGACATCCAAGTCTAAAGGGGTGATATTGATATCTAGCAAAGTTCCCTGGTAAGTCCAGGATACTTTGATAGACCCCATGGGACGATACATCTTCCTTAAAGGACTTCTGGGAGATACACAAGTCACATTAGCAACTATATATGCCCCCAACTAGAATCAGGCCTCATTTCTAGATAATACCCTGAGCAAACTCCAGGACTTCGCACAGGGACAATTCATCCTCGGGGGAGACTTTAATGCCCCCCTGATCCCATCCATAGACGCCTCAACGGGTACATCGTCTATTCCCCCGAGCCATCTCAAACGCATAACCAGAATATTCCATAGAGCTCAGTTAATAGATGCTTGGCGGTTACACTAAGGAGAATGTGACTACACGTTTTACTCCCCACACATAAAATCTACACAAGAATAGACCACTTCCTGATCCCCCATACCCAACTGCATGCTGTACGAGACACATCAATAGGCAACATCACGTGGTCAGACCAAGCACCCATATTTCTGACATACATATTGACCGGTACTACATCACCCAAACTTCGTTTCTGGTGACTGAATGAAAGTCTCCTACAGATTCCGGAAGTACTAGAAGAAGTAACTAGAGAGCTAAGATTATACTTTTAAACAAACGACCGACCTGACTGTGACCTGGGGATTTTATGGGAAGCCCATAAACCAGTCATCAGGGGAATCCTTATCAAGCATGGGGCCCCCATTAAAAGAGAAAGGCAGAAACAACTTTCCCAACTGCTACAAGAACTGAGAACTTTAGAATCCAGACACAAACACTCTGGTCAACTGGTCATTTATGTTTTCCGTCCTCAGACATATTGGCCTGGGAGAGGTAATGCTAAGCCGGATAGCTGGAATCTACTCCAACCCAACCGCTCAGGTAAAGGCGAACAGAGTACTATCGGAACCTTTCCCAATCAAAAACAGAACTAGACAGGGCTGCCCACTATCTCCCCTCTTATTCGCCATCTTCCTAGAACCTTTCCTCTCCGGTCAGACTAAATCCGGACATACAGGTGTTAAAATTCGGTAAAGCACAACACAAGGTCTCGGCTTATGCCGACGACCTGCTCTTATCACTAATGAATCCATCAGTATCATTGCCAAACCTTCTTAAACAATTTGAAATCTACGGCACTTTATCTAACTTAAAGATAAACTTCACAAAGTCGGAAGCAATGGGAATAGCGGTGTCACCACAAACCCTCTCACTGGTGAAATCGGACTTCCGCTTCAAATGGAAAACAACTTCACTGCATTATTTAGGCACAAACATCCCAGCTAACCTTTCCCAAACATATGATCTCAATTTCCCCCCTGTGCTAACAAAAACAAAAGTCTAATGCCCTGTACACACGAGCGGACTTTTCAACCGGGCTGGTCCGACGGACCGAATCCGGCGGACAATCCGACCGTGTGTGGGCTTCATCGGACCTTCAGCGGACTGTTTCTGTCGAAAATCTGACGGACTTTAGATTTGGAACATGTTTCAAATCTTTACATCGGAAATCTGCCGGACCCAGTTCCTATTCCGGTTCCTATACCCAGTTCAAAGTCTGTATGCTAGTCCGACAGATGAAAACCGACGCTAGGGCAGCTATTGGCTACTGGCTATGAACTTCCTTATTTTAGTCCGGTCGTACGTCATCACGTACGAATCCGTCGGACTTTGGTGTGATCCTGTGTAGGCAAGTCCATTCGTTCGAAAGTCCATCGGAAGTCCGTCAAAAGTCCGTCGAAAGTCCGTCGGAAAGACTGTCGGACCTTTGTTGCCGAAAAGTTCGCCCGTGTGTACAGGGCATTACTAGATGAATGGCACACAAACCTGCATTCTTGGTTTGGCCGAGCAATTTACTCAAAATGTAAAAAAAAAAAAAAAAAAATACCGAATTCATACTTCAGACAGGTACAGACACTATTTCCATGCTTTATCTGGGCCAACAAAAAAACACGTATCCCTCGCACCCTTACCAAACTGACCTTACCAAAACATTATGGGGGCCTAGCATTACCGGATGTCAGGAGATATTACCAAGCAGTGCATTTCGGCAGAGTCATTGATTGGCATCGCCACAGTGAACTGAAACTATGGGCACAAACAGAACAAAATCAATCTCCCATCCCCTTGAAGAGTGCTGGGACTCCCTACCAGCTAACTTAAAAACACATCCTTTGATAGGGAATACTTTGAAACAATTTTCGCAGGCCACAGTACAAATACTACAGACAACCAAGACAGAAAGACCCCAGATCTCTCATTAACCTTTAAAAGCAAAAAAAAAAAATGTAATTTTGCCTTAAAAAACAAAACAAACAAAAAAAACCTGTCTGCCTGAGAACAGAAAGGGACATGAGATGTTGTTACAGTCCTCCAAGGGCATAGAGTCAAGTGGGGGTCATCTTGCCCTTACTCGGCTTCCTGCCTAGCCATCGGACGCACCGGATCGCTTCCGGGATTACCGACAGCTCCAGTAAGCTTGAAAACAACCGGAGGCACCATTCCTGCCACCTATAAAAGTGATCCCGTGGCGAATCCGCCGCTGGGATCACTTTTATCTGTAAGCTGACCACCTGAAGAAAAAAAAAGTACAGGGGTTATGGCAGCTACCCAGATAGCAAGCAATTGTGCTGCAAGATTGAAAATGACTTACTAAGCTATTGCTAGACTTGCCAGGCTTCACAAGTTTGTTGCATAATTGCAGCAAGTCTGCATTGCATAACTCCAGATCAACTTTCTTTGCAAACTTTCTGCAAGTCTGCTGCAAGTTTTGGTTTAGTTATGTGGTGTAATAGTTATCCTACCACAGGGGTCACTGTGGCTGAATTGTCATGCTGTGGACTTGCAGAGCTCTTGCTGTAGACTCACCACTGCAACTTTGCTCTTGCTAGAGACTTGCCATGCAAATTTGCTACACATTGGAAAAGTGTCAACTAGAACTTGTGCTTCAACTTGCCAGTGAAAATCTGCAGCAAGTTAACAGACTTACAATTCAACACTGCCATACATTTGTGGCAAGTTATCCTTGCTATCTGGGTAGCTGCTGCCATAACCCTGGTACCTAACTGTAAAGTCATGACGTACATTTACAGTTACGCAGTCGGAAAGTGTTTTAAAGAGTTATGCCCTGTACACACGGTTGGACTTTCTGACGGAAAATGTGCGATCGGAGCTTGTTGTCGGAAATTCCGACCGTGTGTGGGCTCCATCGGACTTTTTTCATCGCAATTTCCGACACAGTTTGAGAGCTGGCTCAAAAATTTTCCGACAACAAAATCCGTTCGCGTAAATTGCGATTGCGTGTAGACAATTCCGATGCACAAAGTGCCACGCATGC
Source organism: Aquarana catesbeiana (assembly GCF_042186555.1). Taxonomy (NCBI): domain Eukaryota; kingdom Metazoa; phylum Chordata; class Amphibia; order Anura; family Ranidae; genus Aquarana; species Aquarana catesbeiana. Next base: position 561,359,270 of record NC_133328.1, read on the forward strand.
TCAGAATCAAGTAGAAGAGCAGCACTGGCTATTGAACTTCATTTTTCTCGGCTCGTCATACGTGTTGTACGTCACCGCGTTCTTGACGTTTGGAATTTCCGACCAACTTTGTGTGACCGTGTGTATGCAAGACAAGTTTGAGCCAACATCCGTCAGAAAAAATCAGATGGATTTCGTTGTCGGAATGTGCGATCGTGTGTACAGGGCATAACTCCACTTTTGTTGAGAAAACAATATTCCCCTCTGGGTGATCTATGTTCATTGCAGAGGTTTTAATAAAATTTGTTGTAGATTCCTACCTTATGTCTTTCTGAAGGAATAGCTGTTTGTGTGTCTTTGTCCATGTGCTGAGTGAATCTGTATGGGAGTGGTTTTATAATCATCGGTCAGCTGCTACACCTGCAAGGCTCTAATGAGCCAAACATTAGATGTGATTTCTCTTTGAGTATTTCCCTAAAAAATAAAATTTTTGTTGCAGGAGAAGCTTAAAATCTGATTTGTAAATTAGAGCAGACTTCTGGAAAAATCAGTAAGCCAATCACACAAAAAGGAAATGATATCCCTAGGGGGGCGTTTCATACACCATCTGTGTACAGGACGCCTCCAGGTAGCCATATCGCATTTTACAGAATATTACAGAGCTGTAGATTAAAAAGGAAAGGTAATTTTGAATAACATTCAATTACAATATGACTTGTGTCGCAATTGTATACGCTATACTATTTATTTATTTTTTTGCTCATTTTCTCCCAAGGAAAGTGGAGTTACCTCATGGATGAGCCAGGGACGGAGCATGGATAAACATGAATGAGGATGGATGAGCTCATCCATCCTCATCCATGCTCCATCCCTGGCTCATCCATCCTCTTTCATGTTTATCCATGCTCCATCCCTGGCTCATCCATCCTCATTCATGTTTATCCATGCTCCATCCCTGGCTCATCCATCCTCATTCATGTTTATCCATTCTCCATCCCTGGCTCATCCATCCTCATTCATGTTTATCCATGCTTCATCCCTGGCTCATCCATCCTCATCCATGCTCCATCCCTGGCTCATCCATCCTCATCCATGCTCCATCCCTGGCTCATCCATCCACATTCATGGATGATTATTATACAGGATTTATATAGCGCCAACAGTTTGCGCAGCACTTTACAAGGCAAACAGTACAGTTACAATACAATTCAATACAGGAGGAATCAGAGGGCTTGTTAGAGCTTACAATCTAAAAGGGAGGGTCAAGTGAAACAAAAGCTAGTAGCTGTGGGGGATGAGGTGATGGAGAAAATGAAAATACAGTTGTTAGGTGTGGGTAGGATAGGCTTCTCTGAAGAGGAGGGTTTTCAGGGATCGTCTAAAAGCTAATAGAGTAGGAGATAATCAGACAGATTGGGGTAAGGAGTTCCATAGGATTGGAGAGGCTCTGGAAAAGTCCTGGAGGCGAGCATGGGAGGAGGTGATGAGGAAGCTAGAGAGCAGGAGGTCTTGAGAGGAATGAAGAGAACGAATAGGTTGATATTTTGAGACTAGGCTAGTGATGTAGCCGGGGGCCAAGTTGTGGATGGCTTTGTAAGTAGTTGTTAGTATTTTGAATTTATCTTGTTGGGTGAGCGGAAACCAAGGGAGGGATTGACAGAGAAGAGTAGCAGACACAGAGCGGTTGGTAAGGTGGATGAGTCTGGCAGCAGCATTCATGATGGATTGAAGAGGTGATGGTTATGTAGAGGTAAGCCAATGAGAAGGGAGTTGCAGTAGTCGAGGCGAGAGATGACCAGGGAATGAATTAAGAGCTTTGTTGTGTCATTGGTTAGAAAGGGGCGTATTTTGGAGATGTTGCGGAGGTTGAGGCAGCAAGATTTGGACAGTGATTGGATGGGGGGCTCAAAGGAGAGTTCAGAGTCATACCAATCAGCAACTAATTAGACTTGTCTTTACAGATGGCTATTGTTTTTTTTTTTAGTACAGGTAACAGCGCAAAGCATTTTCCTGTCTTTAGCCCCTGGTGACACTGGTGCAACTTATCATGCATTTTGATATTTTCAAAACGCATGCCAAGTCGCCAGGGTGGATTTAAATCAAGTTGATTTAAATCCTCATTCATGTTTATCCATGCTCCATCCCTGGCTCATCCACCCTCATTCATGTTTATCCATGCTCCATCCCTGGCTCATCCATCCACATTCATGCTCATCCATGGCTCATCTGTGCCACATCAGTTCTCATCCGTGCCACATCAGTTCTCATCAGTGCAACATCCATGCCACATCAGTTCTCATCCGCGCCACATCAGTGCTCATCTGTGCCACATCCATGCAACTACAGTGCCTCACAAAAGTGTAAAAGGTGCAATTGGTACAGCTTGTGAGGAGAGGAGGGAACCAGTGCAGCATCCCTTCCTCATTCATCCACATTCATGCTCATCCATGCTCCATCCCTGGCTCATCCATCCTCATTCATGTTTATCCATGTTCCATCCCTGGCTCATCCATCCTCATTCATATTTATCCATGCTCCATCCCTGGAAGACCCAGCAGTCACGGACATTCCCGGGGGCATGCCCCAGGGGGCTCGCAGGAGGGCGATTCTGGGAGGACGTTATAGTACGCCCTCCCAGAATTATCAGACTGCGCTGTCGCCATCATTCGGCTATGGTCTGGTCGGCAAGTGGTTAAGGGGGTAAATCCTTCTGGGGCTGAAGTGGTTAATTTAGGCCAATATGTATTCTGCTACATATTTTTGGTAAAAGAAAAATCCCAATAAGTTATATTGATTGGTTTGCGCAAAAGTTATAGCATCTAAAAACTATGGGATATTTTACTTTATTTTTTTATTATTATTTTTTTTTTTTTTTACTAGTAATAGCGGCAATCAGCAACTTGTAGCAGGACTGAGATATTGCGGCAGACAAATCGGACACCTAACTGACACTTTTGACACTTTTTTGGGACCAGTGACACTAAAACAGTGATCAGTTTTTTTAAACCCACTTATATCCATACACTGACTGCAATCCCCACAGCTCACAAATAAAATCCCACCAAAGGGCACTGAGCAAAATATGTATCTTGTATCTTTAGCCATAATGTTAACCATAAGCAAGCTTTTTAGAGCTTCATAATTCACAACACATTCACTTTTTTTGCAGCAGAAATGCCGCAGATACACAGCAAGGGTCTCTCTCCAGAAGAAAGAACAGCAGATGACAGGTAACACACACAGTAGGTATATCCATGGTGTAATGGTAAGCATTCTGGATTCTGAGTGGGATCTTGTTTTAAAAGTATTATACTGTCATCGTCAGGCAAACACTTGGTACTGCAAGAACACATACATATAATGTATACAGTATACAGAATATTGACTAAATTTGAGTTTACTGAAACTCTCAGGCTTATCTGTAGTGTGTTAATTATGCCAAGATACATTGGGGGAAAAAATAAATCGTGTGAAATTCAGCACTATGTAATTGTATATAAAAAGCAATGTCAAATCTGCACTGTAATAAGTAGATATCGGTTTTTAGAAATTATTGGGAGAGCCACACAGCTTTTTTAATTAAGTTGGCATGTACAAGCTCCTAAGATCTACCAATAACCATGTATTTCAAGGGCTTACCTAATTGGATACAAATTGAGTTCCCTTTAGCTCCATAGGTTTGTCAAATGTAAAGGAGATTGTTCAGAGATTGTACATATTGTAACATAAATGGCCAAAAACTTAGTTTTTGCAGAACATTATAGCAACCATTTAGAAACATTATTATTATTATACAGGATTTATATAGCGCCAACAGTTTGCACAGCGCTTTACAGGGCAAACAGTACAGTTGTAATACAATTCAGTACAGGAGGGATCAGAGGGCTTGTTAGAGCTTACAATCTAAAAGGGAGGGTCAAGTGAAACAAAAGGTAGTAGCTGTGGGGGATGAGGTGATGGAGAAAATGAAAATACAGTTGTTAGGTGTGGGTAGGGTAGGCTTCTCTGAAGAGGAGGGTTTTCAGGGATCGTCTAAAAGCTAATAGAGTAGGAGATAATCAGACAGATTGGGGTAAGGAGTTCCATAGGATTGGAGAGGCTCTGGAAAAGTCCTGGAGGCGAGCATGGGAGGAGGTGACGAGGAAGCTAGAGAGCAGGAGGTCTTGAGAGGAACGAAGAGAACGATTAGGTTGATATTTTGAGACTAGGCTAGTGATGTAGCCGGGGGCCGAGTTGTGGATGGCTTTGTAAGTAGTTGTTAGTATTTTGAATTTATCTTGTTGGGTGAGCGGAAACCAAGGGAGGGATTGACAGAGAGGGGTAGCAGATACTGAGCGGTTGGTAAGGTGGATGAGTCTGGCAGCAGCATTCATGATGGATTGAAGGGGGGATAGTCTATGTAGAGGTAAGCCAATGAGAAATGAGTTGCAGTAGTCGAGGCGAGAGATGACCAGGGAATGATAATAATAATAATTAAGAGCTTTGTTGTGTTAGAAAGGGGCGTATTTTGGAGATGTTGCAGAGGTTGAGGCGGCAAGATTTGGACAGTGATTGGATGGGGGGCTCAAAGGAGAGTTCGGAGTCATACCAATCAGCAACTAATTAAACTTGTCTTTACAGATGGCTATTGTTTTTTTTTTAGTACAGGTAACAGCGCAAAGCATTTTCCTGTCTTTAGCCCCTGGTGACACTAGTGCAACTTATCATGCATTTTGATAGTTTCAAAACGCATGCCAAGTCGCCAGGGTGGATTTGATTTAAGTCAAGTCGATTTAAATCACGAGTTAAATCGCTAGTAAAAAGGCTTGATTTAAATCATAATCTTTAAAGAGCAACTGTCCTCTGTCCCACAGTGGCTCCTCCTCTGACCCGCTGTTGACTCACCGACAGTCCCATTCACTTTAATGGGACAGCTGGTAATGTGGCAGTGACACAACAAGGTGAGGGATGTGGCGGCAGCAGGTGAGGGGATGTCCGCTAACAAGCGCTGCCATGATGGATCTGAAATGACAGGTGCTCTTTAAATGTAAGGACTCATTCTTGCCAGTACAGGAAGTCCCTGACTTACGAACACAATAAGGACTGTATGCTTGTTCGTAAGTCGAAGTTGTTCGTAAGTCGCAACACTGCATTTGTAAGTGTAACTTCCGGGCGGGACACTGCATTCGTAAGTGTATCGCCTGTGCATGGATGTGGGATGTTCCGGGCGCTTGTTATGTTATCTGGGGCTCTTCTGGCCATGCGGTACATGTAGTATTGCAGTGTGGGATGTGTCTGAAGGTGCTCGGAGGTATCTAGGACCAGCGTGGAGCACAAGTGGCTGGCATTTGAGTCGTTCGTAACTCAGGTGTTCGTAACTCGGGGACTGCCTGTAGTTAGAATCTTTAATATTTGCAAACAAAATGAAGGTTTCCTATTTAAAATAATAGGCTGTAAGGTTAGTAAAACAGTGATATCAGAACTGATTCAATCATACAGTTTGTAGTGTACAGAAATTTACAAAACAACATGATAAAGGAATATTCCTGAACGTTGTTTTCTCTCATGGTTACTCTGAAATTTTGTGAATGCATTAATGCAGTGCATGTTATCTCAACTTGCAGAGTTTACCAAAAATGTAGCTATTGCAGAATATACAGCCTCGTGCTACATAACCAAGTTCCATTTTATGCTGAATAAACTAAATTATGAATGCATCTTAAATAGAAAATTATCTTTAGATAGATTTTTACTCCAAAAGCATTTTATTAAAATAAATTTGATAAAAATCAAAAAAATCTGATTTAAATTTTTAAAAAATCAGATTTTTTTGATTTTTTTTTTTAAATCATTGATTTTCATCCACTCTGCAAGTCGCCCCCTATTGTCCGCAATAAAAATGGTGAAATAGATCATCGGAGTCAAACCAATTTTGAAAGTAGTTCTTTCACTACTTTTTACAAGTTCAGGTGCGACTTGCATAGACATCTGTGCACAAAGTCGCACAGATGTCTTGCAAGCCGCACTTGACCTGGGGCACCTTTGGGGACTCAAAGTAGAAGAGGAAAGTGGCAGCAAACAGTCGGTGTGGCCAAATTGAGTTAATGGTGGGAAGGAGGGCTTAAGGGTAGTGGTTAAATTAAACAATGGCAATCGGTCCCTAAGTATAATCCCCCCAGGTCAATCTGTCCCCCAATATAATGCCCCAGGTCAATCTATCTCCCCAAAATAATCTCCCCAGGTCAGTCTATCTCCCCAATATAATCTCCCCCAGGTCAGTCTATCCCTGAGTAAAATCCCCCCAGGTCAGCCTGTCCCCAGTACAAATCCCCCCAAGTCAGACTGACCTAATGGGATTCTACTGGGGGACACACTGGCCCCAATACAATCCTGGCAATAGTGGATTTTTTCAGGCCCTGCAAAAATTGCACAAATATTTATCAAATAACAGTTTTCACTAAAAATACACTAAAATCTTTATTAGCACACATATACAGTGCCTTGAAAAAGTATTCATACCCCTTGACATTTTCCAAATTATTTCATGTTACAACCAAATACATTAATGTATTTTATTGGGATTTTATGTGATAGACCAACACAAAGTGGCACATAATTCTGAAGTGGAAGGAAAATGATAAATGGTTTTCAACATTTTTTTACAAATAAATATGTGAAAAGTGTGGCTGCATTTGTATTCAGCCCCCCTGAGTTAATACTTTGTAGAACCACCTTTCACTGCAATTACAGCTGCAAGTCTTTTTGGGGATGTCTCTACAAGCTTTGCACATCTAGAGAGTGAAATATTTGCCCATTCTTCTTTGCAAAATAACTCAAGCTCTGTCAGATTGGATGGATTGTGAACAGTAATTTTCAATTGAATTTAGGTCTGGACTTTGACTGGGCCATTCTAACACATGAATATGCTTTGATTTAAACCATTACATTGTAGCTCTGGCTGTATGTTTAGGGTCTTTGTCCTGCTGGAAGGTGAACCTCCGCACCAGTCTCAAGTCTTTTGCAGACTCTAACAGGTTCTCTTCTAAAATTAAGGTTGATAGTTATTCCCGCGCTATCATGTATGGGTATCTACAAGTATGGAAAAGCTGCTTGCACCGCAAAGGGTCCCACTTGGCCCTACAATGGAAATAAATGAAGGGTATGGTGCTGTGATAATCCCGTAGAAGGTAGAAAATGTTGTTAAAGGTAGTGGTGTATAGCATATATCCTAGTGGATAGATATGTGTACTAGTTAGGTATCACAACTTAAGGCTGTGGAGCCAGAAATATCACAAATAAAGAATATATATAAGGTGCCAAGAGCATAAATAATATAATACAACATAAACTTGCTAATATTGTGAATGGTGTTCAAACAGGTGACATGGTGTCAGACACTTCAGTGCAACCAATATAGTGCCCTAATGAGGGTAAGCACTAAAAAGCCCAAAAAACATAACGGCATAGATAAAATATTATGTAATGATATATTCATCAAATAAATAAAAATGCAGCTGGTGACAAATTAAATACAATACAGTGCAGAGAATGCTGCAATTCTGTGTATCATGCACAAACAGGGGTATACTGTGATCTCAATGTGTCAATGTGACAAAAAAAAAAGGTTACAAATATTCTAAAAATATGTCAGGTGCATTGTATACGCATAGGAAAGTACACAATATAGTGCCTAGTATAATAAATAAAAAAATTAATTAAGTGACGGAGATATTAGTCCATAGTGGATGAATAAAACATCCAGTGATTTCACACAAAGCAAGAAGATTTTTCGTAGGGCATATAGTATGCCATAAGGTGTATCAACCAGGGAAAGTAACACCGTGACTCCTCTTCGTGACAAAAAATCCTGCACTAGTAAGTAATGGCTCCTTACCACATCTTACTAGGATAACAGTGTAAACAGCAAAGCTGATGTAGGCTCCTTTTCATAAACCTGCACCCGGCTATGTTCTCCAGACTCTAGGTCCCTCCAGAGATGTAATGGCCATAGATGGAAGAAAGGGAATCCCCTGATGAAGTCACGAGGCACGTGACGTCACGCATAGGGACAGGAGAGGCACATCCCATTGACGGACGTATACGAGCTTGCCGCTCGTCGGTGATATGCTGTATTGCTGTGTTTGCTATGTGAGTACTTTTATCCTGATAAACTTCGACTGTTTGAAAATGTAATGCTACACTATGAGGCATTCCCTTTCTTCCATCTATGGCCATTACATCTCTGGAGGGACCTAGAGTCTGGAGAACATAGCCGGGTGCAGGTTTATGAAAAGGAGCCTACATCAGCTTTGCTGTTTACGCTGTTATCCTAGTAAGATGTGGTAAGGGGCCATTACTTACTAGTGCAGGATTTTTTGTCACGAAGAGGAGTCACGGTGTTACTTTCCCTGGTTGATACACCTTATGGCATACTATATGCCCTACGAAAAATCTTCTTGCTTTGTGTGAAATCACTGGATGTTTTATTTATCCACTATGGACTAATATCTCCGTCACTTAATTTATTTTTTTATTTATTTCACTAGGCACTATATTGTGTACTTTCCTATGCGTATACAATGCACCTGACATATTTTTAGAATATTTGTCACCGTGTGTATTCTCACATTGACACATTGAGATCACAGTATACCCCTGTTTGTGCATGATACACAGAATTGCAGCATTCTCTGCACTGTATTGTATTTAATTTGTCACCAGTTGCATTTTTATTTATTTGATGAATATATCATTACATAATATTTTATCTATGCCGTTATGTTTTTTGAGCTTTTTTAGTGCTTACCCTCATTAGGGCACTATATTGGTTGCACTGAAGTGTCTGACACCATGTCACCTGTTTAAACACCATTCACAATATTAGCAAGTTTATGTTGTATTATATTATTTATGCACTTGGCACCTTATATATATTCTTTATTTGTGATATTTCTGGCTCCACAGCCTTAAGTTGTGATACCTAACTAGTACACATATCTATCCACTAGGATATATGCTATACACCACTACCTTTAACAACATTTTCTACCTTCTACGGGATTAGCGCAGCACCATAACCTTCATTTATCTCTTCTAAGATTGCCCTGTATTTGGCTCCATCCATCTTCTCATCAACTCTGACCAGCTTCTCTGTCTCTGCTGAAGAAAAGCATCCCCACAACATGATGCTGCCATCACCATGTTTCACGGTGGGGATGGTGTGTTCAGGGTGATGTGCAGTGTTAGTTTTCCGCCACACATAGTGTTTGGCTTCTAGGCCGAAAAGTTACATTTTGGTCTTATCTGACCAGAGCACCTTCTTCTGCAAACAGGACAAATTGCAAACAGGACTTCTTATGGCTTTCTTTCAACAATGGCTTTCTTCTTGACACTCTCCCATAAAGGCCAGATTTGTGGAGTGCACGACTAATAGTTGTCCTGTGGACAGATTCTCCCACCTGAGCTGTGGATCTCTGCAGCTCCTCCAGAGTTACCATGGGCCTCTTGGCTGCTTCTCTGATCAATGCTCTCCTTGCCTGGCCTGACAGTTTAGGTGGACGGCCATGTCTTGGTAGGTTCGCAGTTGTTCCATACTCTACATTTTCGGATGATAGATTAAACAGTGCTCCGTGAGATGTTCAAAGCTTGGGATATTTTTTAATAACCTAACCCTGTTTTCAACTTCTCCACAACTTTATCCTGGGCTGTCTGGTGTGATCCTTGGCCTTCATGATGCTGTTTGTTCACTAAGATTCTCTAACAAACCTCTGAGGGCTTCACAGAACAGCTGTATTTATACTGAGATTAAATTACACACAGGTGGACTCTATTTACTAATTAGGTGACTTCTGAAGGCAACTGTTTCCTCTAGATTTTAGTTAGGGGTATCACAGTAAAGGAGGCTGAATATAAATGCACGCCACACTTTTCATATATTTATTTGTAAAAAATGTTGAAAACATTTTCCTTCCACTTCACAATTATGTGCCACTTTGTGTTGGTCTATTACATAAAATCCCAATAAAATACATTTGCATTTTGGGTTGTAACATAACAAAATTAGGAAAATTTCAAGGGGTATGAATACTTTTTCAAGGCACTGTACACAACAAAACTTACAAAATTCCTGTTAAAGTCTACTAAGACCTTGTTCACATGGGGCGTAAAGTGTATGCCCCCACAAAGGCCATGGGGGATATACAGGTGTTCCATGCATCCAGATTCATGTCAGTTGGGATGCAGCAGCTGCATGCACACAACTGCTGCACCAAATCTCACATCCATGTGGGTGCGAGTGCACAATCCCGAACACAAAAAGTGTGAGTTCAGGTCCCTGTTTGCTTTCTCTCATCTGTAAATGAATGCATAGAAATCTCTGTACAGAGACTCCTGTTCATTCACAATTAGAAGCATAGTAGACACAGTTTAGTATTCTTCAGTGATGAATGGACACAGGAGCGATCAGTACCGATTGCTCCTGTGTCCATTCAGGAGGAGGCTGGTAACATGCCATGTTTACCAGTCCCCATCCTAAACACTCCACCAATCTCCTGCCCCAGCAGCAGCTGCAGCTGGTGGGAGGGGGCAGAAGGGAAAACTTGCAGCAGTGCTGCAGGAGGGGGGCACCAGGTAATTCCTGAGGGGCAGAGCATTAGGGGGGGTCTTATTTTTACAGTTAACTCGCCCTGAGGCTCCCTTACAGCACCCAAGCCAGTGGGTGGGGAGAGGAGGAGAAGCTGGCAGCTGCAAGGGAGCCACAGATCGATGCCCATACTGCAGAAAACCTGTTGACTAGTCCCAGTGTGTTGTGTGTGAGAGGGCACACACTTGTACAATGGATGGTACACCACTGACTCAATTAAAGGTGCAAACATCCCCATTGGTGAATGTGGACAGCAGTTTAAGTGTGCTTTCCAGAGCAGTAAAATGTGAATAAAGGGCCCACAGAGAATAGACCAGCATTTATTTACTATAGAACTGTGCTACTCATTAATGACTAACAAAGCCAATATTGGATTCCAATTCTCACAAATCTTTTAACTCTGGGTTGTAAGTTTTTATGAAGTCTCTGGGTTGTTTTAATTTTCTTACTTGCACAGGCAGGATACAAATTGCTTTCGTACTTGTTGGAGAGGTTATAGTACAAAGCCAGCACATATCACTGTGGTTTTATTTCTGAGCAGCAAATGTCTGTTATCAACATTTCTATAACAGTGACTCTAAGCCCCCATTCACATTGGAGCAACTTGTCATGCGATTTGACAGGACAAGTCACATCCTTTTGCCGGCAATCATACTGTTCAAATCGGTGCAACGCTGACTTTGCAATGCCGCATCGATTTGTAGTAGTACATGCACTACTTTTGCCGATTTTGGGTGCAGTTTAAATAGACATCTATGCATGAAGCTGCACAGATGTCTTCAAAGTTGCACTGACATGTGGCTTTACAATTGTGCGATTTTCAGATGAAGTTGCGCGATTTCAAAGCCGTAGTCGATGTGAATGGGGGCTAAGCAATATCCTTATCTTCCTGTAATCACGTTTTTATGAAATAGTTCCTTAGTGTGTTTTTCTGCATCCCTGTAATGTCCTTCATGTGCTTCCAAATCTCTTCTTTTCCCACTCACTTCCATTTGTTTGGAACGAGTAGTGCAAGTCAGTTACAGTTATCTGCCCTGTGAACACTGCAAATCCCAAAGTCCATTGTCTATCTCAGAAGCGAGCAAGAGAGGGTGGCTGCATTCATACATACAGTGGTACCATAGTGAATGAATGTAGCCACCCTAACAAAAAGTCAGATCACTGCACCAAAAAATTTTTTTTTGAGATTTGGAAGAACAAAAGAAGGTCGTTTTTAAGTTAAAGTGTAAGTTAACCTGGAGTCCGGCGATCCCCTATTGTGACAGATCTGTCAGTACGGGTCTGCCTCCGCTTTACCAGTCTAGGGATTTGAAATCCCTGTGGCTTTCTCTCTTCTTCGCCTGTGGTGAAAGGACAGGCTTCGCAGGTTCTGATTGGTCAGCGCCGCCCATGTGACGGCGCTGACCAATTAGAATGCTCCTATATGTACCTCCTTACGAGGTACGTTTAGGAGATTAAGCCATGGGGATGTCTAAGCCCCGGACCGGTGAGGCGGCTATACAAGGTCTCCTAGCCTACGCCCGAATTCATGTTCATCAGATTTTGTATCATTAACTGCATACAGAGTTGATCAATGAATCTCATTAAATTGATAATTTGATATCTATTTTTCCTACTATTAAACACCTATTATGATGCAGCATGACCATTCACAAATCTTATAACCATTACCTCATTGCCTTAAAGCCCATCTACTGGTAAAACATGAACCCATGCTTTTCTGCTCTTACCCATTGAGTATTTTTTGGTACTTTCTGAAGCAATCATATACACGCCTAAGTCTGCCATCCAAGTCCCTAAGCTCCACAGTGTCCCGTTATGGAGGACCAGTAATCCAGCTCTGCAGATGTGGAAACCCATTATGCTTTGGGACGGTTTCTCTGCTAAAGGTACAGACCGACTTTGCCGCATTGAGGGGCCAATGGACGGGGCCACGTATTGTAAAATCTTGGATGAGAACCTTCTTCCCTCAGCCAGAACACTGAAGATGGGTCATGGATGGGTCTTTCAGCATTACAATGACCCAAAACATACCACCAAGGCAACAAAAGAGGGGCTCAAGAGGAAACAGGTTAAGGTCATGGAGTGGCCAAGCCAGTCTCCAGACCTTAATCCTATAGAAAATTTATGGCTGGAGCTGAAACTTCAAGTTGCCATCGACAGCCAAAGCAGTTTAAGGATTTAGAGAAGATCTGTAAAGAAGAGTGGACCAAAATCCCTCCTTAGATGTGTGCAAACCTGGTAAGCAACTACAAGAAACGTCTTACCTCTGTGCTTGCTAACAAGGGTTTCTCCACCATGTACTAAGTCATGTTTTGCTTGAGGATCAAATACTTATTTTACTCACTGAACTGCAAATCAATTTATAACATTTGTATTATGTGTTTTTTCTGGATGTTTGGTTGATATTCTGTCTCTATCATTTAAATTGCACCTACGATAAAAATTATAAAAATTATAGACCCTTCATTTCTTTGTAAGTGGGCAAACTTAAAAAATCTGCTGATGATCAAATAATTATTTTCCCCACTGTATATTTAAAAAAAAAACAATTTTCTACTTCTAAATTGCTGCTTTGCAATGTTATTTGTTTTCTTAATATTTCACAGACTTTACTTCTTTACTTTACAGGTTCTACTCCTTATAGAAACAGGGCCGGATTTGCCACAAGGCCACCGAGGCCAGGCCTCGGGGCAGCAGTGGTGCAGGGGCGGCGCCGCTCCTGCGGCGACTTCGCGGCCGCCCTCCCCCTTTCGGGCTGCCCGTTAAAGCGGGGTTCCACTCAAATTTTTAACTTAATCTTACCCCCTTCAATTAATTGGATAGATGTTCAAATGCTGCACGAAAATTTTTTTTTATCTCTGTAATTAACTTTATATTGTACTTTATTGTGGAACTTCCTGTCTCTCCTCCCATGGGAGTAGGCGTGTTTATTGCCTTTCCCCGGCGCCGCACTGTCTCCTAGGAGCTTAGTGTTAGGTTTCCCAAGATTCAGTGCAGGAAACAATGATCATGCGTGTGAACAAGCTGTGAATGAACAGCATTCACCGCATCCAGGAAATCAATGCTTGTGGGCTTCACATGCCCACAAGCAAGATGGAAACAGCCAGCATCACATTTTTTAAGTTATTCTTCAGTACGAAAACAGACAGAGGAGGAAATATTACACCCAAACTGTGAGTATTATTTTGGGATTAGTAAAGTGTCTCAATGACCTAAAAAAAAAAAAAAAAAGATTGGTCGCCGGACTCCCACTTTAATGTTCATTAGGGGCACTGGTGCCCATAGAAAAGATGGCCGCGAGCCGCCCACTACTGCGCATGCGCCGTTCCGAAGCCGGCCGGGCTCGGGAAAGCTCGTACGTGCTCGGCCGGGCGGCGCATGCGCAGTAGCGTGATTGCGCCACCCGGTGCCATTTTTGAAAAGAAATGTCTCCAACCTGTGTGTCACGGCGCCTCTGCTGCCGGGCCGCGGAGGAGACAAGTAATGTCAGCAGGGTGGCGGCGGGGGAGAGAGATGACATCTCTCATTGCCCGCACCGCTGTTCCGCCCTCCTCCATCTGGTGGCAGCCAGGCAGCTTGGCAAGTGACATCCCCATCTGGTTGCAGCGTAGCAAGTGACATCTCTATCTGGTGGCAGCTTGGCAAGTGACATCCCCATCTGGTGGCAGCGTGGCAAGTGACATCTCTATCTGGTGGCAGCTTGGCAAGTGACATCCCCATCTGGTGGCAGCGTGGCAAGTGACATCTCTATCGGGTGGCAGGCATAGTGGCAAGTGACACGCTCAGGGCTCCCAATGATTCTGCATTATGGTGAGTTGAACTATTTCATTTTATATTACAATGTAATGATAGAAATAATGCGTTTCAATCATCCTGACACCATACCAACCATGGTGCCGGGGATGATTGAAGCACTAACGCCAGCCATTGCCCTAAAAAATTGCCCGCGAAAAATCCTTATCCCTCGCAGGGGCGGCATTGAAGAACCCGGCCTTGGGGCGGCAAAGGGAGTAAATCCGGGCCTGTATAGAAAGGATCTTTAGCCAAGAAGCAGTCACTGGATTTTTATTTATGTCACAAGTCCTAGGAAACCTGTACTCCTGTGCTGTTGACCTCTTTCTAAAAACGAAGCCTCCTAGCTTTCTCCAAACTCAATATTTTCTAAGTCAACCCCCCCCCCACCGGAAGCAAGCAAGAAGCAAGCTTTCAGAACTCTACATTTGCATACTTATTCCAGGTCAGTAATTTATAAGTATAGAAGCGTTTGGGGGAGCATGACAACCAGGTAACTACCATTTTCAGTAAAAGAGGTCAGCAATAGTAGCCTCTGTATTTCTCTTTGTATAGGTTTCTTTTAAATCAGTTATGCCCCGTACACACGGTCGGACTTTGTTCGGACATTCCGACAACAAAATCCTAGGATTTTTTCCGACGGATGTTGTTGTCGGAAAATTTTATATCCTGCTCTCAAACTTTGTGTGTCGGAAAATCCGATGGAAAATGTGTGATGGAGCCTACACATGGTCGGAATTTCCGACAACAAGGTCCTATCACACATTTTCCTTCGGAAAATCCGACCGTGTGTACGGGGCATTAGGCTCAGCTGTCAAAACTATTCAAGACTCCTATATGAGAGTGTCACGGTATACAGGAAAAAAAAGAGTACAGCTTTGCCAGGTACTTATGGAGATGTTCCATTGCCCCATTATCAGTGTTCATAATGCTCCGCTGAATAATTTGCATTAGTGTTTTCCTTCCTTAATATGCCTGATAGATTGCACTAATTATGCTAAGAATGAGCAAAGAGGATATCAGGAACACTTATAGAAAAGGGCTGTGTAGACATGACTATGATAAAGTAGATGCAAACTGCATATTGCCTAAAATACCATCACATACTACATACCTCTTAAATAACCAGACAACACCCATTTTGGAGTAAATTGGCCTCAATGGCCATTTTATTAACATAACGACATAACCTTTATTTAACCATAATCTCCCATATATATATTAACTATGTTGAGGATCATTGGAGGCCCAGACCAAATTTTCTTCGTGTCAGCGTGTCCACACAAGGCCCCCAGTCGTAGCTCGCTGACTCGAAGACAAAACTGCTCTGCACCTTACAACGCTGACACCCATTTCCCAATGCCAGTTAAATCTCGGTTAACTGGCATCACCCGAGGATCCCATACCATGATGGTTCCCCACATATGCCATCTTGTACTTACTTTTTAATGCCTCCAAAGATCCCCAACTGCCACAGACCACAGGTGTATCACCTTACACCTGAGGACGCCCCAAAGAATGCAATGCTCTCCGAATGCCATCCTGCAGTCTCAAGCACCACATCTCTATGTCCACCGCGTTAAGATGAACACCATCCCCTCTGAGATACCGACTAGTCTCCACCTCCAACTCCCGGTGACGTACCACTAAACCTCCATTCCGGACAATAAATCTGCCCACCTCCTTGTTCACTTTTATTCAGGTCTTGTTGATCTTTTCCACCGACCTGGCCCAT
This sequence comes from Aquarana catesbeiana, assembly GCF_042186555.1. Classification (NCBI taxonomy): domain Eukaryota; kingdom Metazoa; phylum Chordata; class Amphibia; order Anura; family Ranidae; genus Aquarana; species Aquarana catesbeiana. The sequence goes on from NC_133328.1 coordinate 561,375,400, forward strand.
TGCCAAGACGTGCGGCCAATTATATCAGACCACGCGACCACGGTTTGGGGAAATTCTGTGCGAATTCTCAGAAAATCAAACCTGATGTCCCTGATCAAGTGCCTCATGGACCTAACCCCCAAGTCATTACTCCCAACATGTAAAAGAAGAACATCAGGGGCACGAATCAAACGGGCATATTTATGAACTTCAGGCAACACCCTGCTCCACAGCATGCCCGGCACTCCAATCCACCGGACCATAGCTGTATCCCTGGTAACACCTAACTGACGGCTGTTCGGCCGTACATCAGCCCACTTTGCCCCCCAAAAGACAAAAGAGTGTGCCATGATACACACAAGACCATCATCTGAAAGAAAAAATGCAGCACATAGCACAAATAACTCCAATAACCAACTGAAAGTCATAACACATTACACTAATTCTTTACACCAAATGGGGACGAACAAAGAGCTTAAACCTGTCCGATTCCCACCGCCCTATGCGTTTGATTACCGATGTGTCCAATCCCCATCTGGCTGCCTCAGTAGCAGACCCAATGCGGAAGGAATGAGATGAGTAACCAGATGGATCGTAGCCTGCCGCCACCAAACACTTTGAAATTGAAATACTGACAATGACATCCTATCTTGATGAACCAAAAATGAACCCCCACTTGATGGACGGACAACCAAGAAGTCCTGAACAGCTGCCACTGGATAAACCACCTCCCCTGGGATTCCGTACACATGTATTTACTTACCTTTTCCCCACCGGTCCGTTTTTGACCAGCAAAGGAATATGGCCACCGAAGAACTGCTACAATGCACATCCGACACCTAGATACCCCCCATTGCGTTCCTAGTCAGACTGACCAGTTCCCCCAACCTGAAGGCCCCATAAAATGCTAATGAGAACGCTGCCCTAAATAAACTGGCCTTGTAACTGGAAGTACACACCGTACTCACCTGTTACATCAACTCTCGCAATATGGCAAAAGTGACTGGGTGCCTGCTGTCACGTCTCTTATTGCCATTCCTGTAACCTTTCAAGGCCTGCCTGAACATGAATTCTTTTGTCACATCCCTGCTCCCTGTCAACTGAAACCAAAAGGCCAACGTTCCCTGTTCATAATTTAAACCAAAAAGTATAACAATACTGTGACAACCCCTTTTCCAGCACTTGTCCCACCCATCCCAGCAAGTCACACCACTCCTGCCAAACCTTCGCATACGCTGACCAAGTACCCTTGCTGACGGATTTCCTGATCAAACCCACGACGACTCCAATGCGACTTGCCACAGCTGTTGGGGACAAGGACCCCCGTGTTGCTCCGCTTCTGGTGCCAACTCTCGGAATTTGTCCCACTGAAACTGAGACAAAGCATCAGCCATTGCACTAATCGTTCCTGGAATGTGCACTGCATACATAAAAATATTTAATTGCAAACAACGCAAGACCAGATGACGCAACAATCGCACCACTGGCGCCAAGGAGGCCGTCACGTGATTGATGACCTGAACTACCCCCATGTTATCACAAGGAAACCTTATCTTGGACCCCCAAATCTACACTGCCACAATCACCGGAAACAGTTCCAGCAATACCAGGTTCTTGAGGAACCCCGCTCCAATGCCACTTCTCCGCACACCACCGCCCCCCAACATAATGCCCAAAAACGGTCAACCCGGCCGCATCGGTATAAAAATCAAGATCAAAGTTGCTCACCAGCCCCTCCATCCACAAAGAACGACCATTATAAGAGTCCAGGAAGACCCGCAAAATTAGCAGGGCCTCCCGGTGCTCTTGCGTCAGATTAATAAAATGCTTGGGAGAAGAAATGCCCGCAGTCGCAGCGGACAAGCGGCGGCAAAATACCCGCCCATGGGCATAATTCTGCATGCAAAATTCAACTTCCTTAACAGGGACTGCAGCTGCCCAAGTTGAATTTTACGTTTTCCTACCACTAAGCCGATCTCCGCCTGTAGCGCATGTAACTTGTCCCTTGGTAATCGACACTCCATAGCCAGTGAATCAATTATTACACCCAAAAACTAATCTCAACCACGGGGCCAACTGTTTTACCAAAATGTTCCGCAATATGCTGCAGCGTAGCTAGCAAAATCCCGCACAATCTGGAAGCAGGAGGGCCCACGCATAAAAAAATCATCCAAATAATGGATGATAGAGTTTATGCCTGACACATCCCTAACCACCCGTTCTACAAATGAACTGAAGGTTTCAAACAGAGAGCATGAGATCGAACAGCCCATAGGTAAACACCAATCGACGTAAAACATGTCCAGCCACTGACACCCCAACAGGTGAAAACTGTCCGGATGAACTGGCAGCAACCAGAATGCAACCTACACGTCCATTTTTGCCATAAGGGTACCCTGACCATAGCGCAGGACCCAACACACCGCGGCATCAAATGAAGTATATGATACCGAGCATGCCTCCGGATCAATGACGTCATTTACAGAACCCCCTTTAGGAAAGAACAAGTGATGGATCAAACAAAATTTACCCGACTCCTTTTTGGACACTTCCCCCAATGGAGAAACCACTAAGTTTGCCAGCGGAGGAGTTGAAAAGGGGCCACTCATGCAGCCCAATGCCACCTCCTTTCCCAACTTTTCTGCTACTCCCGTAAATTTCTAGACAAGGGGGGATGCACTGTAAGGGATGCGAAAACCTTTCCTGAAACCTGATTCCAAAAGTCGGGCAGCTGCCCGGTCTGGATATCTACTTAAAAAAGGAAGCATCCACTCTCGTCCCTCTTTCCTGAAGAATAACCGGAGCATCCCTTCCCTTGCTTAAAACACCGTGGCAAGGTGTGACTACACCCACAGCCGGAACATTCATGTTTGAAAAGGCAACCGTTTCCAAACCTGCACACCCCTTCATTAAACTGCCAACACACCCCTTTACGTTTTGGGGCCAGCTGTCCTGGTGTTTCTGAACCACCGACCCTGTTGGGAAAAAACATTGTGGGGGCCCTCGCCGAGGACATAAGCTTCATCCATAAGCTGATGTCCTTATGGTCCCAGCATAAGGATTGGCGAATAGCTTTTCTCTGAGGAAATTTTTTGGACTCGTCCGGTTTCACCCTGTCCAGATTAAACTTCTCAAGCGGTAGCAAGGAAAAAACTCTACATATTCACCCTTCCATATTTTTTCCCTTCATTTGGGTTTGAGATGTGCTCCTAAAGGACTCTCAAAACAAAGCTACACCTCACATTTTGCAGCCTCTGCTAAACGCAGAGTCCGCCACCTTAGTCGCTTCTTTATTCGCCCCCGTAGCCCCCTCCCCCCCTGTTGTAACCACACCACTGACCGCCCCAGGGCCTGGAACCTCTGCGGACAACAAGCTCGACCCCAACTGACCGGGGACCCACCCAGACACCGGGGAAGGATTGCTGTTACTTACCTCAAGGCGCTGGACCAGCGATTTTAAACCCTTTAAAAATTGCTGCAAATCAGTTCCCACTCCTGATGCAGCAGCCGTGTGGGCTGCTGCATGAGGTGAAGGTGAATTAGGCAATACCGGCAGGGGAGGGAATGCACCGTGCCCCCCGCTGCCCCCACCCCTGAGCTTAAAAACTCACCCAACACTGCCTGTAAGGATGAAAAAGCATTAGTAATGGACACACCAGGCTGCACAGGCAGAGGACCCACAGCCGCACTACCAGCATCCACCGCCGCCACCCGAACTGGCACTTCATCCTCCGAGCTAGACAGCTCACCCTCAGACCGGAGGAAGACCGCATCTGTCCTACTTGCCATGGAAGGGACGTTCAGCGAAGAAGCCCCTGTACCGGGTCCCAGCCCCTGGGCCGCACTTCGCTCCTGCGCCAGCAACACCATCAGAACCCATCGTAGACCTCCTTTGCGGAGTCACTGTAGCCCAGGTAGGGGGAGGGGGCGCCCGCCTGGCCCCGCCTCCTGGCCTAAGGATCCGACCGATCATGGTGGGAGGGTGGGGGGCCGCCGGCCGCTCTGCCCGAGGAATGACCTCTGCCTCGACGGGCCGACCCCTGGTAGGTGCCTCACCAGGGGAGACGGCCGCACGAACCTGCCTCCCACGACATGCTGGCGGGACTGGGGGGATACAGAACCGCGGTCCCCACCAGATAAGCTTCACCATCGCCAGGGATTCCTCCCAGAGTAAGCATCGGCCGCCTGTGTGGTCGGCGGAGCCGGTGTGCTTGGAGGGCCCCTCAGACTCCCTTGTTGTTGGCGCTGAGCTTGGGGAGATGAGGGGGGTGAATAGCGCTCTGGAGGCCGAGCGCAGGTAAACAAGTAGTTACAGCAACAGATTTTTTTTTCTTTTGGATAAAAGCTTTACATGAATAAATAAAAGCTGATAATTGTAAGCACCCTCAGCCGTGGTAAATGGTTTGTCTCAACACTCTAAACTGCTACATTTGTAGCTTGTTCTGTTGAAAATGAAGGGAAAAAAAGAGAACAAATGCAGCCACCACATCTAAGAATTAGTAAGTTGCAATATAATCAATGTTTCTTTTGGGGTTTAATACTCCTTGGTTGATTGACTTCCCATCTGGTGATGCCTGCGTAGTTCTGGGTCTCACTCCACTTTGCAGAGTCAGCTGCCTGACACCAGAGATCTTTTTAGCGGTCTTTAAGGGTGGCATTTAAATTGTTCTTGTTGCCCTCAGACGAAGTCCGGAAGTGACGAAACGCGCCAGGGTCGTGAACTACCAGAAGTGACGCTTGCGCTCCACAGACTAGGGAGGAATCAAGAAGCGGTACAGCTCCATATGACGAACGCTCCTAATACCTACCCGATTTTGGATACGCAACAGGCACAGTGCACTTTCTTATTTGCTCATTTTATAATACTCTTTGGTACGCTTATTTCTTATGGGGGGGTATCTGGATGTTTTAAATAAAGTGTTTTAGCAATATCACACTATGTGGACATTCCATTTCTCCCACATATTTTATTGGAGCTACCAAGGGCAATGCTGACATCTGGTGGTCGTTGTGAGAATCGGTGCAGACCTAGTAATACCATTTAAAGCTGATACTTACTGAATTTCTGGTGAGTGCAATTTCATTAGGGGTTCTCTGCACGTGGTGTTATGCTTGGTGGAAGAAATACCTGATTTCATAGAGCACAAAGGATCCTCACCGTATTGTCTGTTCCATATAAAGGACTATATATGAAAGAGTGTCCCGGTGATCTGGGCACGAAGCGCTGCTGCAATATTGAAAGACTTTATATCTACATTTTTTAAAAATATCATATTGCTTTTATCTGTTCTTGTTGCCCACCAGTGTAAGGGCGACATTTTTACTACTGACCCAAAATGAATCTGTTTTAGCAGAGGTTCCCTGACACCTGAAAGTAATTTTAAGGTGCTCCTCTAGGGTAAGAAGTTTGGGAGGCTGTACTAAACTATCACACAACCAGTCAATCTCTCAACCTTCTCTTCTATTTACTGCTCTCTTCTGTATGGGAGGAATGAAGAGCAGCCAGATATTCCTTATTAATATCTATTACTTCTTCTACAACACAGTGGCTAAGTGGTGAGCACTTCTGCCTTGCAGCACTAGAGACGCCGGTTCGAATCTCAACCACGACACTACCTGCCTGGAGTTTGCATTTTCTCTCTGTGCCTATGTGGGTTTCCTCCGGGTACTCCGGTTTCCTCCCACACTCCAAAGACATGCAGGTTAGATGGATCCTGTCTAAATTGCCCCTAGTATGTGTATGTATGAATGTGAGTTAGGGACTTTAGACTGTAAGCTCCTTGGTGGTAGGGACTGATGTGAATGAACAATGTATATGTAAAGAGCTGCGTAAATTGACAGCGCTTTATAAGCATCTGTAGCAAATAAAACATCCATTATTTCTGTGCCATCAGATATACTCTGTCTTCGAAAGTAGACTCTGCAGCCGCCTTTCCAACTTGTTCAGATAAGTATGACCGACACATTTAAATTCAGATGCCGCAATCCAGGCTGATCATTTATTTACATATTTTCAGACAGCTAGATAGGTACGCTTACTTGAATAAATTCAGAATTTTTTTTTTGTTTTTTTTCTGTTTTTTGTGGCAGTGATAGAGCTTGTTCATCTGCTGGACCTTTCCACTTCTATGCAATCCGGGGATGAGGATTCTGTTCCAAGGTGGAATTCTGTGCTTCTGGCTTTGCCATGTATTTTCAGTATATTCCCACTAGAGGGAGCAGGACACAGAAATACTGTGACACCTGAATTTTACTGAATTTCCCTTTAAATTACACTTCTGTACTGTTCATTTTCCTATAAATTACACTTCTGTACTGTTCATTTTCCTATAAATTACACTTCTGTACTGTTCATTTTCCTTATAAATTACACTTCTGTACTGTTCATTTTCCTTATAAATTACACTTCTGTACTGTTCATTTCAGCAGCTGGCAATGGAAGCTTGGATAGGAATTTGTGACCAACGATGTTCTAAAAATCATTACTCATGTTACAATCCGACTTACAATCTTTGTAGAATCTCCTTTAGAATTATCAAAATTATGTCATGTGGGTGAACTACCTAAGGCTACTTTCACACTGGGGTGGTGCCGGCGTTAGCGGTAAAGCAGTGCTCGTTTTAGCAGCGATTTGCCGCTGTTATATTTTCGGGTGGTAGCGGGGTGTTTTAACCCCCAAGAAGGGGTTAAAAGCGCCCGTGATGCAGTGCTTCCAAATCGCTTTTCAGGCCCCTACAGAAGCGGTGCCCATTCATTACAATGGGCAGGGGCGGTGGGGGAGCGGTGTATACATCGCTCCCCCACCGCCCCAAAGATGCTGCTTGCAGGACTTTTTTATCCTGTCCTGCAAGCGCACAGCCCCAGTGTGAAAGCACTTGGGCTTTCACACTGGGGTGGCTTGAGAGGCAGTTTTCAGGCGCTATTTCTAGCGCTAAAAAATCTCAGTGTGAAATGCAAGCCCTCGCACTACTTGACTGTTGGTAGCTCTAAAGGAGATTGCACAGTCAGATTGCAATGTGTTTGGTAAGCTTAAAGCTGAATTCCAGGCACAAAAACTTTATTTGAAATATATTTCTCAATTGCCACAAAAGATAGACATCCTCTTTGTATGCACAAATGTCTTTGCAAACCCAGATATTACCTGGTAAAAGTAGCAGTCACATCACTGTGCTGTACATAGTCTGTGCAGAGGGTAGAGCTGTGGGAGGGCTCCATCTACTATAGGCTGCCTGCAAAAAACTATAGGAGGGGCGGAGACAGGACCAGTCCCCCTGCAAAAGAAGAGGGAGCAGCAGTGACTAGTCTTTGTTGTGAGAAGGCACATTTTTACACATTTAGAAGAAAGCACAGCAAGATTCAAGTCCTCTTGTCTTAGAACGGGGGTACCAAACTTGCGGCCCAAGAGGGCTATGCATGTGGCCCAAGAGAGCTATGCATGCAGCCCAACACAAAATTATAAACTTGCAGTTATGAATGTTCACGTCTGGAGGGATGCTGTCTTTGGCATAGCACCTGTGGCAGTGGCTGACCTGGCACAGACAAGCAGGGCCCAGTTATGTCTGAAGGGATGCTGTGTTTGCAGTAGCACAGGCTGCACATGCAGTGACTCCCGCTAGCTAGCACCAGCCAAGTAAGTGCCACGTGGCCGAATCGGGGGGGGGGGCCGCATCCCACTAGATTTCAGTTGCACTCAGTAGGCAGCACTTATAAGCGGCACTGATGGGCAGTCTTTATAGGCACTGATAGGGGGCAATAATAAGCGGCAATGATGGGCACTGATAGACAGTAGGGATGAGGAGGCACTGACAGGCATCACTGATGGGCACTGAAAGCCAGCATTGATTGGCACCACTGATGGGCACTGATTGGCATCACTGGTGGGCACTGGCAGGCATCACTGATGGCACTGCACTGATAATCAATGCATCAATGTACTGATTATCAGTGCAGATCCCCCCTGCCAGAAAAGCCGCCAAACGGCTCTCCTCTACTCACACACTGTCAGCGTAAGTAGAGGAATGCCGATAACTGGCCCTTCCTATTTACACTGTGATCAGCTGTGATTGGACACAGCTGATCACATGGTAAAGAGCCCAAGTCATAGTGGGTTTACAACCACTTTAAAGAAAACTGCTTAAAGTTTTTAAATGCTTGTCCACCTCCTTTAAGTATTTGGGGATTGAGGTTCAGCTTCCCATCTCTAAATTTCTGGAGACGAACTTGATGGCGGTTACGGTAAATTTTCAGGAGAAGGTACAGAAATCGCAGAATTTACCAATCACCTTGATGGGAGGGATAAATCTGTTTAAAATGATTTTTCTTGCTAAGTTTCTGTATATTCTCACCAATTCCCCAGTTTAGGTCACACTACAGATCTTCAAGCACATTGACTCTATTATTGTGGGTTTTTTGTGGGGTTCCAGGGCACCCAGGGTATATTTGGCAGTTTTAAAGTTACCAATCATAATGGGAGGGATGGCCCTTCCTGATCTATGGTCTTATTTTATGGCCTCACAGCTATCCTTTTTGCACTGGCGACTTTTTCCACAAACACCTAATGCCACTACCCTGCTAGAGGCAGCAGTTGCCACCTAATAGGGTGACCACATTTCCAAACTGCCATTCAGGGACACCCCCCCCCCCCCCGCGCCGCCCAAAAAGGATGGTTTTTGATACTTTTTTTTGCCAATTTTTGGGAAAAAAAAGCAAACAGTGGTAACCAGTTTAGACAGGTGGTATGCAATGTGCACCTGCCTTAACTAAGTCACTTAGTGACAACGGCGTACTTTGTACATCACTTACTCTGGCAAGTTCACTGCATCAAAGTTATGATTGAGATTGCTATAAACATAGCATAGCTGCCTGTGCATTGTTCAGTATTTTGTGATTACGCCCTGCACACAATCACTGGCTACCTAAAACAGGTCTTACATTTCAAATATGTTAGACATCTCTTAAGAAGTAGAAAAAACAAACAGAACAAGTTGCAATAAATTTAACAGATTATTTTTATTGTTTTCTCAACGAGCAAGAACTTAACTAGGTATAAACTAGTAACCAGCCATATATAATAAACCACAAAATCCACTTTTTTCTTAAATAACAGATATATATATTACTATAAATATATTCTTGAAAATATAAAAATTAACAAAACAGTCAATTGGAAATATAACGTTGCTGAAATATTAATGCTGTGTCTAATTCAGCTCACATGGCAATATGACCATAATCAAATCCTTCAGACCACATGACACCAGCTGAGTACCTTTTGTTTTCAACACTGATGTCTAAAAGTGTATTTTTTGTCACTTCTTGCACATTGCAAGAGTTTTTTATTTTGTTTTACAAAGCTAAAAAAAGATTGACAACCCATGTCAAAATTGATTTTCACCTGAAGTTCAGATTTTATTAGATCAATGCTGCATCTATTTCTTGTGTCAGACCAGCACATTCCCATCATGCTGAAGACCCTTTCAACTGCTGCATTTGAGCATGGGATGCTAACAACAAATGACACCACTTTCAAGAGGTTTGGCAGTTTGTCAGGTCCAGCCTTCGTAAATATTGTTGACCATTTAACATCGGTGTTGAGATCATCATCCGCTTCAGTACCGGTAGAAACCTTTTGAAAGTGTGGACAAACGCAAGCAAATTCTTCGTAAAGGTCATCTATTGAAACAGAGTCTAAATTCAGAGCTTCAACAGATGCCACCAGGTTATCAAACGTAAGGTTCTCCTTCAAATTCAGACATTGAATTTTAGACAAATAGTTTTTGTCTGAAAAATCAAACCACTGTTCTAAATACTGAACAGCTTTTTGATAAAATTTTAGGAATTCTGATTCTATTTTTTTTGCTTGCAGGTGAGGTAATTATTTTAAAGCTTTCCCAACTAGATATCCAAAAAAATGGTCTGTCTGTCTTTGTATTAGTTTGCCTTTGACTGATGTCATGATCTCATATACATCAACTGCAATCAAGTCATTTCGCTCCAGTTTTAATATGGCTGTCTGAAAAATAGGCAAGCAGTTGTGTAAAAACTGGAGATATAACTCAGGAACTGATGGTGGGTCCAGTTCTGTGGTCTCACTATCTTCATCCACAATAAATTGCCATATTACTTTAGGTGTTTCATCCTCACCAATACTTTGGAAGTAAGCTTTTACAGCTGGCCAATTTTTTAAAACTCTCTCGATTGCTGGATAAAGAGACAGCCATCTTGTTGGGACATGGCGAAGAAGTTCTGACCACTCAAGGTCAACAAAGTCAAACATTTCTTTTAGTGTGGCAACTCTCCTGGCTGATATTGAAAAATAATTATATAATTTCAAAATTAGACTTTCCACGTCACAATTTAAGACATCTGAAGCTTTTTTAGCTGTATTGTGAAGTATGTGAGCTGGGCAGCCAGCTGACAATATCCGATGATTTACAGCATGAAGCTTCTGGTATACACCATTATGCTTACCAAAGTTCACACTTGCATTGTCAGCAGAATATGCAGACATCATATCCACAGATAGGCCATTTGTTTTAATTACATTTAAAATTTGCTCAGAAATTGCAGCAGCACTTTCCTCACCTTCATAAAAATCCAGCAAGCTTGTTATCACGCCTTTGGAGGGCTTAAAGTAACGCAGAACTAAGGGGAAAAGTTTGCTGTGCCCATGGTTAGATGCATCCGATCCAACACTAAAATAAGCATAGCTGTTTTTCAAATCTTTAACTACCATTTCCACACTGTAAGGAGCCAGCACATTTGTTACAATGGCTTCAGCTTTGGTACGACCACATGACATCCTAGTGGCTTTAGCAGAATCCTGAAATATAACAGGAAGTAGTTTCATGGTGCAGTCCAAAGATCTATATGAATGACTGTGGCACACGGAATGGTAAACCATTGATATTTCAGCTGCTATAATTTCGTCTTGCATTGCCATATCCTTAGAGGGAATCATGAATTTGGAAAGCATCCCACTTTGTTTTGCAGCCCGATCAGCATTTTTGTGACTTTCGCTAGATATGTGGATTTTGATATCACCTTCACCACCATGACCAATTCCAAACTCGCGCCTACACAGAGTACAATATGCTCTATGATAGTTACCGGTCACTGCTGTAATGCATGTATAAGTTGTTTTCCATGAGTCTCGAAAACGGCACAATCGCTTTATCTTCTTTGATTTAGAGGTCGAAGGCCCCTGTTCATCCCCGCTGCTATCCATCTTAGTACCAGTTGCACGATGTGTGAATGATCCTATAGTGATGATCCAAACACATTGACTGATGTATAAAATGGACAAGCCAACTTGTAATACAAAGTATTTACCAACGCCACAGAGCTCCACAGCAATAAAACTCAGAGAGTCTACAACTAGTGTTTCACTGAAAATTAATCACATCTGATGTACTGATGGCCTCTCTCATTTCTTGAGACACTAATGGCCCATAAAGAAAATTGGGCGAACATTTTTGTCCAAGGAACGATCGTACAATTTTCTAAAAGTGTGTACACAACTTTTGACAGCCGATTCCGAACGAAAATTTCCGAAGGGAAAAACGCCAACATTTTTCTTGTATGGGAACAGAATGTACCATTTTCGTATGATTTTCGTACGAGAAATAGCAGATACGAAAGACTGCGCATGATCAGAAACAACAAATAACAAAAAAGCCTTTGTCGTATGCGAATTTTCGTGCATTATTTCTATCCTCGGTTCCGACTTGATGTGAAACATTGAGGAAAACCTGTCGATTGTTTGTCCGAATTTCTCATAGTGTGTACAGGTTAACAAGCCAGATACAAATACCCCCCAAATTATTACTTTTTGGAAAGTAGACATTCCAAGGTATTTACTAAGAGGCATGGTGAGTTTTTTCAAGTTGTCATATTTTACCACAATTCTTTGCAAAATGAAGATGTTTAGTTTTCACAAAATTGTCATATTCACAGGTTATTTCTCTAACACAGCATATGCATACTTGCAACTACACCCCAAAATATATTCTGCTGCTAATAAGTGAGTTTTCAGGGATCTCCTAAAGGTAGATAGGGTAGGGGCTGATCGGATATACCGGGGCAGGGAGTTCCAGAGGATGGGAGAGGCTCTGGAGAAGTCCTGAAGGCGAGCATGGGAGGAGGTAACAAGGGAGCTAGAGAGCAGTAGGTGATATCTGCAGATGAGGTTGGTGATGTTGATGGGGGCGATGTTGTGATTGGCCTTGTATGTTGTGGTTAGCATTTAGAATTTTATACGGTGGGGTAGGGAAAGACAGTGAAGGGATTGGCAGAGAGGAGCAGCAGTCACGTATCGATTAGTGAGGTGCATTAGTCTAGCAGCAGCATTCATAATAGACTGAAGGGGGATATCCTGCGGGTAGGCCATTAAGAAGAGAGTTGCAGTTGTCGAGACGGGAAATAATCAAGGAGTGAATAAGTTGCTTTGTGGTGTCATTAGTCAAGAAGGGTCTAATTTTCGGAGGTTAAGGCGGCAGGATTTAGCCAGCGATTGGATGTGGGGGCTGAAGGAGAGATCAAAGTCAAGGATTACACTCAGCACCCTGACATGTGTGGAGGGACCAATGGTTGTACTGTTTATCTTAATGGTAAAATCATGGGGGTGGGGACCGGGAAGGAGATAATGTAACAAGCTCCGTTTTAGAAAGACTGAGTTTGAGAAAGTGGTGTGACATCCATACCGATATGTCATTCAGTAAGTTTAGGATCCGTGAAGAGATCGAGGGGGTGAGTTGAGGAGTGGACAGATAGATCTGGGTGGGGGGGGACAGCAGGATGGAGGGGGACACGGAGGAAGAACGGAGGGGGACAGCAGGACGGAGGGGGACAGCAGCAGAATGGTAGGGGACACGGAGGAAGAATGGAGGGGGAGAGCAGGACAGAGGGGGACAGCAGCAGAATGGAGGGGGACACGGAGGAAGAATGGAAGGGGAGAGCAGATTTAAATTTACAAATACTGTACTGGTGACCCCACAATAGGGATAAAACTTTTTCGCAGAAGAGAGTTTAATAAGACTCGTGGCCACTCATTACAATTAGAAGAAAAGAGGTTTAACCTTAAACTACGTAGAGGGTTCTTTACTGTAAGAGGCTGAGAGGCAAGGATGTGGAATTCCCTTCCACAGGCGATGGTCTCAGCGGGGAGCATTGATAGCTTCAAGAAACTATTAGATAATCACCTGGATGACCGCAACATACAGGGATATATAATGTAATACTGACACATAATCACACACATAGGTTGGACTTGATGGACTTGTGTCTTTTTTCAACCTCACCTACTGTGTAACTTTGTATGTAACTATGTAACTATGTAGCAGGACAGAGGGGGACAGCAGCAAAACGGAGGGGGACAGCAGAATGGAGGGGGACAGCAGCAGAATGGAGGGGGACACAGAGGAAGAACGGAGGGGGACAGCAGCAGAACGGAGGAGGACACGGAGGAAGAACGGAGGGGGACACGGAGGGGGACAGCAGCAGAACGGAGGGGGACACAAAAGTAGAACGGAGGGGGACACAGAGGAAGAACGGAGGGGGACAGCAGCAGAACGGAGGGGGACACGGAGGAAGAACAGAGGGGGACACGGAGGAAGAAAGGAGGGGGACAGCAGCAGAATGGAGGGGGACACAGAAGAAGAACGGAGGGGGACACAGAAGAAGAACGGAGGGGGACACAGAGGAAGAACGGAGGGGGACACAAAGGAAGAACGGAGGGGGACACAGAGGAAGAACGGAGGGGGACACAGAGGAAGAACGGAGTGGGACACAGAGGAAGAACGGAGGGGGACACAGAAGAAGAATGGAGGGGGACACAGAAAGAACGGAGGGGGACACAGAAGAAGAACGGAGGGGGACACAGAAGAATGGAGGGGGACACAGAGGAAGAATGGAGGGGGACACAGAGGAAGAACGGAGGGGGACACAGAGGAAGAACGGAGGGGGACACAAAGGAAGAACGGAGGGGGACAGCAGCAGAACGGAGGGGGACATGGAGGAAGAACAGAGGGGGACACGGAGGAAGAAAGGAGGGGGACACGGAGGAAGAAAGGAGGGGGACACGGAGGAAGAAAGGAGGGGGACAGCAGCAGAACGGAGGGGGACACGGAGGAAGAATGGAGGGGGACAGAGAAGAAGAATGGAGGGGGACAGAGAAGAAGAATGGAGGGGGACAGAGAAGAAGACCGGAGGGGGACACGGAGGAAGACCGGAGGGGGACACAGAGGAAGAACGGAGGGGGACACAGAGGAAGAATGGAGGGGGACACAGAAGAAGAACGGAGGGGGACAGCAGCAGAACGGAGGGGGACACGGAGGAAGAACAGAGGGGGACATGGAGGAAGAACAGAGGGGGACACGGAGGAAGAAAGGAGGGGGACACGGAGGAAGAATGGAGGGGGACACAGAGGAAGAATGGAGGGGAACACAGAGGAAGAACGGAGGGGGACACAGAGGAAGAACGGAGGGGGACACAGAGGAAGAATGGAGGGGGACACAGAGGAAGAACGGAAGGGGACAGCAGCAGAATGGAGGGGGACACGGAGGAAGAACAGAGGGGGACACGGAGGAAGAAAGGAGGGGGACACAGAGGAAGAACGGAGGGGGACAGCAGCAGAATGGAGGGGGACACGGAGGAAGAACAGAGGGGGACACGGAGGAAGAACAGAGGGGGACACGGAGGAAGAAAGGAGGGGGACACGGAGGAAGAATGGAGGGGGACACAGAGGAAGAATGGAGGGGAACACAGAGGAAGAACGGAGGGGGACACAGAGGAAGAACGGAGGGGGACAGCAGCAGAATGGAGGGGGACACGGAGGAAGAAAGGAGGGGGACACGGAGGAAGAATGGAGGGGGACAGCAGCAGAATGGAGGGGGACACGGAGGAAGAACAGAGGGGGACACAGAGGAAGAATGGAGGGGGACACAGAAAGAACGGAGGGGGACACAGAGGAATAACGGAGGGGGACACAGAAGAAGAATGGAGGGGGACACGGAGGAAGACCGGAGGGGGACACGGAGGAAGAACGGAGGGGGACATGGAGGAAGAACGGAGGGGGACAAGGAGGAAGAACGGAGGGGGACACGGAGGAAGAATGGAGGGGGACACGGAGGAAGAAAGGAGGGGGACACGGAGGAAGAATGGAGGGGGACAGCAGCAGAATGGAGGGGGACACGGAGGAAGAACAGAGGGGGACACGGAGGAAGAATGGAGGGGGACACAGAGGAAGAACGGAGGGGGACACAGAGGAAGAACGGAGGGGGACAGCAGCAGAATGGAGGGGGACACGGAGGAAGAACAGAGGGGGACACGGAGGAAGAAAGGAGGGGGACACAGAGGAAGAATGGAGGGGGACACAGAGGAAGAATGGAGGGGGACACAGAGGAAGAATGGAGGGGGACACGGAGGAAGAAAGGAGGGGGACACGGAGGAAGAACAGAGGGGGACACGGAGGAAGAAAGGAGGGGGACACGGAGGAAGAAAGGAGGGGGACACGGAGGAAGAACAGAGGGGGACACGGAGGAAGAACAGAGGGGGACACGGAGGAAGAACGGAGGGTGACACGGAGGAAGAACAGAGGGGGACACGGACGAAGAACAGAGGGGGACACAGAGGAAGAATGGAGGGGGACACAGAGGAAGAATGGAGGGGGACACAGAGGAAGAACAGAGGGGGACACAGAGGAAGAACGGAGGTGGACAGCAGCAAAATGGAGGGGGACACGGAGGAAGAACAGAGGGGGACACAGAGGAAGAACGGAGGGGGACAGCAGCAGAACGGAGGGGGACATGGAGGAAAGATGGAGGGGGAGAGCAGCAGAACTGAGGGGGAGTGTGGGAGACAGCAGCAGATCTGAGGGGGGTGGGGGACAGCAGCAGAACTGAGGGGGGTGGGGGTCTGGGGACAGCAGCAGAACTGAGGGGGTGGGGGTCTGGGGACAGCAGCAGAACTGAGGGGGGTGGGGGTCTGGGGACAGCAGCAGAACTGAGGGGGGTGGGGGTCTGGGGACAGCAGCAGATTTGAGAGAGAGTGTGTGCATTGCTCACTAGGTAGTGTGCTGTGGAAGTTACACTAACCTGAAGTATCTCTGGCGGGCGGACCTCGTGGGCGGGAGGGAGCCGGAGGGAGAACTCGGACGAGGGTTGCGCTTGCTGGCTAGCAGTGGCTGGCAATCAATGTGCGGCTGCTGCTGGAGTAGCTGTAGTCGGCTCGGCGCTCCGGGACTGGTGGTCACTGGCAGGCACCTTCCACTTCCACACTGTCACTGACTGGGGCTGGGCGGCGCGCACAAGGCAGGCTAGTGGACTCACTGACACTGGCACTCAGGAGGGAGAACTCGGACGAGGGTTGCGCTTACTGGCTGGCAGTGGCTGGCAATCAATGTGCGGCTGCTGCAGTGCTGCTGGAGTAGCTGTAGTCGGCTCGGCGCTCCGGGACTGGTGGTCACTGCAGGCACCTTCCACACTGTCTGTCACTGACTGGGGCTGGACGGCGCGCACAGGGCAGGCTAGTGGACTCACTGACACTGGCACTCAGGCTGGCAGTGGCGGCTGCTCTCTCTCTCAGGCGCGCTGCTCTGCTCAGCCGTAGGCCCGTAGCGTTTAGAGTGAGGCTAGAGTGCGCACTGCACTGACTCCACGTGCCAGGTGACGTCACTGGTTGCTAGACGCGGGGCGGGCGGCCCTAGCCTAGCAACCAGTTAAGGCACTTAAGCTAAGCTGCGCTACTTGTGTGTATACTGTGTGATAAGGGTGGCAGGCAGTCGGACTCGGAGACGGAGTCGGACTGGTGCCAGCCGCCGGCGGTTTGTTTTTTTTTCATTCCGGGACACTGTATTGTCCCGGAATGAAGGTACCCAGGACACGGGACAAATATCTTAAATAAGGGACAATCCCGGGCAATCCGGGACACGTGGCCACCCTACCACCTAACAAGAAACTCTACAAAATATGTTGTACAGGAAAGGGATCCCAGGGAGGAAGGTGGGATCAGTTATGGCACTTCCTGGGAAAGTGTTTCACTTGTCGAGGAGTTTCTAAAATTACCGATGGGCACAGCACCATGGCTAAATATGGCATAAAATACTTACATCACATTTATCAGGATAATCATCTCTGTACTTTTACACAACTAAGAGAACAATTTGGAATTCCTAGGACCTGGTCGTTTTGCTATTCGCTTAAGTTATTCATTTCGCTTCTCCAAACATGGATTTAGAGAAGGTTCTGATTGATCTAGATCCGGCTAAGCGAATCTCTGGATACTATGGGGTAGTGGGCCCCGGGGTAATGACTACAACTTCTAGGCCCATGGCGCGTTGGGCAGCAATTGTCCCGGAGTTGTCGGAAGAACTGTGGCAGGAGGTACTGGACACATATTTGGTGTCTATTATCTCCTCTATGGATAAAATGATTCAGTTCCGTTACCTTCACCAACAGTATTATACACCAGCTAGACTTTATCGAATGCAAAGGAGGGAAATGGCTGTCTTCCATAAATGCAAGGGGGTAGAAGGCACTTTCCTACATATGGTCTGGGAATGCGAAAAAGTGAGACCATTATGGTCGCAGGTGACTGAATTTATTTCGGACCAGTTTGATCTGCCTAACATTTGCTCCCCCCTGCGGTGCATCCTTTGGGTCTTCCATCAAGAGAAGATGAATGCATACACAAAACTGTTCCTTAGGATCCTGTTCTTTGGTGTGAGGAAACTCATTGCCAGACATTGGATACATAACGAACAGCTGACTCTGGGGATGTGGATAAAAATAATAAATGCTGATGTGCTGATGTATAAAATGACCTATGAAGCTAGAGGGGCTCCCAAGAAGTTTAGGAAGGTATGGTTTCGGTGGGTTGACTCTGAAAATACGTTGGAAGAGGAAGGGTGATAGACCATTAGACTGCTTAAGATCACTTTCTCTTTTTGAAAAATATGGCAGAGGGAAGATAGTGAGTATACTTCTTTCAATGTGGACAGAGTTGGGTTCTTGTATCCTACCGAGCACAACACAGAATGTAGACATCCCCTGGGGAGGGAGGGTTTTTTCTTTTCATTGGATTATTCGACTGGTTTTTGGTCCTGGTTTAATGTTTGTTTTTTTTTAAAAAGAAGAAAAGCACGTATACTTCAGTGTAGGATAGGGGTGGAGTCTTGATCTTGGCTCAGCTAAGAGAACATTGATATGTACAACGTTATTGCTACTAATGGATGTTGGTTTCTTCATTGATCTGGATGTAACCCCTGTCTGATGTACTGTATGAGCAATACTCATGTGCGCAATAAAAAAAAAAAAAAAAAAAAAGTTTTTAAATGCTTAAAGCAGTACCGCTTTCAAAAACTGCGTGCAGACAGGCTCTTTATTGAGAGACATGCAATGGGAGAGGTTTACTAACACTGGAGCACACAGAATCTGGTGCAGCTGTGCATGGTAACAAATCAACTTCTTATGCCCCGTACACACGATCCGAAAATCGTACGAAAAATGCCGCATTCGAAACGATCGTACGATAATCGGATCGTTAGTACAGAGCTTTCGAGAGCCGATCAGGACAGTTCATCCGATATTATTCTATCGGACATGCACGGAAATTTTTTCCGTACGATGCCCGATCGTACGATTTTCGTTTAATCGGTACAGCTATCGTTCGAAAATGCAATACAAATGCATTGCAACACATGACATCGTTTCCGAATTTTTATTCTGTCGTACGGGAATTTTCGGGACTTTAGTAAACTCATCAGATTCGATGTGAGATTAGCAGGCAAACAAAAACGGACGATCATTCGTCCGATATTCGGATCGTGTGTATGGGGCTTAACTTGTTCAAGCTTTGATAATGAAACCTAGAAGCAGGTTGGTTACAATGCACAGGTGCACCAGATTCTGTCTGCATTTGTTTTAGCAAATCTCCCCCAATGTATCTTCTACAACAGTGGTCTTCAAACTGTGGCACTTTGCTTGCCTTTTTCCAGCCCTTGAGGCATTATTCCTGCCACTGACACCAACAACGGGGCACTATTCCTTCCACTGACACCAATGATGGGGCCTAATTCCTTCCACTGACAACAAAAATGGGGCACTATTCCTCCCAACGATACCAGATCAGGCATTGTTTACTCCCACACTGGGCACAGTTCGGCCCCCCTAAAGTCTGAGGACCGTAAACTGGCCTTTTCTTTAGAAAGTTTGGAGACCCCTATTCTACAAAAAAAGAAACCTACCTGCCTGCTCACTCTCTGCTTTGGAATGTACACTGGGCTCCACAAGGAATGAAGACGGCCTCAACCCGGCACCCAGAAGAAGCCGGGGTGGAAGATACCGGCAAGCGTTGTCAGACCGTTAGGTATGGTAGGTAAGTATTGCAGAGGTTATCTCCACTTTAATAAATAATTGCGGAGTCTGATGTTCATCACACAAACTGTTAACTAGATTTTTTAAAAAGTGTGTAATTAGCTCAGTAATATACTATAGACCTGCTCCAATCGTCTGTAGCTTTTATAGAGATCATCTTACTTGATTTGATTGTAGCCGTATTAGTGCAATTGTGACAGAGAAAATTGAGTACTGTCCGTGATACTTTTTTTATTTGCACTAACATACAATTTTTCAGGACAAGCTTTCGGGGTATGTCCCCTTCTTCAAGGTCCAAGCAGTACTGATTCACAAATTTTTAAGCAGAATGTTAAAGAAGAAAAAAAAAAAAAGAGAAAACCAAACACATACAAATCAATGGTAATAAAGATAGCAGCAGAGTTAGTGAGATAAGACAGAGGGAGAGCAAGGGGGGGATGCAAGGAGAGATCATCTGTAATCTAAAAGGGACATCTTGTGGTAAAAGAGATTACTGCAACGCAAAAGCTAAAACAAGATAGCAATTAGAATATAATAAAGTACAACTATCAGCAAAACTTTTTTTTTTTTCATTTTGGATAGAGTAAGGGAGGGTTATAATCCCTGTAAGATTTGTTTGCCATCTGTGCCCATTAGGGATATTTATCTTCACTTTCTGTCCCATAGCTAAGTGCTACCCATGTATTGGTATGATTGCCAGCCTGCTGCTTGTGTTATGTAGCTTAGTCCAATGGTACTCACTGTGTGAGTGTGTAACCAGGTCTGCACTGTTAAGCCTCGTACACACGATCGTATTTTTGAATTATGTGATGAAAGACTGTTGGCGGAAAATCCGACCGTTTGTGCGCTCCATCGGACAATTGTCGTCGGATTTTCCACGGACAAATGTTGGATAGCAGGTTTTAAAATTTTCCGCAGACAAATGTCTGTTATCAGATTTTCCGAGCGTGTGTACACAAGTCCGTCACACAAAAGTCCAAAGTACAAATACGCATGCTTGGAAGCAAGGACGAGCCAGAAGCAACATTCCTGACATGGAAAATTATGAAATCTCGAAATGCAGCGCACATTCTCTTCTTCTTTATTTAATGGAATAATAATGAAGCTGCTTTGCTGGTAATACTGATGGAGTTATGGCAAACGTATTTTAAAAGGCTTTTATTTTCTAGTGATATCAAGAATAATATTATTATGCTTTTTTTTTTTTTTTTTTTTTTTTTGGGCAACACCACAACACTATTATCCTGTAGTTTTTAAGATCAAAGATACAACAATGTTGGTGTTCCTTGTCAATTTTACATTGTATTTTTTTAAATGTACAGTAACTGCCTACTCCCAAACTGTCATTTGAAGTAAAACACATAGCCAAGTTTTATTCTACACATTTTTTTTTTTATTGTGCATTAAAAAAAGAAAACAAATAAAATTAGACATGCTATCTACCAATACAAATTAACCAAAAACTGCATTCTATGCATCCAAAAATATAGAAAATATACCAAATCATATCATTATTCAACCAAAAAATTAAATAAAAGCCTCATGCATGTGTCCTGCTTCTTAATATAGGGGGTCAACAATGCCAAGAGTTGGTGAAAGCAGGGGTCCATCATCTGGAGATAATTCTGAAAATCATCTGGATTATTCTCCTGGAGCTCCCGCAGCAAAGGCATATGACATAATTGGTCACGATTAATAAAGCAACCAATTATTGGTCCAAGAAATCCTCCTCCTGTTCCAGGACTGGACTTGGGTCAAAGCAATAACTCCAAGGCCAATAATAAATAACCCATTATCTCCTTCGATTCTGCAACATGTCTGGTTGACAAACGGCTGTTCAGAAACGAAATGAAAAGCACAAAATGAAAAGCGCAAAATGAAAAGCGTGAATCAACACTCATCAAACTTCTACTAACACGAAACTAGCAGAAGGAGCCCAAAGGGTGGCGCTAAAGAGCTGAAAAAAATGTAGTATGTCACTATGTTCGTGTTTGTTGGCCAACAATTCCTTGCCGTTTGTATGCAAGACAAAATCCAAGCACACGCCTTCGGATAAAAGTCCAAGGTTTTGTCTGCGGAAAATCCGATAGTGTGTACGAGGCTTTAGTCTTAGGAACCATAATACCAAAAGTAAATCCCTCTCCCTAGGGCTTCTTTCACATCAGTGGTAATGCTTATGATGATAACAGCAATATACATAGCAGCAATACTGCCGCCTCCTGAACACCTGTTCTTTTTTGTTGTATTTTTAAATGGCTGAAGAGCAAATTTGCATCCCTGAACTGCACAGCAACTGCGAGCTGATCCTTCATCTCAGT
Source organism: Aquarana catesbeiana (assembly GCF_042186555.1). NCBI lineage: Eukaryota > Metazoa > Chordata > Amphibia > Anura > Ranidae > Aquarana > Aquarana catesbeiana. The sequence continues at coordinate 561,397,067 of NC_133328.1, forward strand.
GTTTGACAGGCGGTGCATGTCAATGGGCGAGTTTGACAGAAGGTGCGTGTCAATGGGCGAGTTTGACAGACGGGGGATTGAGAAGTATAAAAATATAAATTGCTTTAATCAAAATAAGGTACACTGACTGCAATACCTGCATAGTTGCCAACATTGTAAAAAAATTCATAGGGACACTTTTTTTGGCTGTAGGCGGAATCTTATTATAGTTAGGGGGCGGGGTATGTGTTTGTAGGCATGACATAACAAAAAAGAAAACCACGCCGAAAATGGCCGTGGTTTACATGAAATAGTGGGCGTGGCTTATATGATCGTGGTTCAAATGGGGGTGTAGTCAGAGTCTGAGATGAATGAGAGATGGAGAAAGAAAGGGGAAAAGAGGGAGGGAGAGAGAAAGAAGGAAAGAAGGAGGGAAGGAGAGAGAAGGAAGGAAAGAGGTATGGAGGGACAGCAAGCCCAGATCCTACACCACAATAGAAATGTGTATTCCAGAGTTTAACAAATCAGCAGATAACGATACTCCAAACACCTGGTGTTAGCGCTTCAATCATCCTGGCACCATGGTTGTTATGGTGTCAGGATGATTGAAGCATATTATTTCTATTATTACATTGTTATATAAAATGAAATTATTCAACTCACCATAATGCAGAATCCATCCTTGCATCAGGTGCCCCCAGCAGAGCCCGTCCTTACATCAGGTGCCCCCAGCAGGGTTCGTCCTTACATCAGGTGCCCCCAGCAGAGTCCGTCCTTACATCAGGTGCCCCCAGCAGAGTCCGTCCTTACATCAGGTGCCCCCAGCAGAGTCCGTCCTTGCATCAGGTGCCCCCAGCAGAATCCATCCTTACATCAGGTGCCCCCAGCAAAGTCCGGTCTTGCATCAGGTGCCCCCAGCAGGGTTCGTCCTTACATCAGGTGCCCCCAGCAGAGTCCGTCCTTACATCAGGTGCCCCCAGCAGAGTCCGTCCTTACATCAGGTGCCCCCAGCAGAGTCCGTCCTTACATCAGGTGCCCCCAGCAGAGTCCGTCCTTACATCAGGTGCCCCCAGCAGAGTCCGTCCTTACATCAGGTGCCCCCAGCAGAGTCCGTCCTTACATCAGGTGCCCCCAGCAGAGTCCGTCCTTGCATCAGGTGCCCCCAGCAGAATCCATCCTTACATCAGGTGCCCCCAGCAAAGTCCGCTCTTGCATCAGGTGCCCCCAGCAGAGTCCGTCCTTACATCAGGTGCCCCCAGCAGAGTCCGTCCCTACATCAGGTGCCCCCAGCAGAGTCCGTCCTTACATCAGGTGCCCCCAGCAGAGCCCGTCCTTACATCAGGTGCCCCCAGCAGAGTCCATCCCTGCATCGGGTACCCCCAGCAGAGTCCATCCTTGCATCAGGTGCCCCCAGCAGAGTCCATCCTTGCATCAGGTGCCCCCAGCAGAGTCCATCCTTACATCAGGTGCCCCCAGCGGAGTCCCTCCTTACATCAGGTGTCCCCAGTGGAGTCCCTCTCTACATCAGGCATCCCCAGCGGAGTCCCTCCTTACATCAGATGTCCTCCCATTGGAGCCCCCTTACATCAGGTGTCCCCCATTGGAGCCCCCCTTACATCAGGCTTCCCCCCATTGGAGCCCCCCTTACATCAGCGTCCCCCCATTGGAGCCCCCTACATCAGTTGTCCCCCCATTGGAGCCCCCTTACATTAGTCAGTGGTAAACTGTCAGCCAAACAGTGAGTGTCCCGTTGTGCCCCAGGGTACCCCTGTCAGAACACAATAGCCCAGTGGGGGCAGATTGCTGTAATAACATTGGATTGTTAGTACAGCGGATCCTCCCAAACTTCATTTTTTTTTCGTTCAGATGTCCTTTGCAGGTATCCATGAGGTGTTGAGTAGAATAGGACACAGAATAAAAAAAAAACAAATAGTGTGTTCCAGGCTTTACACATAGTACCTATTTAGGCAACCACTTCACTGAAGTGTACTAAAAAATGCTTTTCAACAAATTGAGTGTGCCACATATATAATATCAAATGTTTACTTCACAATCTCAATCAAGTAAAGAAGTATTTAATAAACAGATTTTGGCGCTATAAACTAGATTCTGCAAATTTAACCCCAACATTGGTGTTAGTATCTGCATTAATAACCTCCAGCATTAATGTCTGTAAATGCAACAACAATCCCCAACATGGGTGTCAGTAACTGCAATAATCTCTGTACAGGATGCCAGGGATTGGTCCGGGATGGAGGTATGTGTCTTCTTTGTTTGGATTGTGGCCCCTTTAAAAACATATGTTAACGAAGGGGGATGTCAGCGGAAGTCAACGGATTAACATCCGCTTACCCATAGAAATACATAGGTGTCTGTTTTTCATCTGTCAACGGATGGAGGAAAAACGAACAAATGTAACGCTTGTGTGAAAGGGGACTTAAAGGGGATAACAAGAAGCAGTTGGGAGTACTCAGGGATTCTCACCTGTGTAGGGTAAAGGATTCCAGGGTGGTCCAGTTAAAGAAGAAAACTGACTTGTAGTTTTCCCAGGATTTTTAAGTCCTTAGGTCCTGGAATTCAGCAACTCAGAGAGATCTTGGGTTGGAAAGAACCTCCAACCCTGACTTTGAGAACTTTGGTCCCAAAAGGGTTAACCCACTTGCGAGAGAGGGCTGAAAAGGGCAGAAAACAGCCAGCAGGTATCCATGAGGTGTTGAGTAGAATAGGACACAGCTGTGAGAGGACTGTGGACTGTTTGGGCTATGGAGATGTTACTCGACTCCTGTGACTTTTCAAGAGCCCTGAAGGAGGCGTGAACTTTAAACCCTGTTGTGGGACAGGTTTATGCTGATAGTGAGCCAAATCTTTGTTTTTTTATACCAGAAGAGTATGAACTGTTTTTGTTTGGTTTACTCTGAAGAAAAAGTACAGTGTTTGCCTGTTTTTGAAGAAATTAAAACTATTTGCTTTTACCAAGATGACTGGATACTGAACCGGACCCCCACAATATCACACCCTAATGTAATGCAGAAGTCAGGAGTAGGTAGTGCAGAGTGCAGAGGTCAGGAGTAAGCAATGCAGTGGGCAGGGCTCAGGAGTATGTAATGCAGAGGTCAGACGTAAGTAACACAAAGTGTAGAGGTCAAGAGTAAGTTGCGCAGAGTGCAAGGGTCAGGAGTAGATAACACAGAGAGCAGGGGTCAAAAGTAAGAAATGCAAATGCAGAGGTTAGTAATAATGCAGAGTGCAGAAATCAGGAATAGGTAACGCAGAGTGCAGGAGTCAGGAGTAAGTAATGCAGAGTGCAGAAGCCAGCAGTAAGTAATGCAGTGGGCAGGGTTCAGGAGTATGTAATGCAGAGGTCTGGGGTAAGTAACACAAAGTGTAGAGGTCCAGATATGTAATGCAGAGTGCAGGGGTCAGGAGTAGATAACACAGAGAGTAGAGGGCCATAGTAAGTGTAGCACCCTCTACCTTAGGTAGGTAGGTGCTAGGTGTAGGTTTTGTGTAAGCTGCCAGCGCAGGTAAATTTAAGCAGGCCTATGCTGTGAGCTAGGCCTGTTTGTTTTGATCTGGGGGCAGGGGAGTGGTTGAGTATAGCAGTAGGTGACTGACATGTACTTCAGCTCTTGGGCGCCTCCTCTATTTTCAGGTAGAATGTTCTGGAAAAGGGGCAGGGCAGAGAGCTGGAGTGACATGGGGTACATGTGAGGAGCTCTGAACAATCCCCAACTAGGATTGGCAGGGGGCAGGCCTCCTACATATACCCATGGTCAGCCTGCTGGTGGAGGAGTTGTCGGTTGTGTGAACTGGATGATGGAGTGTTAGACTGTCGTGTCTGAGGGAACCCCCTTTCTGGGGGGTTACCTCAGACGCTCGGGGGCTGGGAGGGAGCCACTCCTTACACGGTCATGGAGAGGTGTCCTGGAACAGGAGTTAGAGGAAACAGTTGATCCACACGTCCGGAGTAAAGTCATTCAGGAAGGATCCAGGGCAGGTGTCGGTGAGTGGAAAGCACAGTGGAAAGCTCTGCAAGAGGCATGCTAGGGGAGCTGGATGTAGAGCCAGAGGGAGAGACTGTGGGAGTTTGTGTCAAATCGATGCAGCCATGAGGGTGGGCAGGATTTGCAATTCGGACTTGCTGGGATCAGTAGTCCATCAAGTACATTTATTCTTCTCAAGTAAATCGGTTGCTACCACAAAGGGGTACTGCAGGCCCCAGCCTACAAAGGGCCATCAAGTAAAGACACTGAGCCTGGGTTCACACCTATGCGAATTAGAGGTGCGTTTCCGCACCTCTAATTCGCATAGCAGGAGAATGTGACTGGCTCCCTATGGAGCCAGTTCACATATCTCCGGGGCGGCTGCGGTGCGCACTGCACAAAAACGCTGTGCGTCTTTGGCTGCGTTTCAGGGCCGAATTCTGGCATAGAATCGGCCCTGATTCGTCCCTGAAATGGTGAACAGGGACGCACAGCGCTCCTGTGCGATCCGCAGCCCGTTGTGGTGTGAACCCGGGCTGAGACTTATTCAGAGTGAAGCCTAGTAATGTTCTGATGGTGTGATAGGATTACTAAAATTGGACAGTGAAGTAGTGTGCTGGGGGAAGTGAGCTGGAAGAAGTGTTCTGAGGTAAAAGTCTGTCAAGTTTAGGGTCAGCCATCTTGTTCTTCTGAGAAGTTGTGACACAGTTACTTTTATTCTACAAAGTACAATTTATCCTATGGGCATCCCATGTCCATTTTCCCCAACCAAGTTCAATCCCCTAATAAAAACAACAAAAACAAGCAAAAGACTGTTCATTGACTGAGAAGTGTGTCTAATGGAGGTCTGGGAGCAGGGTGAAATATGTGGATGTTGTAACACGTAGCAACCCAGCGGAGCCATCGCTAAATAAGTAATGCGAATGCAGAGGTTAGTAATAATGCAGAGTGCAGAAATCAGAAGTAGGTAACGCAGGAGTAAGTAATGTAGAGTGCAGAAGGCAGGAGTAAGTTAAGCAAAATGCAGAGGTCAGGATTAAGTAATGCAGAGTGCAGATGTCTGCAGTAAGTATTGTTCAGTGCAGAGGTCAGTAGTAATTAATGCAGAGTGCAGGGTCAGGAATAAGTAATGCAGAGTACATAGGCCAGGAATAAGTAACACAGTGTGCTGGGATCAAGAGTAAGTAACAAAGGTCAATAGTAAGTAATGCTGAGTGCAGGGGTCAGTAGTAGGTAACACAGGTCAATAGTAAGTAAAACAGAGTGAAGGGGTCAGAAGTGAGAAATGCAAAGACATGAGTCGATAGTAAGTGTTGCAGAGTGCAGAAGTGAGGAATAAGTATAGCAGAGTGCAAGAGTCAGGAGTAAGCAACACAGAGAGCAGAGGTCAATAGTAACACAACGTGCAGGGGTCAAGAGTAAGTACCGTATATACTTGAGTATAGGTCGATCCAAATATAAGCCGAGGCCCCTAATTTACCACAAAAAACTGTGAAAACTTATTGACTCGAGTATAAGCCGAGGGTGAGAAATGCAGCAGCTACTGTAAGTGGAAAAGAGGGTCAACATTGCACATCTACAGCTGCATACCTCACTGCGTCTATTGCATAAATCCCTGTGTCCTGCGCATGCCTACCTGTGTCTATTGCATACCTCTCTGTGTCCTGCGCATGCCTACCTGTGTCTATTGCATACCTCTCTGTGTCCTGCGCATGCCTACCTGTGTCTATTGCATACCTCTCTGTGTCCTGCGCATGCCTACCTGTGTCTATTGCATACCTCTCTGTGTCCTGCGCATGTCTACCTGTGTCTATTGCATACCTCTCTGTGTCCTGCGCATGCCTACCTGTGCAGATCTGCCTACCTCTCACTGTGTCCTGTGTATACCTCCCTGTGTCCATTGCAGCCTACCTGTGCCAATCTGCATCCTCTCTGTGTCCTGTGCATGCCTCTATGTGCCGATCTGCAGCCTCCGTGTGCCGATCAGCGTGTCATAAAAACATACGACGGCCATTCCAGTGTTCAAAAGCTGCGCCTCCTCCTCGTTTGTGATAGGCGGAACACTCAATTTCCCAGCAGTCAGTGTTCAGCCTACCACGGACATCTGCTCATCCTCATACCATGGACGAGGATGAGAGGATGTCCGTGATAGGCTGAACACTGACTGCTGGGAACGTGAGTGTTTTGCCTATCACAGAATAGGAGGAGGCGTGGCTTTTGAACACTGGAATGGCACCGTCTGTTTGCATGACACGGTGACTCAAGTATAAGCCGACGGGGGCACTTTCAGCCTAAAAAAAAGGCTGAAAATCTCGGCTTATACTCGAGTATATACGGTAATGCAGAATGCAAGGGCCAGTACGTGCTAGCAGAAAGTAATTCATGCTGCCTCTGTTGTGAGTGCCTAGGAGTGCCTAGGAGTTGCCGACCCCATCTGAACCAGCAGTTTTTAATTTTTTTTATGTTTGTCTGTTGTTGTTGTTGTCGTCTGTAGCTGTTTATAATGTTTGTTATGTTGTATAGATTATATGTGAAAGGAAAAAAAGAGGAAATTTGGTCTGTATTGATAAAAAATGTAAAAAAAAAAATATAAAAAAAAAAAAACAATCAAACAACAATTATCATAAATAGGGATGAGCCCGAACATCCGGTGTTCGCCCAACAGCGAACATTATGCGGTGTTTGCGGCAAATTCGAAAGCCGCGGAACACCGTTAAAGTCTATGGGATACTAACATGCAAAAACAAAAGTGCTAATTTTAAAAGCTTATATGCAAGTTATTGTCATAAAAGGAGTTTGTGGACCCGGGCCCTGCCCCAGGGGACATGTATCAATCCAAAAAAAAAGTTTTAAAAATGGCCATTTTTTCAGGAGCAGTGATTTTATTAATGCTTAACGTGAAACAATAAAAATGAAATATTCCTTTAGCCACTTCACCCCCGGAAGAATTGGCTGCTCAATGACCAGGCCATTTTTTGCGATACGGCACTGCGTCACTTTAACTGACAATTGTGCGGTCGTGCGATGCTGTACCCAAACAAAATTGATGTCCTTTTTTTCCCACAAATAGAGCTTTCTTTTGGTGGTATTTGATCATCTCTGCAGTTTTTATTTTTTGCGCTATAAAAAAAAAAGCACAACAATTTTGAAAAAAACACAACATTTTGTACTTTTTGCTGTAATAAATAGCCCCAATTTTTTTTAAAAAAAGCAATTTTTTTCCTCAGTTTAGGCTGATATGTATTCTTCTACATATTTTTGGTAATAAAAATTGCAAAAAGCGTATATTGATTGGCTTGCGCAAAAGTTTTAGCGTCTACAAAATAGGGGATAAATTTATGGCATTTTTATTACTATTATTTTTCTGCTAGTAATGGTGGTGATCTGGGATTTTTATCGAGGCTGCAACATTATGGCGGATACATCGGACACTTTTGACACATTTTTGGGTGGATTGACAATTCTACAGCGATCAGTGCTATAAAAATGCACTGATTACTGTATAAATGTCACTGGCAGGGAAGGGGTTAACACTAGGGGGTGATCAAGGGGTTAACTGTGTTCTCTATGTGTGTGTTCTGACTTTGGGGGGTGGGACTGACTATAGGAGATGAGAGATCATGGTTCCCAGCTCGTAGCAACTTACGATCTCTCTCTCCTCTCCTCACAGAACTGGGATGTGTGTGTTCTGCCTCTCGTGTCCACAATCGCTCATGGCCAGCGGTCTTCGCGACCTGGGGGTGTCTATAGTATGCCTGTGGCGCAGTTTTCCCCTGTTTAGAACAGTACCACAGCAAAATTACATTTCTAAGGCTACTTACCACGGGGGCGGGTGGGCGTCACCCATCATTCCCCGGGATTGTGACGTCATAAGGGGCAGGGTCACCAGATGACATCACCCGGTGACCCAGCCCCATGCCTATATAGGTCGTTGTGCACCGCGCACACGGCATTACAGCGGGAGAGAGCGTCAAGTCAACACTGGAAAAAGAGAAGAGGGAAGAAGACAACGGAAAAGACCGGGCAACAGCTAGCAAAAGAGCGGCAGAAGATAGCGGAGGAGCCCGGCAGAAGATACCGGACAGCGGGAGAAGAGGCCGGAGTGCGCAGCGAAGAGGCCAGAGAGTCCCCCGAAGTCGGAAGAGACCCCCGGAGCAGTCTAATAAATTATTTTAAAAACCTGTGTAGTGTGTTTTTTTTATTGACACTTTTTTCCCCAGGTGAATGGGTAGGGGTACGATGTACCCCATACTCATTCACATAGAGTGGGGTGCTGGGATCTGGGGGCCCCCTTATTAAAGGGGGCTTCCAGATTCCAATAAGCCCCCTGCCTGCAGACCCTGACAACCAACAGCCAGGGTTGTCGGGAAGAGACCTTGTCCTCATCAACATGGGGACAAGGTGCTTTTGGGTGGGGGGGCGCAGGGCCCCCCCTGCCACAAAGCACCAACCCCCCATGTTGAGGGCATGTGGCTTGGTATGGTCCAGGAGGGGTGGGGCGCTTGCTCGCCCCCCCTTCCCTGACCTGCCGGGCTGCGTGCTCGAATAAGCATCTGGTATGGATCTTGGGGGGAACCCCGCGCCATTTTTTTTTTGGTGTGGGGGTTCCCCTTAAGATCCATACCAGACCGAAGGGTCTGGTATCGTCTTAGGGTGGAACCTCACGCAAATTTTTTTTTTAATTTTCGCTCGGTTCCCCCCTCAAGATTCTCAGCACACAAGTCGCACCGCAAGTCGGATCCTCTTGATCTGACTTCTGATGCGACCTCTATTCAAATCAATGGGCTCCCATTGGGAACCATTGATTTTGAAAAGAGACAGAGAAACACGACTGAAAGCCAACGCGGAGTAACGTGCATTAAATTCAATTATTGATTAAATCGCGTTTTTAATGCCGCTTTTTTCCTGGAGTCCGTACTGGCTTTACAGCCCGTTTTTTAAAACGTCCGTGGGCATGTAGCCTCAACATTATTAAAATCACTGCTCCCGAAAAAACAGCCTTTTTTTTTTTTTTTCTTTGTCACATCAGTCGACCAGTTTGAGGGGTGTAAATCAACTTTGCAGTTCATTTAGATATCCGGCCCTCTCTCATTGTCTCATCATCGTGACACTTTTGCCATATAAAACGAAAAGAAAAAATGCTTACAGCCATGTATATTTCCAATCAAGGGAATTACTTAATCTTGCAGGATGTCACATAAATCCGGTTGACCATGTTACATTCTATCTGTCTATCCCTGCCCTCCCCCCTCTCCCCTCCTACCCAATCCTCCCCCCTCCCCACTCCCACCCTTCCCTCCTCTCCAGGGTCTAATATTCAATCCACTCTCCTCCTCAATTTACAGAATTAATTTCTTTGGCATAACTCCATGTTTTTTTGAATTTTTTCCATTGGTCCCAGCTACCCAAATTCTTACTTCTTATTTCTTCTACTCTACACTCCAGAGTCTCCAAATTACAAATCTCCTCTATTGCGTCAAACCACTCCCATATCTCCGGGCTCTCTCTCCTCTGCCAGTTCCTTGGAATCGTCCTTTTTGCCGCATTCAGAAGTTGCGGAACGAGAGTCTGCTTACCGTTGTTCAAATCCCCCATCCCCCCTAGGAACAGGACCTCCCAAGGGTCGTCTGCTACCTCTATTCCCGTGATTTCCTTTATGAGGACAAGAATTTTATGCCAAAAATTTTTAATTATAGGGCAACTCCACCACATGTGTCCCATTGTTCCAATCTCTTGGCATCCTCTCCAACAGGTGGCTGGCCCTTTCTGATATTTACTTGTTATCTCGGGGGTCAGGTAACTTCTACTGATGCATTTGTAGTTAATTTCAGCCGTTCGGCTATCTATTTTTGAATTGGCGCTTATTTTAAAAATCTTTTTAATTGTGTCAATATCCTTTTTAGTGCCTAAATCTCTCTCCCATTTGAATATGAATGGCGGCATCTCCAACTTTTCTGAAGCCAGCAAGATTTTGTAAATCTGAGAGACTGTATTTCTTGGGGCCTCCTTATCACACAGCTTTTCGAAGTCTGTCAGTTGTCTTCCAGACCTGATTGGCTGTGGTAGTCTATTCACGAAATGATTTAATTGAAGATATCGCCATCCATCTAGACCCCGTGTATTCCTCCCATGTGTAAGTTGCTGGAGTGACATAATTTTACCTTCGTTCATAATTTCTCTAAATTGTGTTTTTCCCCACAGTGCTTCTTTTCCTCCTATATTCTCCATACCTGGTGTAAAAAATGTATTATCTAATAGTGCAATCAGTGGTGAATTATATTCTCTATTTACTTTCTTATAAATCCCATATTTTCAAAACATTTCTTGTTATTTTATGTGTACTATCTGCAAGTGATCTAAAGTGCGGGGGATTCCAAATAATAGTACCTAATTGTGAGTTACTTAAATCTTCTTCTAATTTTACCCATTTTTTCCGTTTATCCTTCATCGCCCATTCGACTACTCTAGATAAAACTACAGCCTTGTAATACATCTGTATATCAGGGACTGCCAAACCACCGTCTACTTTCTTTTGTTTTAGTGTCTGGAGGGACACTCTCGGTTTTTTATTTTTCCAAATGAAGGTCATAATTATTTTTTTTAACATCCTCAGATAGTTCTGGGGGAGGGGAACTGGTAGCATCTGGAAGACATACATGATCTTGGGTAATAATACCTTTTTAAAAACATTAATACGTCCAATCCAGGAAAGGGCCTTATGGTAGAGTCTATTACATTCTAATCTTACCAAGTCTAACAAGGGCAAGTAGTTACTAGTAAACATCTTCTTGGTTGAGCTAGTTAGTTTAATGCCCAGGTATTTTAATTCCTTAGTCCATTTAAAACTATAATCTTTTTTCAAACTCTCGACCACTGGCTTACTTACATTTATATTTAATATTTCTGATTTATTCATATTTATTTGAAAATTGGATACCTCTCTGTATTTTCTTAATGCCTTTATGAGGTTGGGCATCGTCGTGTCAGGGTCTGTAACATAGAATAACACATCGTCCGCATATGCTGCGACTTTGTGTTCCTCCTCTCTGACCACAACACCACGGATATACGGGTCCCTTCGTACTGAAGCCAAGAAGGGTTCCATGGCTAAAACGAAGAGCAGCGGGGACAGGGGACACCCCTGTCTCGTGCCTCTCTCCATCTCAAATGGTTGGGAAAGGATCCCATTAATTTTAATTATGGCAGTTGGGTGCTGATACAAAGTTTTTATCCTCCGAATCATTTTTGGGCCCAGTCCCATAGCCTCCAAAGTCTGGATCATGAACCCCCAGTTTACCCTGTCAAAAGCCTTTTCGGCATCAACTGACAGAAGTGGTCCTGGGGGCCCACTCTCCTTCATTTTCCCCGTCAAGAGCAGGGTCCTGATCCCGTTGTCCCTCCCCTCCCTATTTGGGACAAACCCTGCTTGGTCTGAATTAACTAATAGGTTCATATATTCCTTTAATCTTTCTGCCAACACTTTGGCATAGAGTTTTGTATCGTTGTTCAGTAGAGAGATTGGGCGATAGCTTGAGCATATTGTTTTATCTTTGCCTTCTTTCAGTATGATTGTAATAGATGCTTTCAATGCATCTCTGCTCATCTCAAAGCTATCACCCAACCCGTTCATATACCGACACAACCTAGGTACTAAAACTTCTCTAAATGTTTTATAATAAAGTGTTGTTAGGCCATCTGGGCCTGGGCTTTTCCCTAGGGCCATTCCAGCTAACGCTCTACTAATTTCTTCTTCTGAGATTGGTCTTTCCAATAGGTCTCTATCTTCCTCAGGGATCTTGGGGAGCGCTGCCCTTTTAATATAGTTGTTACCTCTCGCTATCCTGTTTTTTGAGTAGGTGTCTTGCTTGGGGGCGGAGTATATCTCCTTAAAGTAGTCCTTGAAGGTTTCTGCCACCTTCTTAGTTGAATATTCTATTTGACCCTCTTTAGTTTGAATTTTTTCTATAAAATTCCTAGCTTTTTTTTCCCTTTGGACTATTTTTGCAAGATGTTTGCTCGGTTTATTACCCCATCTATGTCTCTCCCAGGCTATCTTATTCAATGAAACTCTGGACTCCTGTTCCATTACCGTTTTTAACTCAGATCTTTTAATAACCATCTGATGGTGTATCTCTTGGGGTAACTGACCTTTATATTTTTTATGGGTTTGTTCTAATCCCGTGAGCTCCTCCGTTAATTTTAGGATTTTTTCCTGCCTCTCTTTTTTCTTCCTAGCCCCCATTTCAATCAATACTCCTCTAATATAGGCTTTATGTGCCTCCCATAATGTAGCCCCTGATATATCCCCCGTATCGTTTGTCTCGAAATAATTCTCTAGTTCTAGTCTAATTCTGTTGTACCCCTCTGCTTCTGTAATCAGCTCCTCATTTAGCCTCCACTGCCCCCTCTCAACCTGGTCCCTTCCCCAACTCACTTCGATGGTCATTGGTGCATGGTCAGAGTAAGTTATGTTTCCTATCATGGATCCCTTTACCCTGTCAATCCCCTTATGCTCAATTATACCCCAGTCAATCCGGGAGTAGGTCCCGTGCACAGGGGAATAGAACGTGTAATCTCTCTTAATTGGATGTTGAATTCTCCAGATGTCCACCAGTTGCCAGTTGGAAAGTATTTGCTTTATCTTCTTTAGATGACTACAGTCCTTCCCCTGGGGACGAGCCGTACTGTCCATACTCGGATTGAGGCAGAAATTAAAATCCCCCATCATGATCAAGTGTCCACTCATGAACTCCACTATTTTTCCCAAGATGTTTGCCAGGTACTTCGTCGGATTTTTATTGGGGGCATAAATATTGACTAGGGTAACTTTCTCTTCATTTAAACAACCTCTAAGGCACAGATATCTTCCTTCTGGGTCCACTAATCTTTCCTCCAGCACAAACTTTATTTTCCTTGCGAAACCAATAGCTACTCCCCGTGACCTATTAGAGATAGTATCTCCTTGAAACCAGACCGGGTATTCCCTCGAGAACAGTCTTAATCGCGATTGGAGTGATATGTGTGTCTCTTGTAGGAACACCACGTCTGGTCCCAATGATTTCAACTCATTAAAAATATTATATCTTTTCCTAAGTGTGTTTAAACCTTTAACATTCTATGTTGTGAATTTTATTGTTACCATATCTCTTTATTTAATCCTCCTGAAATCTCCCTTCACCTTAGACCCTGGAGAGTTTTCCCTTTTCTATCGGGATAATGTTGAGCAAGACCCCTCGTTCCTACTGCCCCTCCCTCCCTCCCCTCTATTTCCCCCCCCACCCTCTCCCTCCCCCCCCCCCTACCCGCCCCTCTCCCCCCCACCCCCACTCCCTCCCCTCCTCCCCCCCACCCCCCCCTGGTCCCTACCGAACCCTTGGACCAGTGCGGGTCACAAACATTGTGGCCCACCATTGGTCTCCTCCTCCGAAGGCGGAGTCTAAGGTGTGCCGTCCCTGCATTTCATATTGCCTTAGCCGCTGAACATACTAGGCTCTATTCCACGAATCCTCTCTTTTCCCTAAAATGTGATTCAAAATGACCTTTAACTTCCTCTTCCCCCCCAAATCCTCCCCCCACCAGGTCCCTCCCCTAGCCCATACTCAGTTCAATCCAACGTTCCATAGACCAGTCCAGTGTAGGGGGTACCTGCATCCCCAATTTCTCGCAGAACTCTTCTAGTTCTCCTGGGAATCTTAGACTTGCAGATCTCCCACCTTTCCTGCCTACCAGGCAGGCTGGGAATCCCCATGTATACATAATATCTTGATTCACCATTTGTTCCAAAAGGGGTTTTAGATGTCTCCTTCTCGCCAGTGTGCCTTTAGCTAGATCCGCAAAGACTTGAATTCTTGCCTCTTCAAACTATAGTGGGGCATGGCCCTTCAGCTTAAGCCAGATGTTTTCCTTATCCTCATAAAATCTAAACCTCACAATTATATCACGGCTACCTTCGAACCGTCTGGTATCCAGCCTGCCCAGCCGGTGCACACGCTCAATTTTTGGGAAGTCTTTTCCTTCCAGCCCCAGAAGTGGGCTGAAGATAGTCGCCACAGTCTTCCTTAGGTCTTCACCTCTATTTTCTGGGACCCCTCTGAGTCTCAGATTTTGTCTACGGTCCCTATTTTCCTGATCTTCCAGCCTGTAGCATACTTTTATCTGATTTTGTTGGGTTGTTTTAAGTTGTTCGTTTAATCCGGAGATCTCCCGTCTTTGTTTATCTAGCTTATCTTCGGCCTCTTCCACTCTTACCAAAAGGTTGCCTAAATCAGACCTCAACAAGGTAAACTCCGCCTTAATTGACATTTCGAGCGCTTTAAGCATCTCTGCTAATTCGCCTTTTGAGGGTAGTTGTGGATCTTGTCTATGTTCATCGATTCTAGATGCTTCCATCGTATTTTCGGCTAGTAGCTCCTCCCTGGAGTGATCTGGGGTCATATCTTCCCTCTCATTACGTCCCTTCTTTTTATCTGTTATGTTTAATTTTTGAGTCTCTTGCTGGTAGCTCCCCGGACTCCCCCCTTTTACCATGTATTGCTTGATAGTACTAGCAGAGGTATTCCCAGCCGTATCCTCTTTTGGGGTTTTCGGTAAGCCCCCTTCCCGGCTTTAGCTGAACTACGACTCATACTTCTCTTCCCGCTGTCTAAGCCTTCTTAGTCTTAATCAGTGTAACCGGAATTAACCGTCTTGGGCCAGGCTCCAGGCTTCTTCTGTTTAGGCACCGTATAGAGTTATATTCAAAGTGCAGGTGCTGGTGTGGTGATGGTACACAATTAAATCAATTAAATCAATGAATAAGCCTCTATGTGACAGTGCTGAAATCGTACCTTTATACAATACTGATACATAGGATTCCTATATGCGTTTTCCGCTGATCTGTGTCTGGCATCCCCTGAGTTAAATAAATGTTGTAGGGAGAGTCCCGTTATGGTGCTGTATTTAAAAATTTCTATTCCGATACCACTCACTCGGCCTTATATCTGCTGTATACCATTATCCATACCCATCAGATATACAAATCCTTACAGGGCTTCCTCCCTATATTGATGTTTACGGAAGTGTCAGCTCTGCTTACAGCATTTTCTGGGGTTTGCCGTATCATACTTTTCCGCTTCTTAGTTTATATTTGAACGGTTGAAGTTATTATCAATATCCCCGTTTTCCCTCCCTCATGGATGCTGCGGTACTGGTATACAAGCTTATAATTGGCGCCGATATATCCTAGAAGTTTGTGTGCTTCAAAAAAAAAAAAAAAAGGAGGGGGGGGGGGGGGAGACAAAAGAAGCAGTCCGTTGTTCCACCCAGGAATATCAGTTCTTCCACTTCAACCCTAAATGACCATACTCTTATTCTATTCTATTCATTTGGTACAGTTTATGCAAATATAAGTTATGATACCAGAGCCACTTTCCCTCTATCCGGTTACAGGGATAATAAAGCTGATCTCACATAAGTTTTCTTGCATAATATCTGCCAGCTTACTTCTCCATACTTATTTCTAATACACTCTTACCTTCAGCGTTTGTTAGGCTTTATGAATCTCTTACCACCACCACACTAGATGTCTGTCATCTCTTCATGTTGTATATGCGATGCTCGGCTGTTGAACTTCCTTGCCACTCTCAAGCTGTAAAGCACCTATCCTCTGACACTTGTCGTGGTGTCCAGCTCGATACTTGACTCATTCACTGGCATTGCCTGCAGTAAGGGGGGGGGTGGGGGGGGGAGAGCAGGGACCCGGAGCGAGCCGCGGAGTCAGCCACCTAAATGTCACCTCTGTCTTCCCGGAGAGGCGCCGGCTCTCAGCACGCCGACCCCCTCTCAATACTCCCGGGGTTCTCCGCTCTATCCGCTCCGTCCTGGCGTCCCGCTCTGTATAGGCTAGAGGGAGTCTACCAGCGCTTCAGCGGGACGGCACACCTCTTACTCCTCCCTTCCCCTAGGACGTCTGACGTCTCACGTCATTCTCAGCCCGGAAGGTGTGCTCCTATCCCGTCAGGTGAAAACGGCCTTTTTAAAACTTTTTTTTGCATTGATATATGTCCCCTGTGGCATGACCCGGGTCCCCAAACACTTTTTATGGCAATAACTTGCATATAAGCCTTTAAAAGTATTTCGTTTTTCATGTTCGTGTCCCAAAGACTTTAACGTTGTTCGCGTGTTCGTCCGAATTTTTTGCCTGTTCACAAGTTCTGGTCCGAGGGGAGTGTTCGGCTCATCCTTAAGGGATCACTAAAGATTTTTTTTTTTTTTTTTAAATAGCAAACATGTTATACTTACCTCCACTGTGCAGCTCATTTTGCACAGAGTGGCCCCGAACCTGGTCTTCTGGGGTCCCTCGGGGGGCTGTCTCGGCTCCCCTCCCGCAAGGACTCAGCAAGGAGCTCCCTCGCATGGTGTGGAGTGCTTGCGGGCGCGCTCCCGTGATACAGCCGGCGGCCATAGCCGGCGTGCCACGTCATTGGATGTGATTGACAGCAGCCCAAGCCAATGGCTGCGCTGCTTTCAATCCATCCACTGTAACCAATCAATGGCCAGGCTGAGAGGCGAAGAGGATGTCGGGGGCGAGCGCGGGACTTTCGAGGGGTCAGGTAAGTAAAACGGGGGGGCCGGTATTTTTGGATATTTTTTCACCTTAATGCATAGGATGGAACCACTCTCTCTTTCCTCCTATCTCTTTATCCAATGTGCAGGCTTTCCTTGTCTTTAAGTAGCAGTTCAGCGAAAAGGCTAAGGAGTACACAGATGGAAATAGTGCTGCTAAAATATGGAAACAGTTTAAATATGTTTCCAAACACTGTGCAGAAATCCACGTGCTTACACAATTTCTCATTGCCACGTGCTTGCTGTCTGCTGATGGTGATGGGTGTGTATAACGCAAATAAACAGATCATTATGTTCCGCAGTGACTGAAGCCTGGAGACATTATTTTGTGTCCGGAAACAAAGATCTCTATGTAATGTGCAGATGCTGTGTGATGTCAGCAGTCAGTGGTATAGTAGTGGAATATTTTTGGTCAAAACAGAATCAGATTTTTACACCCCAAACAGGACTGTTCATGATTTAAAAAAATGAGTGTTTAATTATTTTGAAAGCTTTATAAAAGAATTTTAGTTGTTCTCTTATGTTGTATTTTATTCTACATACAGTACTTTGTGTAAAGATGACATCCGGGGCCCATTCAGGACTCTCCAATGTGATGTGTAGCAGGAACATACATGTTGATGTGAGTGTTTATGCACATTACACATGTTAGCACATTACCACATTCTGTTCTGGTGTGTTGTATTGTATTTCTGTCTGTCCAGTCCTGGGATTATACACTGTTCTGTCTTGCAGGGAAAGAGACCTATGCTTTCTGTATTGCAATTTCACTTTCACTCACAGGTCCCCTAAACCCCCCCCCCCCCCCCCCCCCCCGCCCTGGAACTGGGCAGTAAAAGGAGAAGCAGCACACTGAGGGACTTATCTCTCTGTCACTCTGCTCTTTTATCCTATTATCATGCTTCTTGCACTGCAGCACATCTAACTGGCTCCTTGGGCTGCTTATCTCTGAGCTCTGCTGTAAAAAGTGTACAGTAGACTGCAGGGGGCTGATACTAATTCAGATTAAAGTTATTGTAAACCTTCACAATTGTATTAAAGTAACAAACATGCCATACTTTAAATTTTTTTGCACAGAGCAGCCCCAATCCTCTGCCTCTTGGGTCCCCCACCTTGCCCCCTGCTGCTGAGTGCCACCGTAGCAAGCTGCTTGTACTGGGGCCACTCCTACATGCTCACTCCTGAGCCAGCTCTGTGTGTCCATGGACACAAAGTGTGGCTTTGCCCCGTCCCCCTCTCCCTTCTCACTGGCTCCCTCTGCTGTGTCTGAGCCAATGAAAAGGGAGGGAGCAGAGAGAGCCTCCACTCTGGTGCAGATCGCTGGATCGAGATCGGGCTCAGGTAAATATAAGGGGGAGGGGGGCGAGCTGCATACTGAAGGTTTTTACCTTAATGCAGAGAATGAATTATAGTAAAAAAAATGTTTTAGATTGTAGATTGGTTGTAGATACAGTATTTTTTGATTAACCCTCCCTCCCTTATATTTGTAGGAGAGTACCTCTTCCATATAGGTTCACTTTACAGGGTTCCCATGACCACCAATTTTTGGAATAAAAAATTTTACCCTTTAGAACCATATAAAGGTTCCTACACTGCTTTCATTTAAAAAATACATTTATTGATGTAGTAATAATTACAGTGCCTTAGAAAAGTATTCACACCCCTTGAAATTTTCAACATTTTGTAATTTTACAGCCAAAAACGTAAATGTATTTTATTGGGATTTTATGTGATAGACCAACACAAAGTGTCACATAATTGTGAAGTGGAAGGAAAATGATAAATGTTTTTTACAAATAAATATCTGAAAAGTGTGGCGTGCATTTGTATTCAGCCCCCCTGAGTCAATACTTTGTAGAACGACCTTTCACTGCAATTAGAGGGTGACATTTTTGCCCATTCTTCTTTGCAAAATAGCTCAAGCTCTGTCAGATTGGATGCAGAGCGTCTGTGAACAGTAGTTTTCAAGTCTTGCCACAGATTCACAATTGGATTTACAGTGCCTTGAAAAAGTATTCATACCCCTTGAAATTTTCCACATTTTGGCATGTTACAACCAGAAACGTAAATGTATTTTATCGGGATTTTCTGTGATAGACCAACACAAAGTGGCACATAATTGTGAAGTGGAAGGAAAATTATAAATGGTTTTCTAAATTTTTTACAAATAAATATGTGAAAAGTGTGGTGTGCATTTATATTCAGCCCCCCTGAGTCAATACTTTGTAGAACCACCTTTCACTGCAATTACAGCTGCAAGTCTTTTTGGGGATGTCTCTACCAGCTTTGCTCATCTAGAGAGTGACATTTTTGCCCATTCTTCTTTGTAAAATAGCTCAAGCTCTGTCAGATTGGATGGAGAGCGTCTGTGAACAGCATTTTTGAAGTCTTGCCACAGATTTTCATTTAGATTTAGGTCTGGACCTAATATACTCTGATCTAAACCATTCCATTGTAGCTCTGGCTGTATGTTTAGGGTCGTTGTCCTGCTAGAAGGTGAACCTCTGCCCCAGTCTTAAGTCTTTTGCAGACTCTAATGCCCTGTACACACAGGCGGACTTTTCGACCAAACGTGTCCGCCGGAACAAATCCGTCGGACAATCCGACCGTGTGTGGGCTTCATCGGACTTCTGACGGACCTTTTCGGTCGAAAATCCGACGGACTTTAAATTTGAAACATGTTTCAAATCTTCCCGCCGGAACTCTGCCGGAACCAGTTCCTATCGGGAAGCCCGTTGGTCTGTATGCTGGTCCGACGGACCAAATACGACGCAAGGGCAGCTACAGCACCTGCCTGCGAGAATGTTTCCAGTGCGTCACAGTCCCGGGGCATGCTGGGACTGTGCCATCATAAGGGGCGGGGTCACCGGGTGACATCACCGGTGACCACGCCCCATGCCTATATAAGTCGTTGCGCACCGTGAACACAGCATTACAGTGGGAGAGAGTGTCGTGTCAACATCGGAAGAAGAGAACAGGGAAGAAGACGACGGAGAAGACCGGGCCACAAGAGCAAGAGAGCGGCAAAAGAGCAGAAGATAGCGGAGGAGCCTAGCAGAAGAACTGGAGAGCGGGAGAAGAACCGGAGAGCGGGAGAATAACTGGACACCGGGAGAAGAGGCCGGAGAGTGGGAGAAGAACCGGACACCGAAGAGAAGAGACACCCGAAGTCGGAAGAAGACCCCCGGAGCTGCCTAATAAATTACTTTAAAAACTTGTCTAGTGTGTTTTTTTATTGACACTTTTTTCCCCAGGTGAATGGGTAGGGGTACGATGTACCCCATACTCATTCACATAGGGTGGAGGCCAGGATCTGGGGGCCCCCTTATTAAAGGGGGCTCCCAGATTCCAATAAGCCCCCCGCCCGCAGACCCCGACAACCAATGGCCAGGGTTGTCGGGAAGAGGCCCTTGTCCTCATCAACATGGGGACAGGGGGCTTTGGGGTGGGGGGGCCGCAGGGCGCCCCCCTTCCCCAAAGCACCCACCCCCCCATGTTGAGGGCATGCGGCCTGGTACGGTTCAGGGGGGGGGGCGCTCGCTCATCCCCACCCCCTTTCCTGACCGGCCGGGCTGCGTGCCCAGATAAGGGTCTGGTATGGATTTCGGGGGGACCCCCACCTCGTTTTTTTGGCGTAGGGGGTTCCCCTTAAAATCCATACAAGACCTGAGGGCCTGGTATGCTCTGCGACGGGGCTCGCAAGGTGTTAATCCCTTTTCTATTCCCGTCGTACATCACGTTCAGAATGAACGGACTTTAGTCCGTGTGTGGGCCAGTCTGTTCTTTCGGAAGTCCGCCGTAACTCCGTCGAAAGTCCATCGGGAAGACCGTCGGACCTATTCTGCCGGAAAGTCCGGTCGTGTGTGCGCGAGTCCATACATTTGGAAAGTCCATCGGAAGTCCGCCGAAAGTCCGTCGGGAAGACCACCGGACCTAGTCTGCTGGAAAGTCCGGTCATGTGTACAGGGCATAACAGGTTTTCTTAAAGGAATGCCCTGTATTTGGCTGCATCCATCTTCCCATCAACTCTGACCATCTTCCCTGTCACTGCTGAAGAAAAGCATCCCCACAACATGATGCTGCCACCACCATGTTTCATGGTGGGGATGGTGTGTTCAGGGTGATGTGCAGTGTTAGTTTTCCGTCACACATAGCATTTTGCTTTTAGGCCAAAAAGTTCAATGTTGGTCTCATCTGACCAGAGCACCTTCTTCCACATGTTTGCTGTGTCCCCCACATGGCTTCTCACAAACTGCAAATGGGACTTCTTATGGCTTTCTTTCAACAATGGCTTTCTTCTTGCCACTCTTCTATAAAGGTCAGATTTGTGGAGTACACGACTAATAGTTGTCCTGATGATAGATTCTCCCACCTGAGCTGTGGATCTCTGCAGCTCCTCCAGAGTTCCCATGGGCCTCTTGGCTGCTTCTCTGATAAATGCTCTTCTCGCCCGGCCTGTCACTTTAGGTGGACGGCCATGTCTTGGTTGGTTTGCTTTTGTGCCATACCCTTTCTATTTTCGGACGATGGATTGAGCAGTGCTCCGTGAGATGTTCAAAACTTGGGATATTTTTTTATAATCTAACCCTGCTTTAAACTTCTCCACAACTTTATCCCTGACCTGCCTGGTGTGTTCCTTGGCCTTCATGATGCTGTTTATTCACTAAGGTCCTCTAACAAACCTCTGAGGGCTTCACAGAACAGCTGTATTTATACTGAGAATAAATTACACACAGGTGGACCCTGTTTACTAATTAAGTGACTTCTGAAGGTAAATGATTCCACTAGATTTTAGTTAGGGGTATCAGAGTAAATGGGGCTGAATACAAATGCATGCCACAGTTTTCAGATATTAACCGCTTGCCGACCAGCCGCCACAGTTGTACTGCGGCAACATGGCTCAGCTGCGCAAATCGCTGTTATGTTACGTCGGTAACATATTCGGCCACTAAGGGACGGAGCCGATGCGAGTGCCCGGCTGTTGCGATCGCTCGGGGCACACCGAGAATCGGGATCTGTGTGTGTAAACACACAGTTTCTGGTTCTCTAAGAGGAGAACAGACAGATCGTCTGTTCATACAGAGTATGAACAGCGATCTGTCATCTCCCCTAAACTTTCCACTCCCCCCTTCAGTTAGAACACACACTAGGACACACTTAACCCCTTCACTGCCCCCTAGTGGTTAACCCCTTCACTGCCAGTGACATTTTTACAGTAATCAATGCATTTTCATAGCACTGATCGCTGTAAAAATGCCAATGGTACCAAAAATGTGTCAAAATTGTCCGACGTGTCCACCATAATGTCGCAGTCCCGATAAAAAATCTCAGATCGCCGCCATTACTAGTAAAAAAAAATGAATAATAAAAATGCCAAAAAACCATCCCCTATTTTGTAGACGCTATAACTTTTGTGCAAACCAATCAATATACGCTTATTGAGATTTTTTTTACCAAAAATATGTAGAAGAATACATATCGGCCTAAACTGAGGAAAAAAATAGTATTTTTATACATTTTTGCGATATATGTATTATAGCAAAAAGTAAAAAATAATGCGTTTTTTTCAAAATTGTTTTTGTTTATAGCGCAAAAAATAAAAACCACAGAGGTGATCAAACACCACCAAAAGAAAGCTCTATTTGTGTGAAAAAAAGGACGTCAATTTTGTTTGGGTGCAACGTCGCACGACTGCGCATTTGTCAGTTAAAGTGACGCAGTGCCGAATCGCAAAAAGTGCTCTGGTCAGGAAGGGCGTAAAATCTTCCGGGGCTAAGGCGGTTAATTGTAAAAAAAAATTTATAACAATTTATCGTTTTCCTTCGATTTCACAATTATGTGCCACTTTGTTTTGGTCTATCTATCACATAAAAGCCCAATAAAATACATTTACGTTTTTGGTCGTAACATGACAATATGTAAAAAAATTAAAGGGATATGAATACTTTTTCAAGGCACTGTACAAAGCTGCACTGACATTTGCCTTTTATATCTGCTTGGAATTGAGCTTTAAGTAATAAAACTAGGTCTTGTACCTCCCCTGTGATTGAACAGTGCGGGATTGATGAGGCCATCTCTCTGTCACTCTGCTCTCTACCCCTGTCAGCATGCTCCTTGTTTGCACATCAGTACTACATGACAACTGATCTGCTACTTGAGCTGCTTTTTCATTTCCCAATTTAAGATTTGTTATACAGGAACTGCAAGAGGCTGATACCAAGTTAAAGTAGGGTATTTACACTGCTTGCATTTAAATATACATTTAAGGTTGTATTAATGAATACAGAGCTGCATTCATTTGCATCCTTCATATCTTCCTAGAGTTCAGCTTTAGGTTTGTGACTACTTTGACCCAATATTGTGTGTGTCTGTTTAAAATGGAAAAATGCAAATTCAGTTCAGCAATATTTACATTTTTCTGCAATATTGCAAACCAAATACCTGTTACCAGGCCTCCTACTCCACCATTATACCAGTAATACAAGGAAACCACAGAAGAAATGTATATCTAATTTTCCCCAATCACTTCTGCAGGGATGGATTTGGAGGTTATAGATACCGATAAGAGCTGGAAGCACTGCTAACATCTTATCACTAGTTACCACTCTTACTTCTCCTTATTTACATTATTACATGCAGCTTCAGTTTCTTCCAGCTGGTCTCACTAAGGCTAGGGTCACATATGTGTGGGTTGGAAACGTGTGCATAATCATGTGCGTTCCCAACACACAGGCAATATGCTGCTCCTTATTCTTAATGGCCCTGGAAAACGTAGCATATTTTTGGGTCACGAAATTACATGGTGCCGCAGCGCCATGCATGCAGTTCCATTGCGACTGCATTTTCTAAAAAGGTAAATTGAGAATGGCGCAAGAATAGGTACAAAAGACACACCGGGATCAATTAAGAACAATATAACAATATCAGATATCATTCTTAGGAAAGTCCTTGATATAATCAAATTACAATTCATAAAGTCCATGAATTACTGAAGCAACACTAGTGGCAGCTCCCTTGAGAGTGAAGCAATTCTCTAGAGGAATAACAAGGTGCACCAGACTAAGTGTAGCAAGTTAGTAAAAGGGAATTTATTTGAACAACAGCCAATTGGCTACTCACATAGAATAGAAGATTAACGAGCATGTATGGAGAAAGTCTGTAGTCCCTCCGGGTGCCCCGGGAAGTGTCACAGCAGGTTCAGCGGGTTGCTGGCAGGGTAGGTGGATGAGCTGCCCAGGACCCTGCCTCCTGGTATGGAAACGCACTCTGAGCTGAGCCGGACGTGACATCAAGACATGTCAGGTGACGCGTTTCAAAGCATCCGCTATTTTCTCAGACCTGAATGGCGGCAGAAGTTGTCAATCTTATATAGGCTAGCCCTGGACCGAGCCAAGAAACAATGCAGGGAATTTCCCCAGCTTGGTCCAGGGTGAGCCGATATAAGATTGACAGCTTTAGCAGCCATTCAGGTCTGAGAAAATAGCGGATGCTTTGAAACGCGTCACCTGACACGGCTCCGAGTGCGTTCCACGCTGGTTTCCATACCGTGAGGCAGGGTCCTGGGCAGCTAATCCACCTACCCTGCCAGCAACACGCTGAACTAGCTGTAACACTTCCCAGGGCAACCGGAGGGACTACAGATTTTCTCCATACATGCTCATTAATCTTCTATTCTAATTGGCTGTTCAAAGAAATTCCCTTTTACTAACTTACTACACTTAGTCTGGTGCAAGGTGCTTTCTCTATTTTTTTAAAAAGGCTCTGGGAATTTTTTTCTCTGTATTTCTTACAGGTACAGCAACCCATTCAAATGAATGGGCTGCTATGCCCACAGAAACACGCCTGCACAGACACAAAGATGTAAACCTAGACAAAGTATTTACTTATTGTATGGAGAATCTATTGGGAAGCAGGGCATCCCATCTGGCTTTCTAGTGGCTGCAGCTAATGGGGTAAGATTAGAATTCCAGAGGCATATCTCACTATAGGTATCAATTAGCATGGTGAAAGGACATTGGGGTGGGCAATTCATCCAATGAAAATTGAAAAGACAAGGAAATGTAAAGAAATCACCCTGCATTCCACAGTCACTTTCTCCCTATGTACAAAAGAATGAACATGCCAGGTGATTGCAGCTGCCAACAAAAAAAAATTGAATTTAATGTGTACAGTAAAAGTTTGGATAGCCTGTATACAAATCCCCTGACAGTAGCTCTGTATGGTGCACCATAAAGGACTAAGACTATAAAGGCTACCTAGATAATGTTTTTGTTATAATAAAAAAAAAACATTTGCCTCTCCATCTCATAGCTAAAATATGCAGTCTGGTATCCCCATAGAGTGGGAGTAGAGAGTATGCAGCCTCCCTACTATACTGATACTAGTAAATATACTCTTCTTCTTTGGGGGTACTTTCAGAGATTGCCCAAAAAACAGGGTCCTGCTCCCCCCTCCAAATGCACTAGTGCCCAGTACTTAAAAGTATTGATCCACAGAAATGGGATGCCAACAAGGAATGGGAGCAGTGAGTATGCAGCCCGCTGCCCCTTCCCTGCAGTCCACATATCCTTCAGCAATGGGGGTGCTTTGAGAGGAGATCATCCAAAAAAAGGGGTCCCCCCCTTAAAATTACCAGTGCCCAATACTGAAAAGAACCAACACCCAGGAGGGGGTGCCAGAAAGGGGGATCAGTGAACATACAGTCCCCCTGCTATCCTGATAGTAGCCCACATGCCTTTTAGCATTGAGAGATGATTGCACACAATATAGGGGTATCTCTCTCTCTGAAAGCACCAGTGCCCAATACTGAAAAGAACCAGTGTCCAGGAGTAGGTTCCAGCAGGTGGGGGAGCTTATGTACCACCTAACTGCCACCCCCTTATGGGGGTCAGGTAGGTGGTTGGCCCCTCCCTAACTAACTGGCTTTAGGGGTTCCTCCAACTCCTAACCAGTTCACCATGCTTACGGGCATGAAATACTAGGTATAAAAAAAAAGACACTGGCTCCAAATTACAAAAATAACTATAATATACTATTTTAACAGATTTTAAGTTTCTAATTATGTTCAAAGATGTTCCAAATGTCAATCCAGCCTCGGTCTGTGAGAGATAAGAGAAGCCTAGTCCTCTTTCTCTCTGTTCAAACTTCTGTTTGACTAATGACAAAATTCCCACTCTTGGCATGGATTTATGTGCCATGGGAAATCTGACAATAGAGTTTCCTCTGACATCATTGCCAATAATTGTACTTAGTTACTTAGTTAGTTGCAATATTAACAAAAAAAAGACCGTCAGTTTTGAACAAAACACATATATTTTTTAGCTTCTGCTATAAAACATACCCAATTAAAAAAAAAAAATGCTGCATATTTTTGATAAAGAAAATCCTAATAAGTGTATATTGATTGGTTTGCGCAAAAGTTATAGTGTCTACAAACTATGGGATAGATTTATGGAATGTTTATTTCTTTTTAATTATTTTTTACTAGTAATGGTGGCGATTAGCGTTTTTTTTTTTTTTTTTTTTTTTTTTAGCAGGACTGTGACATTGCGGCGGACAAATTTGACACTAAGTGACACTTTTTGGGGACCAGCGACACCAATACAGTAATCGATGCTTAAAAAAAAATGCACTGTCTCTGTACTAATGACACTGACAGGAAAAGGGTTAACATCAGTGGTGACACCCAGTTCACACCCATGCGATCCAATTCCTGTTCGAATTCGCAGTTTGCACTGCGATATGCAAACTGATTTGGGGGTGTACTTAACTTTCAATTGACACTCCCAGCAGTTCGCATAGTGCAGTGGGAACTGCTGCTGGGAGGCATGCAATGTGGGAACCCGCAGTGGATTTGCAGGGTTCCCGCATCACTGCAGTGTGAACCGAGCCTAAAGGATGATTTTTCTTTTATGCTTACCTTCTCTATGCAGTGGTATTGCACAGAGCGGCCCCAAAACTTCTCTTCTGGGGTCCCCTGCAAGTGCTCTTGGCTCCTCCTCTTCTGTGTGTACCCCCATAGCAAGCTTTCCCCCGAGCCTGGCTGTATGCGTCCACAGACACACACAGTGCGGCTCGGCCCCATCCTTAGCTCCCGCCTCACAATGGCTCCCGCTGCTGCTTCTGTGACAAGTGAGGAGAGGTACAGAGACCAGCACCACTGCTGACAGGCACAGAGCTAGGAGCTAGCAAAATAGGACTCAAGTAAGTATATAGGGAGGTGAGGAACATTTTTTACCCTAAAATAAAACTATAGGCAAAACTTTTTTTTATTTTAGATAGTGTAGTTTGTTTGGTTGGCAGAGTAGATGACTAGATTCTTAGTAACGTAAATTTTGTTTTTTCTGGCGTGCGCATGCACAGTACAGTTGGTTGAGCATTTTGGCGCGTAAATTCCTCTGTGCACCGACATCAGCCACTGAAGGCATGTATGAAGCATTGCGCATGCGCAGTGCATGCGGTTTGGAGATGCAGCTGATTCCACGTCACAGGAAGTGACGTGGGTTGCAAATTCTGACAGGTTGGTCATTTTGTCAGAACACCAGCACAGACAAAATAAAAATAAGCTTTTGCCTTTAGTTAACCTTTAATTGCAAGGAATGCATTAAAGGAGAAGTATAGCAAAGCTCGTTTGGCTGTACTTCTCCTATGGATCACAGGGGAGCAGTCTGTTCTGCACTCCTGTGACTCATTTTCAGTAGGCAGCGGGCTGAAGACTGCTGTCAGCTGACATCACAGAGCCAGTCCTGGCTGGGGAAAGATCTCAACCATAGGAATGCGCAGGGGGTGTGCCAAGTGTGTGGAGTAAGATTCATTTTTTGGATTTGCATATTGAAATTAGGGACGGTATGTTTAATATGTCTACTTTTTCCGAAAGTACAGACAGGAGTATATTGGACAGGGCAGCTACCATCACCCTTTGTGGCTCAAGTCTGTGCCAAGGAGTCAGTTCATACGCCTAAGGCAAAATTGTACTCTAAAAAAAGACTTTTTTGAGCAGGCCTTGACTCTGAAAAGCAGTTTTATTGAAAAGGGTTATGTGACAGCTGACCTTGATACTATCATTAAAGAAGTGGGCTCTATGGACAGAAACTCCATCCTCAAAGCAAAAAATAAACCCCCACTAGAGAGAATGATCATAATTTCTCTATGGTCACAACTTATTCACACCAACATTATGACATTTAGGCCCCTTTCACACTGGGGCCGTTTGCAGGCGTTATTGCGCTAAAAATAGCGCCTGCAAACCGCCCCTAAACAGCCTCCGCTGTTTGTTCAGTGTGAAAGCCCGAGGGTTTTTACACTGAAGCGGTGCACTGGCAGGAGAAGAAAAAATCTCCTGTCAGCCGCATCTTTGGAGCGGTGAAGGAGCAGTGTATTCACCGCTCCTAAACCGCTCCTGCCCATTGAAATCAATGGGACAGCGCGGCTATAGCCGCGCTATACGAGGGGTTTTAACCCTTTTTCGGCCGCCAGCGGGGGGTTAAAACCGCACCGCTAGCGGCCGAATACCGTGGTAAAACAACGCTAAAAATAGCGCTGTTTTACCGCCGACGCCCCCTACCGCCCCAGTGTGAATGGGGCCTAAAAAGATCATAACCAAACATTGGGAGGTTTTAAGAAATGATAAGATTTTGGGTCTGGTACTACCTGATCGTCCACAGGTTATTTTTAGAGGGGTTCCCCCTCTTAAACTTCAGGTAGCTCCGAACATATTAGACACTCCCAATAAGGTGCCTTTTTTCAAAAATTGAAAGGATACTTTCCATGTCGCAATTGTAATGTCTGTCTTTGTAATAAAAACAAAGCTAGGAAAAATATGTCATTTTAAGTCCAATGTTATGGGCAGATCATATGATATTCACACGTTTATTACGTGTACGTCTTTAAATGTGGTATATCTATTGATCTGTCCATGTCGTCTACAGTACGTTGGATGTACAATAGGAGCCATAAATGTTAGAGTGAACGAACACATAACGAACAATAAAAAGGGTTTCTCTAAACATAGTGTTTCTCGACATTATTTAGAAAGTCATAATAAAAATCTAGCTGGGGCAACTTTTATTGCTATAGATAGATTTAACCCTCACTGGCGAGGAAGTATGACCAAAAGAGAGATCTCACACTTAGAAACCTGCTGGATTTATGACCTTAAATGTTACACTCCCTTCGGAATAAACATCGATTGGGATGTAAATTATTTTATTAATAATTGCTAATTTTTATTATTCAGCCAGTTCTTATGTAATATGCATGTTCAACACTAGATGGCAGCGCTTTTATTTTTAATTAATAGATAGTGCTTTTAGCCACTAATTTTATATGGATGCTTCTTTTTTTATGTTAAAATGTGTCACAATAATTTTTACTATTGTTAATAGTGTTCATTTATTTTTACATTTATTGTGTGTTATCAAGTGGGGAGAGCCTCCATTTTTTCATTCTCCCCCCCCCTCCCCTTATACGTGATGTTTGGAGTAGACCAATTGAATTGTGCAGCCAATTGTTCTTGTTACTGATTTCCAGCATGTAGGAGCTGATTGGACTTTCTGTGTAGTCTGACAGTGAATCATGTTGTTTATTTTGATCTGATATCGGGTCTGACCCTGTTTCCTGTGCTCTGTGTAGAGTCCGGAATGCAGACATGGTTGTCATGCGCTCCAATGACATCACATCCTGTCGGCGATTTCCTGGTCAGGATCCACCGCCCGGCAGTGATCATAGTCTGTTTATTTCCGGTTTCGGAAGCATGACCGTTGCGTGTTATTCATTTTATCATCAAAAGAAATTTCTTTAACACCCAGTGCATCGTTGGTTCACTGATCCTGTTGCTTGCTGTGCTTGCTGTGGATTTTCTTTTTAAAGGCTTTTATGTTTCAGTTTAAAAGTGAGTGTAACCATTGAAGTGTGTTTGAAGTTATTTTAATAAATCTGTCAAAATGGTATCACGCTATGTGGAGCACTTTATTCATTTTTTCACATATGGAGCTGGCTTGATTGGAGTCACGGTTCATCACATGCAACCCAGGTGTGGTTCAATTCTGTTTTGCCGAACACGAGAGTGGGAGGCTATACAATCTGGTGAGTGCGCTCTTCAGAGGGAGTGGTGTCACTATCACGGTGGTGTGGTGGAAGAGTAGAAGATTTTTTACACAAGAAGATTGAAAAACAACTGTTGAACTTGATCATTAGTTTCTTGTAATTTATTATTTATAGTGACACTTTTCACTGGGTGTTTAAGAAATTTATTTTCATGATAAAATTAATATTTTTCATGACACTATTATTATTAATATTTTTATGCATAAGTAGAGGGTCATAGGCATTCTACTGCTCTGACCCATCATTTTACACAATTTATATTAGCGCCGATATCTCTATCTGTACACGTGTGAGAGGTATAGTTTTGGGATTCTGATCTGTTTACGTATTTATTTAAGTGGCAGCTTTTTTCACTGTACACTGTGTATGTACACACATTTTGTATTCATTTACACATCTTTTATATAGCTTTTCACTTTTCTTTGGCGCAGTGGAGTAAGAGAGATTCAGGGGCGGTTTATTTGTATATCACTTGCTACAAACCATTGTATTCTACTATTACCTGTAAGTGGACTACAATAAATTTCTGCCTTTTTACCTTATGGCAGTGGTCATTAACCATGTCCTCAAGGCCCACTAACAGGCCAGGTTTGCAAGATAACTGAAATACATCACAGGTGATATCATTTGCTGCTCAGTGATTGCAGTATTCTAGTCTGCATCTCGCCAAGGTAATACATAAAACCTGGCCTGTTAGTGGGCCCTGAGGACAGGGTTGATGACCACTGCCTTACGAGCTTCACTATTCACTATTTTTGTTTCCATTTGGGTAATGCTAAATTGGTGAACTTTTATCATATCTACTCTAGCTTTGGAGTTCGATATATCGGTGGCCATATACTATTGGGAGATTGGACCTCCTTTTCGTTTCTTTTGTATCATTTAGAGAGTGACACCAGGATTTCCTGTGATTAATGATTATATGCCTATATATCATTTCCTCCTGGTAAGCAGATTGGATTCACTTGTGTGTGGTGTACCTTTACATACACACAGAAGCTGGTGAAAGGTCCTTTGTATCTTCTATCCGTTTATTGAAAAAACTTTCATGTGAATTCAAGCGCTGAAATTTGGACTTTTATATTTTTGTTTGATGATCAACAAACTGCGCTGGTTGCTTTTATATTTTTGTCATTATACAGTAGTTAGCGCAGATACCCACCACCCTCTTTTTCTTACACCCTAATCACCCCAAGCGCATGAGCATCTTCACTCTGTGTGCTGGCGGGGGGGATGGGAAATTTCTTCCTGTGACCAGCTGTGCCAATAATGAAGTGCTACCATACTTCTCTTTCACTGTACCAGCTCTGCCATTAGAGTGTGTGTGTGTGTGTGTGTGTATGTATATAAATACATATATACACACACGCATGTGTATTTGAGCTTTGGCTTGCACACCCTCATGCAATAGGCTCTGCACACCTATGATCACAACCACATGGTCGGGATCCATCCAGGAGCCTGGACCGGCACCAGGCTCAGCCTCTCAGTGATCCGCTCAGAGCCTGAGCCAGCCGCTCCCACCTCCTCCACAGCCCAGCTCTCCAATGAGCTTGCGGGGGGGTGGGGGGTCAGGGCAGAGAGCCACAGAATGACAATCACCAGCTCTCTGCTCATGGAACACTGAGAACTGGATCAGTGATGTTTGATCACTCAGTTCTCAGTCTCAGAGCCAGCAGAGGACAAATGACAAATGCAGTATCGGACCGATGCTGCATCCATCTAGGTAAGTATGATTAGAAAAAAAACTTCTCTTTTATGGTATAAGATGTCTCACATTTGGAACCACTTTGAATTTTTTTTTTTTAGCTTTCCCAGCCCCAGAATAAAAAGTCCATGCCACATAAGGCTGCAGCTAAAGACCACTGTTCTCTATGCAGCAGTCTGACACTGCCCCTGCCTTGTCACTACAGCAGCACTGTAATCAATAGAGAACATGAACGTTGCTGATTGCAGGGCTGTTCAGACTGCTGTAAACAGACGGCTGCTTACTCACAAAGAGCAGAAGTCATTAGCTGCAGCCACTTGTGGGGTACAAACTTTCCTGCAGGCTAGGGGTTAAGAAAACTTTACAAACACGAAAAACAAATTGCAAAAAATTCAACACTGCTTTGAAGAAGCCTGAGGTTTTTTTTTTCAAAACTACAAATGCATTTTAGCCGCTGCGGCATGGTTAGACACCCGTTAGTGTCATAATGGGAATTGAACCGGTGTTGAATACACGATCTGTTGGGTTCAGATAAGTACCTCAAATTCCTATAATGATCCTCCTTCTACCCCATGTTGACTTCCAGCACAACTCATTCTCAGCTACCACATCTTTCTGCACTGCGACACCAAGTCATCATCCTCACCCTCTACTATACATCTTTTGCGAATGGAACTGAAACTAGTTCCTCCTGTCTGAGGAGCTCCAGTAAATTTCATACAGACTTTCTTGTCATTGACTCCTAAACGGTGATCCGTCCCTGTTTATTTTGCCTTGACACCCCCCCCTCCCCCTCGCTCAGGTTCAGACGAGGACATTTGCCAGCTACAACGACCCCCCTCACCCTGGTCCAGGACGTGACCATACGAGTCAAGTTCAAGGGTTTCTGGACTGGCACGATAGTGTAGTGCACTGAGTTGTAGGTTGCCACTACAGTTATAAGGTTTCTTTGTTTAGGGGTAAAACTATCCCCATCCTTCTCCCTCGTTTTGGAAGAGAGATGGGGCATAGTAGGAAAGGCACATTGTGCTTGGGTTTGTTTAAAAATGTTCTAAAGGTTTTCTTCCTTTTTTTCCTTTTTTGGTGCACGATATTGGATAAATCTAACAGCTGCTAACACATGGTGTGCTATGTCGAGGATTTTGCTGTTCATGGTTCGCTCTCTCATTCATCCCAGTTGGTTCCCACCTTTTAATGTAGATGGCTAATCCCCGTGCCGATTCCTTTACGATCCTTTCCTGGAATGTCAGAGGCCTTGGATCAAAATTCAAACGAGCTCTCCTTTTTCAGTACCTGAAGTCCCACTCCCCCCAACTCATTCTTCTTCAAGAGGCCCATCTAATGGGCAGCAAAATCCTGACATTGAAAAAACCGTGGATACAGAGGGCTATACATGCCACATACTCTACGTATGCAAGAGGGGTGTTGATTCTTATACACAAGAACTTCCCATGTGTGATTGAAGAGGTGTGCACGGACCCACAGGGTAAATTTGTTATTGTTGTATTTACACTATGGTCTCACAGGTACATTGTCATTAATATGTATATCCCCCCGCCTTTCTCACCTGTAATATTATATGCGGTTATGGAAAAGATTGCACCCTTTTGCCCTGGGAAAATTTTAATTATGGGAGACTTTAATGCTATCATGTCCCCGGATCTAGATAGACCTGCCCCACCAAAGCATCATTGCACAGATCTTTCTGGTTGGGCTCAGGCAGTAGCCCTAGAGGAGATTTGGAGGTGGAAGCACCCTATAACCAGAGCCTATTCATGTTTCTCAGCATCCCACAAAACTGCATCACGTATAGACCTGGCCTTTTCTAATTCCCCATTGTTGGCGGATGTATTGGAGGCATCTTATTTGCCAAGTGGATTGTCTGATCACAGCCCTTTGGTGGTGACGCTTCGCTCTCCTGCATCCCGGAGTGCTGCACTGTGGAGACTGGGGGCTCATTGGGTCTCCCATCCGGACCTAACTGAGAGTATACCCCCCTACTAGCTGATTTCTGGGAGCAGAACACTGGATCCTCCTCTTCTGAAATCACTTGGGATGCGTTTAAAGCATATACGAGGGGACAATATATCTCATCTATTGCCCATATTAAAAAGAAACAATTAAAGGAGACCCAATTACTGCAACAGTCGGTGACAAATCACACCTCTACTTATAGCTCAGACCCCACACCATCTCATTTTGACTCACTTATGGCAGCTCAGAGAGAACTGAATCTTCACTTGACAGAGGTTACACGACTTGAAACTCATAGGGGCAGACAAAGAACTTTTGAACAAGGTGACAAAAATGGTCGCCTGCTGGCCCTATTGGCGCAGAACGACCAATCACTTACACTTGTCTCCACTCTGCAGACTGCTGATGGGGACATGGTGACTTCACCCTCTGAGGTTTTGCAAGCGTTTACTGCTTTTTACGAAAAGTTGTATACCTCCACCCTGCCCTCCGACTTTCAGCCTGGGCGGCTACGGGACCTGTTAGACCCCTTGGCGCTGGGCTGGCTGTCGGATCAGGAGCGTGAGACACTAGTTAGGCCATTTACGGCCCTAGAAGTTCTAAATGCCATCCAATCCTTCCCCACGGGTAAGGCGCCGGGGCCGGATGGCCTTCCAATTGACTTTTATAAGTCGCATGGAGACCTTCTGGCACCCCTGTTGGCCCAGCTATATAATAAATGCCTGAAGGATGACAAACTGCCCGACTCAATGTATCTTGCATATCTGACTCTAATACACAAACCCTCTAAAGACCCAACCTCCTGCGCCTCGTACCGGCCAATTGCATTGTTAAATAACGACTTTAAAATTTTGACCAAACTACTTGCTCTACGACTATATCCCCTACTGCCTTCAGTTATTGATTCGGACCAAACTGGCTTTATGCCCCGTAGATCCACTGATGTCAACCTCAGAAGGTTATATACCAACATACATGACCAACATCACAACACGGATACGAAAACTATAGCCTCACTTGACATAGAAAAGGCTTTTGACACCGTAGAGTGGCCTTTTCTTTGGGAAACATTACGTAGAATGGGGTTCCCCTTGTTGTTTATTCAATGGCTCCAGGTATTGTATAAATGCCCCACTTCATCGGTAAGATTGGGGGGTGGACTATCGGCCCCTTTTAGGCTCACCAGGGGAACCCGGCAGGGCTGTCCTCTCTCTCCGGCTTTATTTGCCTTAGCTATTGAACCAGTGGCGGAGGCGCTCCGTACGTCCCCGCATATTAAAGGTCTCCGTATTGGCTTGCTGGAGGAGAGGCTGGCCCTGTACGCGGATGACATGCTACTGTTCCTCAATGATGCTGGCCCGTCCTTACAGGGTGTTCTGAATGTGTTAGACACCTTTGCAGGAGTCACCGGACTGAAGGTCAACTGGTCCAAATCCATACTTTTTCCAATAGACCAGGCGGCCAAAACTACTTCCTCCCCAGACTGTTCACTAAAATGGGTGGAAACTTTTAAGTACCTGGGGGTCCATATATCCACACAAGCAGCAGACTTCATCTCACTTAACCTTACCCCTATACTCTTAGACACTAAGACAAAACTTAAAACGTGGAGTAATTTACCTCTATCAGTTTGGGGACGAGTGAATCTCCTTAAAATGAAAATTATCCCCAAATTCACGTATTTGTTCCGCCACTCCCCTCAGTGGATACCTAAATCGTTTTTTAATACAATGAATCAATTGTTCTCATCCTTTATCTGGGGCTCCTCACCGCCCAGGTATCGGCTGTCGACTTTGATGCGGCCGACAACGCAGGGTGGTATGGCATTTCCTGATTGCTACAAATATTTTCTAGCCACCCAACTGGTGACAGTGGCCTGGTGGCTGCACCCTGACAAAACTAATTCTTCCACAGCCCTGGAGGCCACGATAGTGGGCTCTTTCGAAGTCTTGCAATTCCTGATATTCAGAGGCCCTCGAGCCCCATATCATTTGACACCCTCTATGCGTACCACCCTACGGGCTTGGCGGGCGGGTCTAGATATAGAAAAATACAAATCAACCGAGATCTCTCCTAACACCCTGATCTGGCTGAACCCTACTTTGCCACACATTTACAAACTTCCGGACCCCTTTGCATGGACTAAGTATGGTATAAAAATAATTTCTCACATAGTGTCACAAATGTCGTTATCTCCCCTTTCACACCTTTCGTCCATGTATAACATACCTCATCATTACCAATTTCGCTATCTCCAATTGTCACATGCTTTTGCTGCGCAGTTTCCACGCGCTTCCTGCATCGTTGTCCAGTCAGGACTGGAGAAGACACTTAGAACTAAGTGTGCAGAGAAACCTACCTCACAGCTCTATAAGCATTTGGTCTATGTGTCTCTCCCACCTCTAGATAAGCTCTGGTCTCGCTGGCAGCTTGATATACCCTCGCTGGACAATGATGATTGGGATGATGTTTGGGATCTCCCTTTCCGCTCCTTAGTTTCTATGCGGGATCGGCTGATCCAATTTAAAATAGTGCATAGAGCGTACTTTACTCCACATAGACTCCATCAAATGAACCCTACATGTCCATCGGAGTGTTGGAGATGTGGAATCTCCCCAGGAGATTTCTCTCATATTTTTTGGCACTGCCCTAAAATCCAGCAATATTGGAGTGAGGTACTTGACACGGTAAATAGAGTCGCATCGACTACATTGCCACATGCCATGGAAGTCTGTCTATTGGGGTTAATTGAAACACTTGTACCAACAGTGGCAAAACGTACACTGGTCGGGTTATTGCTATTTTATGCCCGGAAAAACATTGCCATGCGGTGGAAAAAGCCCACCCCCCCTTCATTGGCACAATGGAAAAGTCTGGTCAATAATAACCTTCCTTTATATAAAGACACATACTTCAACAGAGGGTGCCCGATGAAGTACAATAGAGTCTGGCGTACATGGTTAGAAGATGTGGAAACAGCTGGTTGAGACTTCAAATAATATGATGGGGGGGAACAGTGAGAATTTATTGGTTACGATTGGAGAAAGGACTTGACGTCTTAAGTGACCTCTAAATAGATACAAGAAGAAGCGAGCCATAGGTTAACTCATCATAAGATAAATAACACAAATTATAATATCTTGTCTTGCGATGTGTAGGATATTCTGTATAAGCACCACAGTTTTTCTTTTTCTTTTAGTCGTTAAGTTGTATATGTATTGTTTGTCTTGAAAACGCAATAAAAAGAATTAAAAAAAAAAAAACAAATGCATTTTAGGCCCCCTCACACAGGCTTTTTCGTCATATCCACCTGATGGTTTTCTTTGGCCTGTTTAGAAACTCAATGCAAGTCTATGGGCAGGTGAATGAAAATGGACATGCATTTGTTTACATCCTACTACCTCCCTCCAGGTCCCAAAAAAAAAAATGGATGATGGCATCCTTTTACTGTTTTTCTGGCCTAAATGTCATGGATAGGGTGCAGCCTAATTTAAACAGACGCATTACATCCAGCCATCCATAGTCATCACGGGTCCGCCAATGTCTGCTGTCAAAATGTGGACAGCAAAAGTGATATATGGCCTGTCAAGCTCCTATTCAGCAGGGAATCTTTTTTTGGATTGCCTGTTGAACAGAGCAGATGCAGCTAAAAAACAAAACAAAAAAAAAACAAAACTGTATCTGAGCACCACAAGTGGAAAGCACAAAAACAAAAAAAAGAAACCCCTGCAAGACAAAGGCATAATGAGCTAGTATGCAGCGCATACTAGCTCATTATGAAGTACTTACCTTAGAACGATGCCCTGGATTGGTGCCTGCACACCACTGACAGGGCTGACATGTTTCCCGGAGTTACTTCCGGGTTCACAGGCTCCGGCACTATGATTATCCGGAGCCATGATTACGTCACTCTCGCTCATGCGCACGGGAGCCACCAGTCATGGCACGCGCCCTTTAGAAACGGCACAAGC
The DNA here is from genome assembly GCF_042186555.1 of Aquarana catesbeiana. Classification (NCBI taxonomy): domain Eukaryota; kingdom Metazoa; phylum Chordata; class Amphibia; order Anura; family Ranidae; genus Aquarana; species Aquarana catesbeiana. Next base: position 561,434,389 of record NC_133328.1, read on the forward strand.
AGGCCGTTCCTTCAGAGCGCATGCGTCGATAACGTCGGCGGCAGCGTATACAGTAAATATCTATCTATTTTCAGTACCTACAGGTAAGCCATTTTATATGCTTACCTGTAGGTACAATTAAAGAGGAAGACTTAATTTTGCTTAGAAATTATTTTGAAAAACTCCTCCCTAGCATTTCTGGCTGTGGCCATCCTGATCAAGGGCAGATGATTAATGTAGCATTTACTTCCTTAGCTCAGATATGCAGCCAGGAGGGTGAGAAAACCCCTCCTCCCCTCCTCCAGATGAAAGAAAAGAAAAACCCATGAAGACTAATTTGATGTATGACATCATTCTGGCCTAGGCTAGAAACCAGGAAGCAACTGAAGAAATTTTTTTAAAAAGTTTAAAAAGTAAATGTATTTTATTTTACCTCTCTTTACCTTTGTACCTCTTTTTAGGTAGGTGCTAGAGGTGAGATTTTTGGTGAATGCAGGTAAATTTAAGCAGGCCTAGATTGAAACTAGGCCTGTTTGTTTTAATCTGTGTGGTTTAGAGTAGGCTGGTGACTCAAAGATAGCTTCACTTCACAGTTACCTCCCTCTGGCATCTAGAGGATTCTAGAAGAGAGGAGGGGAAGAGGGGTGGAGCTGCCTGGGGTGTTCTGAGGAGCACTGACTCCAACCTGGATTGGCAAGGGGCAGGCCTCCTTAAATACCTGGGGTCACCCTGGGGGTTTTGTTGTCGGGTGGAAGAACTTAGGATGGAGTACTAGCCTGTCAGGCCTTTGAGGGCGCTCCCAATTCTGGGGGGGTGACTTGGGCCTGGGGATTTGGGTACAGGACAAATCGCTTCAAGAACGCATGAAGGATCTTAACAGGAGGCACAGAGAGGAGTCAGAGAGGACAGCAGGGGCTAGTACTGCCGGGCAAGTCTTCAGGAGGGAACCATCGAAGTATGTGCAGCCAGGAGGGCTGGTGAATGACATGGGCAATTGGGAGGACTGGAGAGGCATGCCAGAGAGAACTGTGAGGAAACAGTCAGAGCTGTGTGTAGAGCCAGTGAGGATTGCAATGTCACGGGCAGTGAAGTTGGGCAGCTGCAGCCAGGAGGGCTGGCAAGGCCTGAAGAGGGATTGCTGGGAGCAGTAGTCCACCAAAGGTCACCTAGCACTAAAAGAATTCCTATTTTTTTTTGCTACACAAAAAGGGACCCGCGGTCCCTGCCTGCATTTCTAGGGCCTGGCTGAGTCAGTGTTGGGCCTAACCATGTGCTAGCTGTATCAAGAAGAGAGGAAAAGATTGATCACACGCTTGGATCCAAAAGATGCTGTAGAAATTTCTTTGTCATGAGCCAGACAAAATTGCAGTGATGATCAGTTGACGCGTTTCACACAAAAAGAACCGTTGTGAACTAGCATGGTTCTTTTCGTGTGAAACGC